>NC_134398.1:1438575-1767143 GCF_050003625.1 Haematobia irritans
AAGCATATAAGAAGCATTTCTCTGATAGAAAGTTTTTCTCCTTGTTATAGCATGTTTCGTTTAATATTCTTAATGACTATCCACGAATTTAATTATTTTTTTCTTTTACTTTTATTCGTAAATTTTATTACAATTCAATGAAGAACATGCTCATCAGCTATGTGAGTGTAGTAAATGTAATCCTCCGCATTTTCAATTACATTAATTAAAACCTTTAACCCAAAATATTTATTACATTCTCTTTTACTAAGTTAAATTTATAGCTGTGAATTAGTTAAGTAAAATGCCAATGTTAAGGGGGAAACAATTACAAATTCTTCCTAAAAGTATGCTGTATTTAAAGCAACTTATATGCCCACAACTATGCAATTGTTTGGAATGTTATAGCATTTCATAGCTCTCCTTCCTATTCCAGAAGATTAACAACAATCAGGTTTACCACGAAGTTACGCGTGTCATTGTTGTGTCATAACGTGCTCTTTTAGGGTGTTGTAATTGTCACGATGTCTCTTGAAAACAATGACAATACATACATTCATTGAAAATTGATAGATTTGCATGTTGTATCTCTGTTTTTACCCTTCTTAATTGACGTGGAAAACGTGAATCACCCTCTTTAAAAACGGATATTCTTCGTAAACTTTAGTGTTAGAGGAAAATGAAGAGAATTAAAAATTTTTGACGTGTTTCACTTACCTTCGTTTAGTCATGAATGGATGATAATGTTACAGTCTATGTCATCTTCTGGGCTGCAAGTACAAAATGGAGAATTTTACAAAAATTGCTTTGAAGTTGGCAAACAATTTAAAGTTTTGTTTGATGGGAGTATTCGATTATAAGAAAGATTTACACAAGGATAAGAATTCGTTAAATTTTATGAAACCTAATATTTTCTCGATTTTATGTCATTTCACTTTATTCGAACCATTAATTTTATTATTAACTTCACCATGTTTCGATATGTAACTTTCAATTGATATTAATTTGTAAATTAGGTTTTGTAACTGCACTCAGACATGTGAGCCCTTCCTCTTCCTTTTAAACACACAACATCCGGCAATGATTTCCTTCCCCCATTCAAGACAAATTCAGGTAAATTAACCACACACTCATAATTGAGTGTCATTGAGGGCAGAAGAGATATGGGGATTATACATCCTCTTTACCTATATATGTAAGTTGCCCTCGAGTGGAAATTGAAAATGGATTACGGGGTTTGGTTTACATATTGAAATTCGATTCGATTTCCTCTATGTCTAACCAATAAAATCCCAGACTTTTCATATTGACACATTTCACATTACATTTTGCATGATACTATGGGGTAAAACCGCAATTTATTTTTTAATGTATCTACGTATCTGCTGCCCAAAACCAAAGTGCCACAGAAAATGATTGCATTCACACATAGTCATATTAACAGCTGTACCCAGTCCAGCGGGGGATTTCGTTAGTTCTCTCAAAATCATGCCTTACGTTAGCCCTTTTTTCTAATGATATTGGTACTACATTTTTTCTGCATTTTGATTCAGTATGAATGTATTTCGTATCTTTTATCATGTATATCGTATGCCTTTTTAATGCAATGTGATCATGCTAATTTGGGTTTGCAAACTGCAATGGTTTGCTGAACGTCTCAAACAACATTCAAAAAACCGAAGCTTTGTTGTATCCTATAAAATAGGATATTGTACGAGGGTAGTTCGGAAACTTCTTAGCGTAGCACAAAAAGCGCGGTATAAACAGGAAAAAGTTAAGTGTTTTGGAAACTTCCATCTCTGTTATGAACACATCTTGAATTTTGTTTCGATCTGGCAACTCCTTCATCTAGAAACAGGTGTTCAAAAAAGACGCATCCGCAATTTTTTTACAATGGAAAAATTAGAAATGCGTGCTGTCATTAAATATTTACATAAAAAAGGTTTATCGGGACAAGAAATTCATAATGATATGGTGAATGTGTTAGGTGAAAGTGCTCCTTCATATGCAACAGTAAAAATTGGGTTGCTGAATTTAAACGTGGTCGTACAAACATTGAAGATGAACCTCGTAGTGGACGTACAAAAACAGCAACAACAATAGAAATTGTAGCCAAAGTGCATGATATGGTATTAAATGATCGACGAATAAAAGTGCGTGAAATTGCTAATATCATGGAAGTCCATTTAATTTTGCATGAAGAACTACAGATGAAAAAACTTTCTGCAGGATAGGTGCCGCATTTGTTAACAGTCGATCAAAAATGCATAAGAATGAACATTTCTCAAGCTTGTTTGGATCGTTTTAAGCGAAATAAAATGGATTTTAAGCGTCGTTTCATAACTGTTGATGAGACATGGATCCACCACTATACTCCAGAGACAAAAGAACAATCCAAACAATGGAATGAAGCTGGAGGAAGTGCCCCAAAGAAGGCAAAAACAATTCCAACGGCTGGTAAGGTTATGGCAACGTTTTTTTTGGGACTTCAAAGGTATTTTATTGCTTGACTATCTGCAAAAGGGTAAAACAATAAATTCAGAGTACTATTGCAACCTTAAATGTACAAATTTTAACAATGGCTAAAATCAACGAATTACAGAAAAATAACAAGATAATGATGGTTCATACAAACGAAATTCGATCTGTTAAAAATGTCCTTCTTGAGAAAAGTAAATTGCCCTTTTCGTCTATAGCGTGAAAAAAAACTGTACTGGACCCAGCTCCAGTAGGTTAGGTTAGGTTAGGTTATGTGGCAGCCCGATGTATCAGGCTCACTTAGACTATTCAGTCCATTGTGATACCACAGTGGTGAACTTCTCTCTTATCACTGAGTGCTGCCCGATTCCATGTTAAGCTCAATGACAAGGGACCTCCTTTTTATAGCCGACTCCGAACGGCGTTCCACATTCCAGTGACACCACTTAGAAAAGCTTTGAAACCCTCAGAAATGTCACTGAGGTGGGGTAATCCACCGCTGAAAAACTTTTTAGTGTTCGTGCGTAGCAGGAATCGAACCCACGACCTTGTGTATACAAGGCGGGCATGCTAACCATTGCACCACGGTGGCTCCCTACACCGTGATTTCCACGCTCCAGTAGGATCTTAAAGATCTACACCTCACAGATTTATTTACTATATAATAAAGCGCTGGTAAATAGTTGGCCTTTCAGCCTTTATTTTTAGTCTAAGATGGAAAATACAGCATCCTCATATTGACATGATTATGAATATGGTATGAAATCTGATTACAGATCTCCGATCCAATTTAATAATATCTCAGACGTAATCCCGTGTGTTTATAGCTATCTAACCACATAACCCTTTCTTCCTCTCAGCATTTAAGGTAAGCAGTTTTCTATATGTAAACCTTTGGTGTTGACATTAAAGGGGTTTGTTTTGACAATGTCTATAAATCAATATCTTCGGCCCTATCCGCTTGACGGAGGAAAAAATAAAACCTCAAAAACCAAATGTAATTACATACTCAGATCAACGTAACGCCGCATCAACAGATTTTATTGTAGGCTATATCACGTACTTTAATATAGCAACAACCATTAAGGGTCTATTTCCATAGATTGTCAACATAGCTGTGGTGTTGTATGGACTACTACACATCTCAATGAATATCTGAGGTGTAGATACACAGTTGATTGACTGCGACGATATCAATAAATGAAGCCATAAAAATGTCTGAAAGGTAGTTTGGCGTTTTATTGAGTAATACCTTGAACGGGAAATTCAGAAAAAGAGGTAATGGTAATGGGAAAATGCTGAGCTTCAATGAGACCGAAATGTCAACTCATAAAATATACAAGACGGTAAAAGATGACACCTGTCTAGTTTGATAGGACATACAAATTAATATTGTTTATTTTTATTTACAATCGTTTTCATCCATACGGTAGTCCTTGAAAAGATTGAAGTATAGCCTTAATACATATTTTAAAGAATATAGATAATCTTAGATATTTTTGATACAGTTTGTCTTCGCTATGTATATTGGCATCAGGGTTGGTCTGTCGCAAACAGTGACTTTTGCGACATACGTTTACGACGGTATAATACGTATGTCGCAAAAGTCGTAAACCTAGTGTAGAAAACCTAATTTGAAATTAAAGAAATTGTGAATATTTTTTAATTTAATTTAGTTAAGCTCCCCGATAAAAGGTATGAAAAAAATGCTTTATAAATACAATATATATTCAAAACTCTACTAGATTTACGTCTCCCATTCACAACTTCAAACTATTCTTGGTTTTCGTGGTCCATAATGTCCATCTAAACTAATAAGCCAAAAAGTGATATTATAAAGTTCTCTCTTAACAGCAATTCATTTATGTAATGTATTTATGTTTTCCTTCCTTCCAGTTTCTGCAGTAATTTGTGAAATGTTAATCATGAGCGAGTACCGACCGTCACGTTTACTGCACCATCGAGTAGTTTATAGTAATTTTGGCTTCGAGTTTCCAATTGAAATAACTATATTCTCAAGTTTTTTAAGCTCGTTAATAATTTTACAAACATTTCTGAGAATTGAAACTTCTTCGCACGTATCATCATCTTGGATTATTATTCGCTGCCTATGTGAAGGGTCTGAAGTATTTGGAGTTTGCGACGTTTGCTACTTTTTCTACATTTACGACGAGTATGTGACGTTTACAACTTTGCGACAGTCGCAAACCTTAAATAGTTGTATACAGACCATCTCTGATTGGCATGTTTCCCATATCATTTGATATTCAACATTTAAATTAGTTTTTGTTTTCTCTGGATTACATGTAAACTTTACATCTAACACTTCGTCTTTTCTCTAAGCTTATGAAGAACTTTTTGCTCTATACTGATGAATAATCTCCCTCCAAAAACTTTTTAATACTACACCATTTTTCTTGTTGGGGTATCCTAACACTTGTGTATTTTTTGTTTGTCTTCATTCTTATGGTTCTGATGTTGAAAGTTATTCTTTATCTAAATCACCTTACACTTGTCGGAATGAAATGCATGAAGTAGTTCGGCAAAGTTCTCCACAAGTGTTCAAAATTTGTATACAAGCGTTGCAATGTACAAATTCTCAATTTGTTACCGGCTTGAAGAAATGTGGAGTAAATGAATTTAAGAACTAGGATAAAATTAAATCTAACATATTACGTGCAGTATTACAGTACATCAGAGAAAGATTAAATAAAGATCCGATTAATTAGTTTCATTATCACCAAATTAATGTACATCACATTGGCAAAGGTTCTTTATCATATCTTTTATTTTCGTAGCAAAAAGCGACCGAATTTGATCGAGAAGAAAAAATATGAATGAAATGAATGTTTTTCATGATGACAAAATACATGCACTATAACAATTGAATGGTCTAAATAAGCATATCAGTGAAGCATTTTTCTGTACGTGTATATGATTTATATGGTGTTTTTGATAATTTTACCCCATAACTTAGGTATAGAATTTATTCATTGTTACCAGGAATTTATTCATCGTTTGTTGGCAATTCAACATTCAAAATATCATTCAAACACACACACACATACACTCATGTAAACTCATTATCCCATAATATAGCAAATTAAGTGCTCTCTCTTCACACACATTTACCAAATATAGCACACATCTAGAAATCACAGAGAGAAAAAAGTGTAAATCTAATGACATCACACAACTCATGTCGGGTGGGGCAAAGAAAAGGCGAGCATCCAAACCTGAGTTACCGCAATCTAGAAACTTGGTGTTTGAACAGCTTTAGCAACATTCAACATAACGGGTTGTTACATAGCGTAAGGCTACACTGCGGAAGATCAAGTTAATCATGTTACCCCTCATTATTCATCATCCACCAAAAGCGGCACGACACGACAATTGTTGTGTGATAACTTTGCTCTGACTTAATGTTCTAAGTAGCGATGCCGGTAAATGTGGTGTAAGATGAGTTTATGTAGGTAACCACAAAATTTGTTTACTGACTGTATAACATATTTTTGAATACACTGTGTACATGTACATATGTATCTGGTGCGGTGTGTGTTTGTAAAAGCAAGCATATATAATAAGTGTCTGTTTGCGGAAACATTAGAACTTCAAGTCCATAATTATTTTTAAACAAAACCAACAACACCAGATACATGGTAATACCAACACCCTGCAATCCATTTGTGAGAGAGGAAGAGGGTACGTAGTGCGTGCTATATTGCTTGAATTTTTGTAAAGCTATGGTAACCATACCGTAATTGTAATTGCAGTAATATTTTAATGTTTGTCAATTACCATCAAAAATGACGGAGAGTGACAGTTACATATGGGAGAACTTGATTTGTTGTTTGTTACTCAAATCGACTAAGAATTCACATAAATCCCCACCGACCTGATCACTCATTCTCCGCTACTTTCCCAGACATTCGGATGGCAATGCCATTTGAAATTTGAAGATAGTATTATTGTGCAATGGTATAATAATTACATTTGTATGAATTGGTTCACCATGGCAATATTGATATGGGTATTTTAGATATCAAATAACTAAATATGGAAATACTCATATTTGGTGAATATTCCGAGACAAGTTGTCTAGGATTGAAGTACACGTAAAAAAATAATTCTTTCCTCCCAAACGAAATTTTAGACAAACAAAGTTCGTCCCTCATTTGCTTTTCGCTGTAAGGAAGTGTATTTGGAAGAAAAGTATATGCTTTTTGTGATAAACGTTTATTCTTTTCCAGGATGTAAAAACAATTTCATAAAGACTAACTCAAAAAAAAAACATTGTTTTCTTGCTAATTGCATTTCCCTGACATCTTTCTCACATCCACGAGGTTTTTTAGTTCTTAACACCTTTTCCTGTAATACCAACAATGTAGAAGAAATTATACGATTTTATAAATTTTTAAAATTTTTTTTTACCTTTCGCCTGGACGGAGAATCGAACCGCGGACCATGCACTTTGTAAGCCAACACACTAACCACTGAGCTACGTACATGTTATAGTCGTTAATAGATAATTATCCATATAAGTTATATTTATATAGCATAGCTTGCGGCGCCCACGAGGCGAATAAACAAAGTTTATTTAACAGAAACAAACAGTTAATTTGGCACCGTGGAGCAGTGGTTGATACGTCTGACTTGCATGCCAAGGGTCGTGGGTTCGATCCCTGCTTCGACCAAAGTTTTTTTTTTACATATATTCCAGATATGTTCGGAAGATTCCGAAAAAATGTTGAACATTACATTGTTATTATTGAAGACCTAAAGTCAGAAAAGAACAGTGTTTGATATAAACGAAATGGACTGTGTTGTTGTTTCAAAAATATTTTTTTTTTTTATAAAAAAAAAATAAAAATGTTGTAACGAACGAATTTTTTTGGTGATAAAAGTTTAAAATTTTCGAAGCAATTCAAAAAACTCTAACAAAAGAAAAACGTTTTCGGTACACGTTTTCCAAACGTTTTTTTTCTTTGCGTGTATATACCCAGCAAAACAAGTATAATGAAAATATTCTTTTTGGATGCGGAGGTGAAGCAAATGCGGATCAGAAGCAATGATTTTTACATAAGCTTGTCATAGGGCGGAAATCATCTTTTTAAGCATTTGCATTGATTTCCCATTAATTCTTTAGACGTGATGCCATTTCAGTATTTCGGATTTTATTAGAATTCCTTTGAATAGCCCAATTATAAAGGTATCCTTTAACATTATTTCTAGTATTTGTCTATGTAAAAACCATTTTCTTAGAAAAAAATTTCCCCGAGTGTAGACAATATGAAATGCAATTATAAAACTTAGTTTTTTTTAATCATTTATATCAATACAAAGGACCGTTGCTAATTAGCGTTTCCATGCTTGCGAAAATATTTTCCACTTTTGATTTTGATCTCTTTGAGGGAACGAATTAATAGAATTTAATTAAACGCATAAGCACGATTTTATTTTAACAATGCAGGAGGGTGGTTATAAATATCATAGCCTGCCTTTGGAAATATTCAATTGAACACCCCAACGATATTCCGTGAAGTTTCCTCACAACAACAAAAATTCATTTTCAAAGGTAATTTAGACAGCACCCACAGTTTATGCGCCAAAGTTCTTCGAGGTCAAATGGCGTTGAGAGGCATCTCACAAATTGTAAAAGGTTTTGCTGAATCAAGACACTTCCCTGCTAGAGGGACGACTATGATTTTATTTAAAATTCGAATTAAAATAAATTTCCAAACGAGCCCACTTATTTCTACATACACACTCACTTTTCGTTTAGATTAAATGTGGTGAATTTTTTTTTCAATGATTTTTCCACACCATTGAGTTTTAAAGTTGCGCTGAGGAAAATGAAGCCAACTAAAACACCTTTCGTTTTTTTTCTTCTTCCTCCTTTGTGATTGGAGGCAAAGGAATATAGAAAAGAAAGTAAGAACCATATTGTGATATTCAAGCTGCATAAGATTCATTTTTAGACAAATGGCCATAGATCTTTAGTTTTTCTCCCAATTCTATTTTGTTGCCAAACGTCAATAGTAAAGCCAACATAAATTAATCACGTTTTAGTTTGGCTTAATGTCTGGATGAACCAACAACAGTTCAGTTCAATATAGTCAGACGGCCTTTCTTCCCATCCTACCCAAACCCAGTTCAATCAATGTTTGCCTGGATTTTGTGGTCGATTCGACAAATATCGCATTTCATTAGGATTGCATGCCGTTGTTAGTTAGAAGGTAACACCTTTATGTGCCACTTTTCGCCATCGATTTTAAATTCAAATTTTGGGGTTTCCTTGTACTGCCATTTGTGGCAATTGGGTTTAACTGGGAATTGGGTATTAAATTTAGTTTGGCTATTCAATGCTTTGTGGTTTTACTTCATTATTTTGCACTTACAAATAGGCAAACACAACTCATACGATACGAAAAAAACAAAACTGAAAACAAAAATTTCCCAACGTAAACCTTTTTTGGGCCAAGAAAAAAAAATTACCACAAATCGTGCCGTTCAAGCATGCGCAACATGATAATAGCTGCTGATGGGGGTAGGGTGGCTCATTCACTACAGTTCGATGGCCCATTTGAATTCGGTTCGTATTTTGGAGGTTTCAGCGATAGCCACCAAAACCTACACAATTATCGTGTCCATTACTATGTTTTCTGCCATGGATATGGATTTTCCGGAATTATTTTTGCTGCTCATGCAAAAATTACTTTCCTTACCAGACCAATATATCATAAGGCGAAAAAAAACTCTCATAGCATAATAGTAGCAAAGTGCTAAACTAGACTTGACCTAATTTTAAATCTACTATTTTGGAACAATGGCAGAACTTGATTGACATGCCCTGCAAAATATAATTTTGTTAAATTACAGGATTGTTAAACACATAGGGAATATTTATAAATGCCAGCCACAGATGTGTGCCAGCAAGATTTTTGTCCAAGTATAAAAGTAAATGCGAAAGGAAATATATCCACTGAAAAAGGCGGCGTGGATCTAACGAATGTCTTTGACGAATGCACAGAAAAAGCCACATTTGGTTCAGCAAGAAGCCAAAATATCTTTTACTCGTGCAAAAAAATGTTTTACTTAGATTGTCTGGTATATTTTGGGAACACAAATCCGTTCTCATGTCAAGGTTATATATACTTAAAATTTGGAAAACTATTTTTATACCCTCCACCATAGGATGGGGATATATTAGCTTCGTCATTCCGTTTGTAACACATCGAAATATTGATCTAAGACCCCATAAAGTATATATATTCTGGGTCGTGGTGAAATTCTGAGTCGATCTGAGCATGTCCGTCCGTCCGTCTGTTGAAATCACGCTTTTCTTTAAATAAAATTTATCAAAAATGTTTTAGTGCCATGGTAGGAAAATTTCCGTTTTTCTACGGACATTAGACGTAACCCGTTCTCTTTGTGGTACAAATACTTTTCTTTTATGAATTTGAAATTATATGGCAACATAAATTATTCGAATTACAAGACCATTAAACACAGATAAACATAATCGAAATGTTCAATTTGTTTTTACTTCATATTGTTTTCAATATTTATTCAATACAATAATGGCTTGTTTAGAAATTGAAAACAGATGCAAATTGTGGTCTGCAGTACGGTCATTTACCACCCCCACTGCGACTACATCCCACCATGTGTAACAGTGCGAACACATTTACCGTTATTCACATTAGTTGTTTTTTTTTTTTTTTCTTATTAGCGATATATTTATGTTGTGTCTTTCGAATTGTGCATGTATGCGTGAGAATGAAGCTATTGCACACTGCTTTATTTTTTAGTGTGTTCGGTGTGTGTTTAAAAATCCATTTGCTTGTGTATGGGGTTGTTCAGAGTTCGGGGGAAAGAATTCGAGTGTGACGATTGTTATTGGACTCTTAGCTTTGGTTAGTTAGTTTAGTGTTTTAGCTATTACCACGTTTAGACCAAATGATCGTGCGACTAGGTACTGAGTGGGTGGAGGTGGCAAAAAAAAAACAAACAACTGACGTGGTAGTCAAGAATAATTGAAACCTATCCTAGAAATGGATACATAAAACAAATGGACAAACTCTAACGTTTTTTATTTGAATTTGTGTTTGTATTAAAAAGTACTATGAAATATATTTATTTTTTAAAATAAAAAGTTTTTTTCTTAATTACTAATGCTTAGTTACCAAAATTATTGAATCTTGCTATTCAATTGTCCAAAATATCATGAATTTTATATTTACAAAAAATTTTAAAAACTTACACAATCTGTTTATTCTACACTCAAAAAAAGTTTACTTGGATCCAAAGATTTTGACCTTCCTTTAAGGATTTTGGTATTGATTCCTAGCCAAAGATGCGGCTTCTTTAAATAAAGACATTTTTTAGGGTCCTCTCTGGCTTTAAATCTAGGATAGATAAAATTAAAATTGGATACAGATCTCATTCATCGCATTTTTATTCTCTGTTTGCGATATATTAATAAAGGTATTCACGTACAAACAAATTCCAGTTTCAAAATCCAAATTATGCCAAGTACTTCAAAGTAAAAACCGTTTTCTTAATGCTAACAAAACTTTAAACCAAAGATGAAAATCCTTAAAATAAGTCTTAGCCTATATTTGAAGCATTTTTATCTTAAATTTAAAAATTCAATAAGCCGGTTGACTTAAAGACGATTTCTTCAAATTAAAAATGTTTTTCTTTATTTTAAGGAACATTTTCCTTACTTCAAACTTCTACAACTTCAATAGAGTTACGCAAAATTTCAAGATTTTTGTCCTAAATTTAATGAAAAAAATTATAAACTTTCTTTTAATTAAAATGTCATTATTTTAAAGAATTTTGCCCTTAGCATTGCGTTAAAATTTAAGTTGCATAATCTTCCATATTAGGTCAATATTTTTTTCAGTGTATAATCTCTGTTTACGTTTTTTTTTGTGAAATTAAAAAAAATATGTTTTTCATACTTTAAAAAAAAAATTAATGTCTCAAATTGGGTTATCGGATCACAGTTTGATTATCTTCTAGTTACAGGCATGCAATATCAAAGTCTATAAACGGTTTAAACGCAACTCCTAACTCAAATTCGCCTTCAAGTAAAAATTGTGACATTTTCCAAATAAAAGGAGTCTTTTATAATAAAGTCGTGAAATACACTAGTTCAGCTCCTTACTTAAGATACAATTTAAAGATAATTTAATTTATATTAAAAAATGTGTGATGTCCTATATCAACGGTAGGCGGCCATGGTTTGTGAAAATTTTCAGTTCGCACATACCTCAAGTATACATTTTAATTTGTCGAAATGTTCCCCGAATCTATTCAGCGATGTTCATGAAAAATACTTTTAAGTAAAGAAATTCTTTTATAAATTAGGTTTCATTTATTTCATCATAGATTTCGATTTCAAAAAAAAATCATGTTTGCAACTGTCTGCCAATACCATCTATCCAATTCGCTAAAATTTTATCTTAAATTAAAAATTCTTCATTCCACTTTTTTTTAACGGAAATGCAAGCCTTTCGGCTATCATACCAAACAAATATGTAAGTATTTTTATATCGAAAAAACAATCGATATTTGTGTATTTCAAGTTGAACATTGTTTAAAAAAGGGGTTATTTTTATTGTTGTTAATCCTGCTTGCTTACACCACATATATACATACATGCATGTCCATAAAAACAGATCTATATATTATGTTTGTACATTTGTCGTTATCCATTGTCCTTCAAAAAAGTCCATTGACATTGGTAATTTCTCAATGTGGTAGTTTACCCTCCTTTTTTCGAGCTTCATTCCCTATCGCCATGAGAAAATTACGGCAGGTACATTTTCTCACCACAAATGTTTTGTACTGACAATAATACACGTGCCTCACATACTTCCAGAAACAGGGCATTTAATGTGGTTGTGTTTTATTTTTATTATTTGTAAAATTGGAACAGTAAAATATTTTCGTTTTATTGTATTTTCATCAACACTTCTTCCTCCATAGTTCTTCTTTTTTTAACGATATTTGTAAAATGCACTTAGAGAAATCGGTTTGGGAAGCTATTCAAAAGCGAGTATGAGTAGAGTATGTAACTACACTGAAAGAATAATTTTTATGTGGATGGCAATTTAGGAGAGAGTTTCCTTTTGAATAAAAAAAAAATAATCTTTAAAGGCAAACAAAAAAATTAGAGATAATCGTTGCATCGGTTGCTTACAAAATAAATACTCTACAACAAAGAGGAATTTTGTTTGTCAAAAATTTGACAAACTTTTATGAAAATTGAGATTCTTCTTAGTGTATAACGGACATAAATGATTCATTGCCAGGGTTTGCTTGGGCATGGAGAAAGATAAGTAAAAGTAATCACGCTGTAGTATTTCATTACTACCATTTAGTCTAACACTTTTTTTGCCTATATGGAACGAATAAAAGGGTTCAGCATGCATGTTATATGATAACATCTGATGGAGGGCACACTTGTGCCATTTTCATTTGATTAAGGTAAGTTTAGTATTGATCCAAATTATCTGATAAAATTTCAATAGAGAACTTTGTTAAAATAACACAAAAAGAAAAAAACCTAAATATATTAAAAGCAACAAATGTAACTTGCAAAAATATCTGATATGTATTCCTTTAAGACCGTGTTGCAAATGTTTTGTGTATTAACTTTACGATATTTTAACTTGATTATAGAATTTAATTTTACTTAATTTAAAAATCTTTATTCCTTTAATTGTTTATTCTATAGAAAATTTTGTGAAAATTATATCTCTATAGAAAATGTTGTCAAAATTTTATCTGTATAGAAATTTTTCTCAAAATTTTATCTCTATAGAAATTTTGTCAAAATTCTATTTCTATAGAATATTTTGTCAAAATTTCATTTCTATAGAAAATTTTTGTTAAAATTTCATTTCTATAGAAAATTATGTTAAGATATATAATAATTTTTATGTTAACATAATAATAATTTTATGTTAACATAATAATAATAATTATGTTAAGAAATATAATTAAATTGAATTCATCGATTTACCATAATTTAAAACAAGGTCCCCATTTATTTTATGGCCTTTATTATGAGTGGTCTTAGTTTTAAAATAGATTTTTTTTAACTGTATAAAACACCTTAATTTAGCAATCACAAATGGTCTCCGATCATAGCCTGACCTTGATTTCCATTTCGTTTCAAATCACTGCCTTGTATCAAGGGCAAATATTTGAAAATGCATTTTGGTTTTTTGTTTCTTTATTTCACCACGTCAAAATGAAGTGTCGCAAATTAAGCTTCATTGTGTTGATTTTGTTGATGAAAATATGGAGGAATAAAAATGCTGCTAATTTTCGTGGCTTCTGTGGAAAAACAAAAATAGATGGCAGTGGTGATGCTAAGTGGTGGCAAAAATCTATGAGGGAATTTTTTTAAATAAACCGAAATCAGGACAGAATTCATGATGGCAGTGTGAGTAGGGCCAGAGATCCCAGAGTGCCATAGAACAGAAACTGCCATAAATATTTTTTGGTTTATTAGGGTGGATGCATATCAGATGTGATTTAATTTTTTGAGATTTATTAAAACCATTTATGCTAACCACTGCCCTACGCTGGCTCCCAATCAGTCAAGTCTAAGTTGCTTCCCATATAAGTCACTTCTGTATTCTATTTTTTGTAACTTTTTTTCTTTAATCCAAACATTCAAAATATCAGTTAATTTCTTTGCTTAAGGGACATACGGCTTTAACGGAGAGGTGCAAATTTCAAAGTTTCGTATCCTATATTTAAAGAAAATAACTCTTAGAGCAAATATTATGATCTTACTTTCAATTAATTTGTTAAGCATTTTCATTTTCTTTTTTTGGAAAAATTCCAAACGGCATTTTGACACTCTGTTTAAGCTCAGGTTTGAATTGAAAATAAAGAAGAATTTTTTTTAATGTGCATGTCAGTAAAGGCTTGAGAAAAACAGCCATTTTTGTTTTTTTGGTGGGCCACCCTATTATTCCAAATCCAATGCTGGCCCCAAATGGTTTATTTATGTTTAACTTGGAAATCCTTTTAGGGCCCTTGGTATTGTAATAAATTAACGTTACCAAATAGTGACACTGTACTGAAGCTTTAGCTGCCAACACTCGACAGGAAGAAGTACTCATTTCTTCGCATATAAACTCACACACCACCTATCACACCGCCAAATGGCAAAAGGATGTTGCTTACTCAAACACACATGCAAAATGTGAAGAGAATTTTAGCTATGGGTATGAGTATTTGGAGCATATTTCTCATTGTTATGCAAAGTGATGCAAAGCAAGTGGGCAATCTTGAAAATTGGTAGCTGTTATCTTGATAAGTCGGTACCAACAAAAAAGGTAAAAAGGACAGGCAGAGGTTTTTCCAGTAAATTTTTTCGATTATTGTTAGTCGGGAGATTCCAAGGAGGCTGGCTTTGGCAGCCAATGAAATGGCAAAACTGTGTTAGATGTTAAAAGTGACTGCCACAAAAAAACAACACTAGAAGGAAATTAATGCTAAAAGAAAATCACATTCCCATAGGCTTCCAATCAAAAATGGATTTTCAGTTTTCCTCTTTTGTCCAACGAGTGTAGGTAAATGTTTACTCCATAGAACGAATAACATCAACAGGTAATATTTTTAGGATTTCGGAAAGATTTGTGGAATTTGCTCTTAATTGCATTTAATTTTAGTTTGAACAACAATCCCCCTCTAGTGCTTGAACGGTGACAATTAGTGACTCCAGCAGATTGTTATAAACAAATGTTGTCAATGTCTCTTCATGTCATCTGGCTAATGATGATGACGATGATGCGAGACTGCTTTTACTGTTGGAGTGAAAATAAATCCTGGGGGATTCCAACATAAGCCCCCATCAAGACGGTTGTAAGACTGAAAATCAGACATACCAATCAAATACAGAGGGATAGGAAACGACAAAAAGAATACGGTATGTTCTCGTACCTAGGACCATTAGAGTCATCGTTCTTCCTTTCCAAGTACTATTGCTGCTGTTGCCTGCCAACGTTTACCTTTAATTCTTATTTTTGTGTTTGGCTAATGGGCACTTTAGTATTTTGTTGTTTTATGTATTTTTCGTTGTAGCTGTTTAACTAAAGAGATCTTGTCGATGTTGTTTGTGAAGCTAATGTGGTCACATTGTCTCATCTGCAGGCTATCTGTGACATGAACGACATGCATGTTACTGGCTTTAAGCTAACGAAAAATGTTATTTCGAATTAACAGATACCTAAGGTTCTTTCTATGCTATTGCGATTATGTTTGCTTTTCCTTTGACTCTTCATTCATTCCTATCGGCATTTGGATCTACTGACGTTTCTTCTATTATTGGAATTTTTCCATTAAATGCGATGCTTGGAAAAATTTCCTGATTGCGCTCTAATGTAATTTGAAAGTGTATCTGCACCATCTATCTTTCTATCCATCTTTCTATCTTATCAACTGTCATATGCGATGCTTGATTTTATTCTCAATTCAATGAACATGGGAAGCAAAGTAGTATAGTTCGAGAGGCATTAGAAAATATTAACGGTGATGCACATATACTTTGGAAAATTATTTACAGTCTAACGAAAGTTAGGTAGTGTACATTTCAGCTCATAATATTTGCTCAATATTAGGGCCAATATATTGTACTTGAAAGAGAAAATGAAGAAAATTGCCCTGATCACATTTGAGAGGTCATTAAGGAACAATTTATGACCAACTGTCTACAACGCTACAATCTGGGAGTTAAAAATTGTGTCCCAAATTTAAAGAATATTGCAAAACTATCCTGTAACGATCCACTCTGTTGTTTGTAAAGAGGCCTCATGTTGGGCGCCATTTTTCATATGTTTTCAAACTGCTTCGCAAGTTGGTTTTCGTGTCTACTTAACCCTCTAATGCCCAATCCCGGCTTTAGGCGCACTTCATTGAATAGAGAAGCTTTAGTAAAACACACCTTAAGTCTACAAAAATGAATGAAATAAAAAGAAAACTTAGTTGAACCTGTTCAAAAGCCTTTGTAGCATATACTAAATTTTACCGTATAAATTTTTCTTGATTAGTTAACATTGAATATTTAATCAGCTGGCAAAAAATTGGTGTATTAGAGGGTTAAACGACCTACCACCATATTCAAAAAAAAAGTAATTAAAAAAAAGTATTAAACCTACTTTTACAATACAAATTAAGAGAAAATTATTTTAAAATATTGAAAAGTTTGACTTAACAAAATATTTGAACAACATATTCACGTAATGGATGTGCATTAATACATTGATATACACTGAAAAAAGTAAAGATTTTGTCCACAGATTTTGTCTTTATTTTAAAAATTTTGGTATTGATTTCGAGCCAAAGAAGCGGAGAATACAAGTAAGGATACTTTTAAGACACAATTTGTGTACTTGCTTCTAGGAAGCAAATTTTATTTTTTTTGTTTTTTTTTCAGCTTATTTTTCTTCATATGCTATCAAAGTACTTTAAAAACGAGTTAACTATATTTTTCAAATTAAGACTCGACTTCCAGTATAAATTATGCTATGTTTGAAGTAAAAAACTTCTTTAAAATAAAGTTTTGAAAAACATGTCCTATATTTGAACGATTTTTTGCTTTGTAGTCAAGATGCAAAAAGACAACAAATTTAAAGACAATTTCATTAAATTTAAAGAATTTTTCTGAATTATTAAAGTCAAGTTGACCTTAGCCCAAACATTTTTTCTTTCATGTTATGATACCCATTTTTAAGTGAAATCGTTTAATTATAAGGACAATACGACTTCATTGAACAGTTTATCGACTTTTGGACAAGGAAAACAACTTTATATTAGAGAAATGCGTCTTCTATGCTAAGCAAAATTTACATTCGTATTTTAAAAACATGAAATCTTTGACCTCACGACAATATTTATTATTATTTTTTTCAGTGTAGGGAACTCCAAATCGGATGAACTGGCACAACTGGGTACCGCCTTGCGATTTCCTGGCGATCCAGCACGCATGAGGATGTCGTTAAGATGGTAAATGTCCGTTTAAAGTCCCGAAATGGTTGTCAAGGCACCAGAAAATTTGTGTTACCGCTAGGCTGGTTTATAGACTTTTCAATAATTAAAAATTCATACTTTGTTTCATTAAAAACAGATGATATTGTTTGATACTCTCGGAGAGTATATACATATAACTTGTTGTTGTATACCCATATAGTATGTAAATTTGTGGATATCTCTGAAAGCATTCACGCTTACATTCATTTTGTGCCAAATGTGTTAAAAGAAATATGTGTCAATGCTTTTATGAAGTTTTCATATGATGAGCTTACATTTGCATTATCACCAATATAACCAAACCACATATTGCACCCACCCACCCATCATTATTACCTCCGGCCAATGAAATGTGCATAGTATTATGCCATTTATATTAGACCACCACAACACTTCAACTGATATGGTTGTATAGTCTCAATGAGGAAATATAGTTGGTGAAAGAAAAGGAAAATTGTTACAGATAGCAATAGAAGAAGAACATTATATAACATTTTTACAAAAAATATGCAATATTCTTATAATTATAGGCATTTTTGTAACAGAAAGGACACATTTATCTACCAAGAAAATTTTTTTATAAAAAATTTCGTAAAATTACGATATACTTTAATATCGAATCTGGAGAGATTGGTAAATTTTTATCTAGGTTAGGTTAGGTGGCAGCCCGATGTATCAGGCTCACTTAGACTATTCAGTCCATTGTGATACCACCTTGGTGAACTTCTCTCTTATCACTGAGTGCTGCCCGATTCCATGTTAAGCTCAATGACAAGGGACCTCCTTTTTATAGCCGAGTTCGAACGGCGTTCCACATTGCAGTGAAACCACTTAGAGAAGCTTTGAACCCCTCAGAAATGTCACCAGCATTACTGAGGTGGGATAATCCACCGCTGAAAAACTTTTTGGTGTTCGGTCAAAGCAGGAATCGAACCCACGACCTTGTGTATGCAAGGCGGGCATGCTAACCATTGCACCACGGTGGCTCCCAAAAATTTTTATCTAAGAACCAATATCGATTCAAGATTGCAGTCAAAGAATAATGTGCGTTCTTAAAGTAAGAACTTGTTTACTGAGACTACATTGCGTGAACTAGTCTGTTTTGGTTGAAAGTTTGCTAATATGGTTGTTTTGACATTAAATAAGTCTCCAATGTCATGAATCGGAGTTCAATAATAAAAGCATTTACAACTTTAAATGTTGGTCCTGTGATACCGGTGATAATAAACGACCTCCCAAGATACAGACGTAGTTTTGCCACTCAAATGCAAGCAGAATTTCAAAGGCATATGGACAGGAGCACTATCTACCACCATTACTATAAAATGTTGCTATAAAAAGAGGAATGGATAAATCTGGTACTGATATGGTGAGAGTAAAAATCCCCAGAAATAATTAGAGATATCCTACCCGTAAAAGCAAAAGGTTTAGGAGTACGTTCAGTAACTACACGTTCTGAAGAACGAAATTTTGGAAGCTTTTTTTTTAGCTAAAAAATTATCTTTCATTCGTTTTATTTTGTTATTGTTGGTTTTTGTTCCTTAATCATTGTTGTTGTTTTTTTGATTTCAGCTTAAAACCATACATTGACTAAACTACAAGTGTAGCTTAACCAACATAGGAAAAGAATGTTTGTCAAATTTATTTGGGCAAAGCCCTATAGACTGCAAGATGGTTGGATGGACGCACGTTTCGGAATTACAACATTCCTCATCAGCATCCTCTACTTGCAGCAAAACTATCAACCAATTATCAGAATAAATTCAGGCAGTTCATTAAACCCAACAATAAACCACAATTGAACCCTCCGAAAAATTATCTTTAACAAGTAAAAGAAAAAATAGAGAAAATCGACTCATCGCTTTCATTAATTTCGATTTATCTGCTCTTAAAGAAAATACTATATAAGAAAGGGGAATGCCATTTATTTAAAATTTCGTTCTAGAGGAAGGAAAAAGGAAAATCTTTCGGTTTAGCAATTGTGCGAAAGGCAATAACGAGAAAATGATGATGCACACAGAGAAGAAACATGATCACCTCGAACATGTTTCCAAAGTATAATGTTGCTTGTTCATGGGAAACAAACAATTTTTGTAACAATAATATTATTATCTCGCCAATCATATATATTATTGCAGGAAACATAATATAGTTGCGGCAAATATGTTACATCCCACTCGTGAAAAAGTAAATTTATGCTCTTAAAACATATTTGAGGTGATCATATTCTTTATCTATATGTGGATTCTTGTAAATAACCGCCGAAGTCTATAGACGTCGGTTAACACTACACAAAAAAAAAAAACAGAAATTGCTGATTCAATCGCGAAATTAATTCATCCAATTAATTTTTTTATTGAAATGTCTTTAATGGCGAAAATCAGTATCAATCATAGTTTTAATTGGGCATAAAAAAATACTGAATTAAAAAAATAATTGATTTCATTAGCTAATTTCAATTAATTTTTTAATTGATTCTTTCTAACTGGCTTAGAGTTTTTAGGTTGATTAAAAATGTATTGTTTGAAAATAAATTTTTGATATGTTAGTCCTCTGAGTCCGATTAAAAAGTTAATTGGCAATCATCGTCTTAATTAACTTAATGTTTCTATCTTGATCCCTATTTGAGACCTACTGTAAGCTTATTACATGCTCCTCGGATATGGCACCCTAATACATTGTTCTTCATCTATATTGGTGGAATAGGGAAACAAATTCAATAGTTTTCTTTGGCTTTATGTGGGAATGTGAAAATTTGTACATTATACTGGATTTCTTTGTCCCTATTTGATAGTTTCCACATCTATAACCAGGGTTCTCCCTTGCCTTTGAATCATTTGGCAATGTTGTTGGTTATTCCACATAACCATAATTTTCACTTTTTTCACATAAAAATTCAAATGCAAAAAAAATCAAGAAACAACAACTGAACGGAGAGAACTGCAGCTGTCAACGGAATCCACCCACCAACCATGCACAATAAAAGTTAGTTGGGTTTCCTAGCACTTGGACTTTTTTGTCGAATACATCTTTGAGCAATCTTGAGGAAAGAGGAAGGTGGCTTCAACTTTCAGATGCAGAAACATGGAATGCAAATGATATATGTATGCTTTGAATAGGGTGTGTGAAAAATAGGATCTGCAAATATATGCAGACCATCGCAGGGGACTGAGAATGACCAAGATTTTTAAATGTGTCTTTTGTTTTTCATGCATTTTATTTATGAGGATTTCATTATGGAATATTTAAATTTGAAAAGTTTCTCTGGCATAGAAAATGTAGTGGAACTTCTTAAGAAACTTGTATTTAAGAGTTTTCTCCCTGTGAGAGAAGAACGAAGTTTTCTTTTTGGATCTAAAGAATTTCGTTTAGGGAAAATATAATTCGGCGGATCGGTGGCAATAGCTACATTTTCTGAATCATTTCTAACTAAATTAAAGTTTCAAAATTTTCTGGAAAATGAAATCGAATCAAATGTGTGATGGCAGTAACTGGGATTCCATTGCAAAGAAATATTTTGCCAGCCCTCCAGTTACCTCCAGTTACTATTTACCTTTAGTTTTCCTTCTAAATTAATTAGCTATTTGTTTAGGAAATATGTTCGTCTGTCTATCCATTTGGGATCTTGTTTGTTTTCATTTTGGATTTGTTGTCATCATTAAGTTTAACAATCTGTGACAATCCCGTGTTTGCAATCGCATAAATCTTCCAACAATACCCTGCTGCTCCAGCGAGGCAGCCAACTAGCCAGTTACTGCTCTCTCAGTCAACCAGCCATTGAATTTGTTACCATGGAGCCATGGAACAGATTTGATCCGCCTCGGACAGTCAGAGCAAAAAATGAACAATTGAAGAGGCGTTGAACATGGCAAACACCGCAATGAGCCAAACAAACGAAGGCGACAAAAAATATGCTTAAAACAAATCTTAAATAATCACTCAGCAATGACACCACTTAAATAACGAAAATATAAATTAAATAGAAAACATAAATAAATGAGTGGAATGAATTGTATATGTAACAATTACGTTGTTTTTTTATCTCGATTTAAATAATTCAACCTACCGTGGAGATTTTCAATTGCATTCAAGATTATGACAACGATGACGATGAAAAAAATAAAAAGGTAAATTTTATATAAAATATACTGTAAAATTTAATTTTCATTTTATCTGACGTTAAATAATATCGGGCGCGCCTATATTAATCATTTTAAATTGAAAAATTATGAAAATTATTTTCATTATGTGGGTAACCATCATATTTTTGAATATAAAATATTTAGGTACAAGCATAAAATAGAAAGAGTTCGAGAAGAAGAGAGAGTATTAAAAAAGACTTGTGACAGTGATAGTTAATTAACACTACATAAAAAAATCCAAAATCCG
Source organism: Haematobia irritans (assembly GCF_050003625.1). NCBI lineage: Eukaryota > Metazoa > Arthropoda > Insecta > Diptera > Muscidae > Haematobia > Haematobia irritans. The sequence goes on from NC_134398.1 coordinate 1,460,482, forward strand.
AAAATGCTCTTATAAAGATAAAATAAAGAAGAACTAACCAATAACAGTAAGAAAAAATTAAAAAAATATTAGAAATTTCCAAAAAAATATTTGAAAAGTGTACCAATCTATTTTACGGCAGACATAGAATTTGCAATATAATATTGGCAAGTATTATTCAAAACATCCTTACTTAGAGGTAAACGTCAGAAAAGTTAAGTAAAGTTTGTTTTTTCCCCCATTTTTTTTTTTGAAAATGAAATCGGAAATACTGAAATAAATAAAAAATATTGAAAATATCATCACATCTAAAGAACTAATACCAAATCAATCAATTGAGAAGATTACTTCCGCCCTATGACAAGCCCATATAAAATTCATAGCAACAACAGTATTTTCATTACTGTTTTGGCTATGTTTTTTTTTGCTGGGATATCGTAATTTCGAAAGCTCAACTTTCCAGTTAATTTAAGGACGATTTCTTTAAATCAAAAATGTGTTTCTTTATATTAAAGAAAATTGCCTTATTTCAGAGACATGCATCTTTAACGGAGGGACGCAAATTTCCAAAATCTTTATCCTAAATTTTATGAAAAAAATTTGAAGCAAAGTTTATAAACTTTATTTTAAATATAAGTTGTAGCTCAATTTACATTCCAATACGTTTTTTAAACTTTATAATATTGGAACTGATTTCCGTAAAATGTAAAAATGTCCATATGTTAAAGATTTCTGTCACCACAAACTGTCAACACTACAGTGCGTAGACTGCAAAAATGAAATTTATACTATAATCAAATAAAACACTAGGTATTGCATATACACGTCAATCATTGGTTACAAAAATGAGTCGATAAATTCCTCCAATATTCAATTATAATTGAGTTTATTCATTTTCGCATCAATCAATGCTCATCACATTTCCTACAGAATCTCTACCATCAGACAGTTTATCATCACATCCTGGTCCATCAAATGGGAGTATATTCCGCAATAATACAAAAACGACACAAAACAAAAAAATTAATAAATAAGCAATTCAATCAACAATATCCTTGTAATGGTTTCAAGAACCAACCAACAAGTAATGGTTTATTTTCTTCTCCTTTTGAGACGTTTCTATATTCATTGTGTTTTAATACATAAACTTGATATGGATGATATATTGGTATTGGTAGGGGATAGAAGGGGAAAATTAAGATTAAATATAAACATTTGCACGTCCTAAAATCGATATGGAACAACTTAATACGATTGACTGCATTCGAGTGTTGGTATATTAAGATAAATAGAAGTAATAACAAATAAGAAATTTCTAATATTACATTTTCAATCTTATGTATGTGGTTCTTGGTTCTACAAATAAAAGTTCGCATAGTTACATGGAAACGAGTAATCAGAAATATAGACAGCGTGATAGAAAAATTTGCAGAATATGGGAACAAATAATGTGTATGGCAACTTATATGTTAGAATTTTCAGAGAGAATAAAAACACAAGAGGACGAAAATTTCTCTTCTACAAAAACAACAAATGTCAACATTATAGATGTCGCACAATGCCTGCAGCGTTGGTATTACCGACGTTGCGGCCGAAGCGCTGTTTTGATAAATTGTTTTTAAAGGCATAATTTCAAATTGTCTGCCAAAAAGTTTAATAGAATGAAAGGATTTATATAAAAGAACATTTGTTATTACAAAGTAGCTTCTAAATCCCATTTTCCTTACGTTTCGTAAAGCTGGCAGAACTGAACTGGGTGACGCCGACGCAAACTGTATGATATTTGAGAGAAGCGATGACAAAAACTGCATGATATTAGAGAATTTTTCCTCATGACTGCCTCCTATTGACGCAGTCTCGCTTCACAGTTTCGTCCTCTTGTCTTTTTATTCTCTCTGAGAATTTTATGTGGGGTACACCACAAGTACTCAATCTGATTGTTGGGACCCGAATATATTTCATTTATTCGTATGCTGCACAGTGGTTATATAATAACTCTGCAACTTTTGATTGGATAAAGCTATCGACTTAAACACCATATAAGGAGGCGTTATAAACTTTCATATACCAATTGACCAAAATAAAAAAGTATAAATTTAGAATATATTATTTTTTGTCTTTTGAGGAATTTTATCATCGTACTTATTATGGAATATCTTATAAATGATTGTACGCATAAAGGTACACTTATAAAAAAACTCCATAAATGTTTGTTTTTTTGAGGAGTTTTTATCATCCTATTTATTATGGAATATCTCATACTCACTATTATTCATTATTGAGCCGAATTCTTTAAATTAAAATTATTCTCCTAGTTACTCTTAATGTTCTTCCAATGCTACTTCCACTTTTAGACTCATTAAATTTTATTCAACCTGCTGATGTTTGAAACTCGTGTTCTTGTCGTGATAAATAGCAAATATAAAATATTTTGCAATACAACTTTTAATGAGATTGCATTAAAAGTTGTCCCACCTATTTTGGAGATTCGTTGTCTAACTTTTAACACTAGTCATTGCCAATTCAGTTCAAACGGAACATTTGGGTTTTGATTAAACAGGTTTTTGTTGCTGACAACTATACAGTTGAATGTAAATAACATAAAAAAAACTTGTGTTTGGGGCAAACTACACTTTTGTTGATATATTTAAAAAAGAATAATAAATATGGGAATTCACATCAGTACAAACCCTATTGATATATTTAGTACAATTTAGTACATTGTGGAAATTTTAAATAACATAAAGATTTTGTAATAACAGGTTGGCTGATAAGTCCCCGGTCTGACACATAGATGGCGTCGCTAGTATTAAACTCATATTATTTTTATATAGTACCAACCTTCAAATGATTCGTGTCAAAATTTGACGTCTGTAAGTCAATTAGTTTGTGAGATAGAGCGTCTTTTGTGAAGTAACTTTTGTTATTGTGAAAAAAATGGGAAAAAAGGAATTTCGTGTTTTGATAAAATACTGTTTTCTGAAGGGGAAAAATACGGTGGAAGCAAAAACTTGGCTTGATAATGATTTTGCGGACTCTGCCCCAGGGAAATCAACAATAATTGATTGGTATGCAAAATTCAAGCGTGGTGAAATGAGCACGGAGGACGGTGAACGCAGTGGACGCCCGAAAGAGGTGGTTACCGACGAAAATATCAGAAAAATCCACAAAATGATTTTGAATGACCGTAAAATGAAGTTGTTCGAGATAGCAGAGGCCTTAAAGATATCAAAAGAACGTGTTGGTCATATCATTCATCAATATTTGGATATGCGGAAGCTCTGTGCAAAATGGGTGCCGCGCGAGCTCACATTTGACTAAAAACAACAACGTGTTGAAGATTCTGAGCGGTGTTTGCAGCTGTTAACTCGTAATACACCCGAGTTTTTCCGTCGATATGTGACAATGGATGAAACATGGCTTCATCACTACACTCCTGATTCCAATCGACAGTCGGCTGAGTGGACAGCGACCGGTGAACCGTCTCCGAAGCGTGGAAAGACTCAAAAGTCTGCTGGCAAAGTAATGGCATCTGTTTTTTGGGATGCGCATGGAACAATTGTTATCGATTATCTTGAGAAGGGAGAAACCATCAACAGTGACTATTATATGGCGTTATTGGAGCGTTTGAAGATCGAAATCGCGGCAAAACGGCCCCATATGAAGAAGAAAAAAGTGTTGTTCCACCAAAACAATGCACCGTGCCACAAGTCATTGAGAACGATGGCAAAAATTCATGAATTGGGATTCGAATTGCTTCCCCACCCACCGTACTCTAAAGATCTGGCCCCCAGCGACTTTTTCTTGTTCTGAGACCTCAAAAGGATGCTCGCAGGGAAAAATGTGGCTGCAATGAAGAGGTGATCGCCGAAACTGAGGCCTATTTTGAGGCAAAACCGAAGGAGTACTACCAAAATGTTATCAAAAAATTGGAAGGTCGTTATAATCGTTGTATCGCTCTTGAAGGGAACTATGTTGAATAATAAAAACGAATTTTGACAAAAAAATGTGTTTTTCTTTGTTAGACCGGGGACTTATCAGCCAACCTGTTATACAGTCGTTATTGTCTACTTGTTTTTCTAGTATCTTCAATTGGCCTTGAGACTACACGCAGAGAAGGAATATGATTACCCCACACTGAAAAAAATATTGTCGTGAGGCCAAAGATTTCATGTTCTTAAAATACGAATGCAAATTTTGCTTAGCGTAGAAGACGCATTTCTTTAATATAAAGTTTTTCCTTGTCCAAAAGTCGATAAACTTTTCAATGAAGTCGTGTTGTCCTTATAATTAAGTGATTGGGTTTAAAAATGGGTATCATAGCATGAAAGACATTTTTTTTTTTGGCAAAGGTCAACTTGACTTTAATAATTCAGAAAAATTCTTCAAAATGAATAAAATTGTCTTAAAATTTGTTGTCCTTTTGCATCTTGACTACAAAGCAAAAAATCGTTCAAAAATAGAACATGTTTTTCAACACTTTATTTTAAAGACGTTTTTTACTTGAAACATAGCATAGTTTCTAGTGTATATGCCTGAATTTGGAAAATAAAGTTGTCGTTAACTTGTTTTTAAAGGACTTTAATATCATATGAAGAAAAAAAGCTGAAAAATCGAAAAATTTAAATTGGCTTCCTAGAAGTACACAAAACCCAATTTTAAAAGAGAATTGTGTCTTAAAGGTATCCTTACTTGAATTCTCCGCTTCTTTGGCTCGGAATCAATACCAAAATTGTTAAAGTAAAGACAAAATCTTTGGAACCGGGCATGCTTTTTTTTCAGTGCACTGAAAAAAATATTGTCGTGAGGACAAAGATTTCATGTCATTAAAATACGAATGCAAATTTTGCTTAGCATAGAAGACGCATTTCTATAATATAAAGTTTATTTCCTTCTCCAAAAGTCGATAAACTTTTCAATGAAGTCGTATTGTCCTTATAATTAAGTGATTTCACTTAAAAATGGGCATCATAACATGAAAGAAAAAATTTTTGGGGTGAGGTTACCTTGACTTTAATAATTCAGAAAAATTCTTTAAAATTAATGAAATTGTCTTTAAATTTGTTGTCTTTTTGCATCTTGACTACAAAGCAAAAAATCGTTCAAAAATAGGACATGTTTTTCAACACTTTATTTTAAAGACGTTTTTTACTTGAAACATAGCATAAATTATACTGGAAGTCGAGTCTGAATTTGGAAAATAAAGTTGTCGTTGACTCGTTTTTAAGGGACTTTGATAAAGCAAAAAATTAAAATTTGCTTCCTAGAAGCAAGTACACAAAACCTAAATTTAAAAGAGAATTGTGTCTTAAAAGTATCCTTACTTGTATTCTCCGCTTCTTTGGCTCGGAATCAATACCAACATTTTTAAAGTAACGACAAAATCTTTGGAACCGAGCATGCTTTTTCAGTGTAGCTTCGTTTCAACTAATCTGTATTTTGCAAATATTAAGCAGTACTATGTTCTACACTGAAACAAATATTATTGTAAGGTCAGATTTCATCATCCCCCCAAAAAACAAGAACATAATTCTTTAAGCTTACCGTCACCGGACGGTTTTCATGAGAACTACCATGAGGCATATACATTTGTGGTTTATTTCCCGAAACTACACGTTTGCTCACATCTCGTCCATGCTTACAATTTAGCTTCTGGTAATGCTGCAGAGAAGTGTTGATGGGGGTATAGCACAAATGCTCTTGGTAAGCAGTTTTAAACTACAGCAAACAAAATCTTTGGAACTGGGTAAACGTTTTTTGGTATTAACTAAGCCATTCAATTAAGTTTGGACAACTGAGGTTCTCGAAAGTTTTTCGGTCAACCTCATTATAATTAGAAATTTAATAAGATATTTATGTGTAACAAGTATATTTTTCTAAAGTTAAATTTAGAAATTCTGACATATGGGGTTCTCATTTCTAACATTCTAAAATTGCTCATATAATTTTTTTCTATTAATGTAATTTCTACACTGAAAGAAGACATTTGTTTTCTTAGGTGAGAAAAAAACAACAGAAATTGATTTTGTCCGATGGGAGACCAGCGTTAAATCACTTGTAATAAAAAAGGGTACATTTGCTTAACAAAACAATTCTTTGTAAGAAATGCACTCAAAAAAAAGTGAACTCTCTATTTCACTAAAGCCAATTTAACTTTATTTTAATTCATAGACTTATTATGTTTGGAGAAAGTTTCCTTTACTCTAGTAATTTTTTGTTTACGTTAGTTAAATTAACTAAAACCGAGGAAAAAAATATACTCAAATGAAGCATACAGATTAACTAAATTCGTGTCTTCCACAAAATAGTTCAGAATTTCTTTAAATTGGTAAATTTTAACAAAAAGTCGTCCATCATGAACTTCGTATGTCACTAAAGACATTCTTGCAATTTTGAACTACAAGTTTTTCCTTCAAACTACAAAATTTTCTTTAACAAGTGAAAAAATTTTGTTATGTCTAATAAATTTTCTTGAATTTGTCGAAAAATATTTACTTATTTTGATGACATCGCCGTGATGCCAACGTTTGTAATACCGTTTAGTTAAAATTTTCTACAAATATTCAAAATTTTCTAAAATTAACCGAAAGTTTTCTTCCTGGTGGGTTCACTGTTTTTTCAGTGTGGTGAATAGCCTTTTTGTCTACAATTTCATTCCGGTGAAAAGAATTTGTTCATTCCTTGAAAATATAGAAAAATTGAAATTCAAAATATCCCAGAATGAAAACCCTATTTTCATTCCATGATCCCTGGCTCATCATCCCAATGTCATCTTGCATTAATAAATAAGTGAATAGGTTACTGATACCTTATTTATTCATGATGATACTTGACCATAAAATGAATCTTAAATTGCTCAGGTGGTCGCAAATAAAACTTTTACGTACCTCGTTAATCATCTCTAAAACATTAGCACTCTTTGTTTCAAGTGAAAACTTTTTAATTTATGCAATTGTAACACTCTACTTGAGCATGGGAAAGAAGACTCAAAAAGAATTTACAAACATATACTAAAAGCAAAGAATAAACATTAGATTTCAAGTGGCAACCAAAAAAAAAACAAAAACAAACATACCTTTCTCACATAAATATTTCTTTAGAAAACCATATATTTTCACTTACAATTTTCCACTTCAGCTGAAGATTCTTTGGCGGCAGTTGTTGCCGTTTCTGGGTTTTTCTCAGGCCTCTATTCTTTTCTGTTATAGTTTGGTGCGGGATACGATCTTCGCGGAGATTGGGGGTAGAAATTTTAAAAAGAATTTGCGGATGTTATTTTTTTTAGCTTGTTAACAATAACCATTCATCTCGAAGTTGCTTAACAAAAATGTCTTTCTTTTTTTTACAACTTCTTTAGTTGAAATTTTTTCTCGTTTGTTTTTCTCGGTACTAAACAAACACAGAATTTCCTCAAATGCAAGATGCTTTCCCTTCGCTTAGAGAATACTGATGTGAGCTGGTTGGTTGGGGTGGTACACGATGGCTAAGATTCTTTTAGTAAAGACTTCATTTCCTTATTTACGATGTTACATACAGATATACTATATATATTTTTTTCATTTGTACAGTTTAAAGAGCTCTCACAAATATAATGCAGACACACACACTCACACATACACTTATGCATTTATTACTTCTAAAGCATATCCGGGCTCTATACGGCCACAAGAGAGACACCAGACAAACATTTAAATAAACTTTGCATTCACAGGGGTTTTATGTTACCACATTAAAACATTTAGTATTCGCTATTCTTAATAGCTTAAATCCTATGTGATTATTTTCTCTTTTACAATTATTGTTGTTGTAATTGTTTCTATTCATTCTATTATTTTAATGATTATGGTATTTTTATTCATTTAGAAAAACCAAGGAAAGAAGTGATTGAATGAATGAACTGCTTTGGTTTGTTTTAATTCACTTGAGATTGTATTTCATTCAAGAGAAATTTTCTCACACAGATTTAAATGATATGGGGGAGAATAGCCAGCAGCAGGTAAGGTCTGCAGCTTTTATATATAATATCCCAAATACAAACAAAGTCTCTCCAATGAACTTGTAAACCTCACTTGTATGTTGGAAATTGAGATCTGTTGTGGTTGTCGGTATCTTAGCCTGTCTGTAAACAAGGCTCATTTCATTCTTTTGTTATTTGATTATGTTTTGTTTATGTTACATAAACCCCGAATCTTTTTTTATCTTTAGTTTACTCCATTATCTTTGAACCATGACCACTATTACACCATGGGATTACCAATTTTTTTTCTTTAGAAAAATTAGCTTATTTGTAAACACTTCAATAATAATTGATAAATTAATTTCTACTCTGTCCAGGTTTTGTTTTTATTATTTATTTATATTTATTTGTTAGGCCCGCTTTTTTCTCTCTTATATTTCAGATAAGTAATTCCGTCTAAACACGTCTTAACACAAACGAACTCGAACTAAAACTAATGTTTTGTAGCTAGCAAAAACAATAGATGATGAAGACGGGAGAATGGGCAACGTCATGCCAAAAGTTGCATTTACGGTGTTCGATACATACACGTTCGTTCATTTTTAATTTGCAATATTTTTTGTTAAAAACTCACAAATGATGTTAAATTTTGTGTAAATAATAATAAGAAACTTTTGACCGATGGTTCTACGTCATTCCCTGATATAAATTTCTTTTTATTCTTAGTTTAATTTGTGGAACAAAAAATCATAAACGACACGTTTGCATCGAACGCCGTCAATGGTTTGATACCCTCTGCTGCCATTTTCACATCTTCTTCTTCAATTGTTTTTGGTAGCTAGTCCAATCATTGGGTTGCTTGGTTGTTAGCTCAAATTTTAAATGGCCCAAACAATTGGTTGCAAAGCAAGCTATTTGGTTGCACCACAACATGTTTGATACGAACACTGGAAATATCATCTTCAAGGGAAATAAAGGCGGTGTTTTTTGTATTTAATGTTGGGCTCTTGTAATATCGTAACATTGTTGTTTGCTGGTCGATTGCCATTTGACTAATGGCCGAGAGAAATGAGTCTGGAAGTCTATTTTGGGCGGGAGGATTCATTGGAAACAAAACACAAGTGCAAATTCATGGAATATCCTTTGCTTTGACATGAAGCGCGAAGGACAAGTGCTAGTAAGTAAGGCAACAGCAGCGTTTAGTGGTGCTGTTGAATGTACTTGGGTAGGTATGAGCAATAATTTGAAGCCTGTAGTAATAGGGGTTTGTGTTTCAAAGGAGATTCTGCATCAAGAGAATAGTGGCATCTGAATGATCAAATTGTTCCCATATACGAATTCGAAATGAAAACGTTTTAATAGATCGCAAATTTTGAATAGCAAATGATAACATATCTCCTACATAAAATTAATACGAAGAATTATAGGAACACGAGAATGGGAGGGATAAAAATGTAAAAAAGGTTTCTTTACATCAATCAAGTTAGGTCCCAATTAGCTAAATAAAACGTAGAAGGGATGTTCCACTATGGATTGCAATTACACTAAAATGAAGTACAATAAAAGCTCTGAAAGGTGGACACCCAGGGTCGCCTAAATTTTCCCCACTGTCCAGGTATGAGAGGTATGAGAGTGTTAATGTAGCAAACGTTCCCACACAACTGTCCATGTTTGGTACACGGATGAAAAAGGCTGTTTTTCATATGTTTGGCTACAAACATTATATGTTTGGAACACAAATTTTTAAACACAATATTTTTGAGTGCAAGCATATAATGTTCATAAACTAGCATAACATGTTTGGGACATATATGTTAATATGTTAGAACATATTATGTTTTGGACATAAAATGTTTGTAAATACAATATGCTTGGATGCAAACATATATTAATTTAGAAATAGCCTATAAACATATATGTGTTTAGTAGCTTGGAGCGCTATTTAACAGGGAGCGATATTGAATTAAGTTGGTGGTTGTTGCTTGTTATATCAAAATTAAGATTTTATTTTTCCTTGGGCAATTGATCAGCTACTTCTTTGATCCTTACAAATTGTGTGGTCCGCTGTTCGAATCCCCGTCCGGCAAAAGGTAAAATTAAAATAAAAAAAAATCATACAATTGGATAATTTCTTCTACAATGTTTGTATTACAGAAAAAGGTGCTAAGAACTAAAAAATCTCGTGGAAGTGAGAAAGATGTGGGGGAATATACAATTGGGCAGAAACAAAATTTTGAGCATTCATGTCGAAAACCTATGTTGTTAGCACCTATATTACCTGTTTATTTTCATAATTCATTATGATTGTAAATATATAAATAAATAAATAAAATTTTGAGCACAATATTGTTTGGGAGAATTTTTTTTAAGCATATAATATTTTTGGGTGCAAAATGCTTCCAAACATATTATATGTTCACATAATAACATATTGTTTTTTGGAAGACAACATTATTGAATTTGGATGCAAAAATACAAAATGTTTGGACCTTAGACTACCCAAACATATATTGTTTAGACCAATATACTTTCAAACATATTATATATTGGAAGAGATCAAACATATAAATGTTTGGGCAATACCCAAAAATGTATATGCTTGAAGCAAAATATGTTTGGGAGTATATGTTACAGAAGCGATTTTTTGTGAGCGTGTAGGTGTCCGTTTTTCAGAGTGTCAAAAATGATAAGTGTTTGCCTTCGATTCAGTTTTATTTTAAAAAAGCAACGCCACTTTATGTATTTGAAATAGAAATTAAACTCATCTTTTTCTTCGCATCTTAATTTTTTAACCAAATAAAATGGGAATCTCACATTTAAATACACAGTGAAACCTCTGAAAGGTGGACCCTCACGGTCGCCTAAATTTTGTCCACATTTGGGAGGTGTCCACTTATGAGAGGTTAATTTAATGTGTTAATATAGCAAACGTCCCCAGACAACTGTCCACGTTTGTGGGTTGTCCAGTTTTCAGAGTGTCCAAGTTTGAGAGGTTTCACTGTATATATTTTTTTAACTTGAGAATTGTTTCTTTTAGATTAGAAATAATTTCATAATTATAAACATTCGACTTTAAAGAAAAGTTGTTTATCCTAAATTTAATAAACAAATTGTAATAATTTTCTTTTTATTAAGTCAAATCTTTAACTCAAATAATTTATTTTTTTAATTATAATAAAATTAATAATAATTTAAATACTAACGGCATTATTCATAACAAAACAAACAAAGTGAAATTTAAATCAGTGATAGAGAGTGTGATAAAGGGTGATACGGTCAAAATTTGGTCAATATAAACTTGACGTATTTCTTTCATTTTTGCATTTAAAAAAACCTGAACACCCCTCATTTTGAAGGTGTGTGTGTGTGTAGAATGTTGCTCCTATTTTGATTTTGGAATTCACTCTTCAGTCGTCAAAATGCCGTCCAAGCAAGAAGAGCAGCGTATCAAAATTTTGCTCGCGCATCGCGAAAATCCGAGCTACTCGCACGCAAAGCTGGCAAAATCGCTAAAAGTTGCCAAATCGACCGTTACAAATATAATTAAAGTGTTTGGGGAACGTTTGTCGACAGCCAGGAAGTCTGGATCGGGGGAAAATCGAACACCGGAAGCCGCTGAGACGACAAAGAGAGTTGCCGGTAGTTTCAAGCGAAACCCTAACCTCTCTCTCCGAGATGCCGCAAATAAGCTGGGTGTATCGTCTACAACCGTGCATCGAGCCAAAAAACGAGCCGGACTATCGACTTACAAGAAGGTAGTGACTCCAAATCGCGATGATAAACAAAATACGACGGCCAAAGCGCGATCCCGGAGGCTGTACACGACGATGCTGACGAAGTTTGACTGCGTGGACGACGAAACCTACGTCAAAGCCGACTACAAGCAGCTTCCGGGACAGGAGTTTTATACGGTCAAAGTTCGTAAAGAAATATCTGGTTTGGCAAGCCATCTGTACCAGTGGCTTGAAAAGCAGCATTTTCGTAGCTTCCGGGACTGTCAACCAAGAAATTTACGTGAAAGAGTGTTTGAATAAACGTCTGCTGCCTTTCCTGAAGGAACACGGTTGTTCCGTACTGTTTTGGCCGGATTTGGCATCTTGCCATTACGGTAAAAAGGCCATGGAGTGGTACGCCACCAACAACGTGCAGGTGGTACCCAAGGACCCTCCCAACACGCCAGAACCCTCCCAACACGCCAGAGCTCCGCCCAATTGAGAAATACTGGGTTATTGTCAAGCGGAACCTAAAGAAGACCAAAAAAACTGCTAAGGACGAGCAGCAGTTCAAGGCAAACTGGCTTTCTGCGGCGAAGAAGGTGGACAAGGTGGCTGTACAAAATCTGATGGCAGGTGTCAAGCGTGAGGCCCGGCAATTCGGATTTGGAAAAGCGAAAGCCTAACTGAATATTTTTCCTGAATTTTATACTAATTGAACTTGAAAAAGAAATTTAATTTGATTTTTTAAATAAACGATTTCACCGATATACACGCGTTTTCCCTTGACCAAATTTTGACCGTATCACCCTTTAGCACTCTCTTTATTTTATAAGCCTTATAAAAAAGGTATTCATTAATCATTAATAGCACTAATATAGTTACCATCAGGGGACAACACATGTCATTATATCTTTTCATCGTAGTGACAAAGAACGAGTTATACCCGGTTGATCTTAACAAAAAATAATGTCTCAATATTTTAATGATTTTATTTCGAAAACTAATTTTCCGGGTTAAATTAATTTATATACACTGAAAAAATTTTCAAATTAAAGTCTTAATTGAGTTTTAAAAAATATTAAACATTTAATTGATTTAACAAATTTTTTATTTGAAAATCAATCACAAAAAATAATAGAATCAATCAATTTTTTAATTGGATCAATTAATTTTTAATTGGCCTTCAATTAATTTTTTTATTGATACTATCATTTCTGTGATTGAAGACATTTCAATTAAAAAAATAATTGGATAAATTATTTTCGTGATTGAATCAGAAAAACATTTTTTTTGTGTGTTTTAGGCATTACGCGCGATATGCAGTCATTTTATTATCAGTTAATATGTTCGTATCGATATTGATTTTAATTGAACCGGATAGTATTCGAACCTCAAGTCTATTGTTATTATAAACACATCATTAATCGAATGGAGTTCATCTATTTAATTTCTCAAACTTTTTTTGAACGCATTTTGCATTAAAGTAATAAAAGACCGTTTGATATAATTCATACGAATATTCTGTAGCTATTTTATTTGGATTAGTATTTAGGGAAAAATCCATTGTATATATATAAATAAAAGAGTGCAGAATTAAATGGTATTGTTCAAAAATAGCATTTTACAATTTTATCAAAGAGTGAAAGAAGGGTACATCCTACAATATTTTTTTTGAAAATTACCAAGTATTTATTAGAGAATTTGTAAGCTATTAATCGTTTATGAATGCCATTTTTATGAAATAACCTATCTGTCGTTTATAAATGTCGATGAACTTTTTATAAATGAGACTGAAAAAATCCAAAGAAATTTTTCTCTATATCTTTCAAATTGTTTTGCTTCAAATATATACCCTAAGGTGAATGAAAATTTGTCTTTGAAGCATATAGTAAACAATTATAAAACAACAAACTCTCTAAAAGTTTACAATTTTGCATCTTTAAATTTAAATCACATAATCTTTCATGTTGTGTTATGCGTTTTCTTAAAATAATAATAATAATAGTCCACTTAATTTATGTCTCAAATTTTATTTTCAAACAACAATTTGAAGTTTTTCAAATCCACCTACCCATCAATGGATCAAAATCAAATCATCGATATATCCCCATTTATTCAATTTCTAAGACTTTCCCATCATTGATTGTCCATTGTTGTGACGTTTTGTTTCCTTTAGTTCGTATCAAGATATTTCCCCACATACTTCAAATGTTTGAATAGCTGAACATTTTTTGCGCTTTTCTTCATACCAATATCGGCTTTCCAATCCCCAGATTTTATTTGTTTTCATACATGGAAGTCACATGGGGTGAGAAAGAGCTTGATTGAGAGAAAGAGAGCGAGAATTAAGGGAAACATATGTGCTTCATAAACCTTGAAATAAGAGGGGGTCTCATGAAAATATGCAACAGGCATTAAAACCTCGATAAAATGGTTATTATACAACCTGTCCCAACATGCTATCAAATAAACCCGGCGAACATACCTCGACATCATACAACAACTTGCAACTTGTTGCTAAATAAATGTAAACACAAACACTGGTGGCTAACAGAATGGGAACACCGTATGGGCAGTTGATAATATTCAAGAAATACTATGAGAATTTGGACAAAATAAGAGAAGTTGATCTCTTTTTCGTTGTGGATATGTCGCTATACGGTCCGCGGGAATTGTGAGTGAAGAGATGAAAAAATCCCTTCAGTGGCGAATGTTACTCAAGGGATTCTAGTGAACTAATCTACGTTTCTTGTTTAATGAAGATATAAGTGGCATAATTGGATACCTTGGCTGCAATTAATGGTTCAACACAATTTCCTTGCATCCAACGTGAATGCAGGTGGGCAAGTTCATTTCATTCATATGTTGGATATAATGGTATCTCTTCACTTCTCTCTCCCTCTATGTCCATGACATTTGTCATTATGTTTTAAAGCACTCCATCAGCATTGATCGATTTGTGAAGCAGTTGTGGACATCGACTAGTGAATACCGTATTGTGGCAGCTTGGGTTTAACGGTGCGTTCATCAGAAACTGAATAGTATTCACGTGTTTTTGGGACTGTTTCACGCTATCGAGTATCATTTGCCGTTTTGGGGGAAAAACAAAACATGAATTCGAACAGAAAAGGAGAAATTTGTCGTTAAATGTCCTGAAAACTCAGGAAAATTTCCTCTTTGCCAAAGATGGTGAACTTCTCTGTTATCAATGGCTCAATGCGAAGGGTATCATGTATTTAGCTGACTCCGAAGGGTTTGCCACCAGCTTCATTGAGAGGCTAAGTACTTATTGGTTCACACTATTTATCAAATAACACCCTACTTTCGATGAAGTATAAATAAGTTGCAGTAAAACGTAGGCATTTCCCAACTTTTTCGTCATATGATTCAAATTGAAGGGTATGAGAAATTCGTTGAACACAATATATAGTGCTCTTGATTCCACTCCTCTATTACTGTCTGTCCTATTGCCTGTCGGCTTTGCACTTTAGTTTCGCATGCAACACGCTAGTATCTTAAGCTTTTAAGCATGCGCGTAACATTGCTTTGGTTTAGTTAAGAAAAAAAAACATCAACAGCGGAAGCAGTAGTCCCCTTTCATTAGCTTAGAACTTCATACGGAAGAAAAAGACTACATCAGGAGAACATGGCAAGGGGAAGTTATAACAAGAATGACAGTCATGCTTGATGATTTTAAGCGAATAAAAGTACTTACGACAGTCTATATTCTATGTCAAATGCTGGCATCTTCCACATCAGATGGCATTAAAGCTAAATCGTTGACTAATGGATTCGTTTCCGTAAAAGAATTTAAATAATTTTATAATTCATTCATCCTTTACAGATGGAAAAGGGTGGACTTAATTTCCACTTAAAATGCAATGTCTGGGAAATTTTTCTACTCTAAATGCGTTTGAAACTTTTTTCATTTTTACTCACAATAACAATGAAGGATATTTATCTGAAATATTTTTCCATACAATAACAATGAAGGATATTTAACTGAAATAGTTGCAATTTTTTGCTACGGCACCATCGTTTTACATTGAAATAATATACTTGGCAAAAGAATTCTCCCAAATGCAATTTCATGAAAGTTTTCTTTCGTGAATTACATTTTCATAGGAATAATTTTGTGTAAGTTACCTTTTACTCGTATTGTAGAAATAAGAAGAAATTGCAGCTATAATACTGATATCCACCATGAAGAGTGAAAAGTGGAGTATTATATGCCAGAGGAAGTGGTACGAAGTGCGATAAAGGCAAAAGTTATAAAAGAAAAAAATACTCGGGAAATTTTAAAAGCGTTGCAAGATGCTCAATTTTTTCTATTTCCAAGAATGTGGATTTAGCTCCATACCTGAGGATACGAAGAATGAAATCCCAAATGCTGATGGCCGATATGGCGGAAAATTACGGACGAATAGTATTTACACTAAAAAAACATGCCCGGTTCCAAAGATTTTGTCTTTACTTTAATAATTTTGGTATTGATTCCGAGCCAAAGAAGGATACTAAAGTAAAGATACTTTTAAGACACAATTCCCTTTTAAATTTGGGTTTTGTGTACTTGCTTCTAGGAAACAAATTTTAATTTTTCGTTTTTTTCAGCTTTTTTTCTTCATATGCTATCAAAATCCTTTAAAACGAGTTAATGACAACTTTATCTTCCAAATTCAGACTCGACATCCAGTAGAAATTATGCAATGTTTCAAGTAAAAATCGTCTTTAAAACAGAGTGTTAAAAACATGTCCTATTTTTGAACGATTTTTTTCTTTTGACTACAAAGCAAAAAGATAACAAATTTAAAGACAATTTCATTATATTTAAAGAATTTTTATGAATTATTAAAGTCAAGTTGACCTTAGCCCAAAATTTTTTTCTTTCATTTTATGATACCTATTTTTAAGTAAAACCACTTAATTATAAGGACAATACGACTTCATTGAAAAGTTTATCGACTTTTGGACAAGGAAAAAACTTTATGTTAGAGAAATGCGTCTTCTATGCTAAGCAAAAATTGCCTTCGTATTTTAAGGATATGAAATCTTTGGCCTCACGACAATATTTTTTCCGTGTAGATGGTATTTGACACGCATTGTTTTCCATTGGCATACCCAGCAAAAAAAAGCGTGGCCAAAAAAGTAGTGAAAATGTTGTTTTTGGATCCGGAATTGGTGCCAAATTGACGCAGAAGCGATGAATTTAACATGGGCTTGTCATAGGACGGATGTCCACCATTTCAGCAGTCGCCGCACTGATTTTGCATCACTTCTTACGATGTGAGGTGAATTCAGTGTTTTGGAAGTGAATTAAGAATTTTTGTGATATTTTGACAAAAAAATAATTTTTAACATTTTTATGATTTTTTATTCATCATAACGCTTGTCTGGAATGTTTGTTATCTAATATTTTCAAAAATTCGCAATTTTTCTAGAAAGGATTTAACATTTTTTTCGGCTAAATTTAAATAATTTGTACCATTTTATTAATTCTTAATATGTTTTTAACCTATTTGAAACAAATAAAAATACATTTCCTATTAAAAATATGAAAAAAGCGGGTTATTAAAAAATTGACTCGAATGAACTTAAAATAAAGAACATCTTTGGGGGAGCATTTTTGGAAGTTCTTTTCAAGTTTTGCCTTGAGAAGAATTTCCAAATTTTTGCTGGGTATCTATGAAATTAAAAAAGACAGCTAAAGAATTTATTACGAAGAATTATTCATGGTGGAGTTCGTATATAGCAACTATATACGAAGATAAATTGTAATTTTAACTTTCCGAGACACAAACCAGGTAGTTTTTGCCTGCGCATCTAATGGGTTAATTACAATGTGGGGAGATAAAATATTTAATAAAATTCAGCACTTTCCACTATATCTGCGCAATATATTTTGATATTAAACGTCAATAGCTTTCATTTGGTTTGTATCTCGGCTAGTTAAATTTACAATTTATATTCAGGCACATCAAAGATAACACAACCTACATTTTAGGACACGCAATTCTCACTCACTCTTAAGACAATTTTTTTTAAATAATTAAATTTTACTTAAAAAAAAGTATATAATATTTGCTTTAAAAAAATAATTAAATTGAGGACTGAAATTTTGGAAATTTGCGTCTATCCAAAAAGAGAATGAAAATTCTATAAATGAGATTTAAAGCTACATAGGTCCCTAAATTTTTTTTTAAGAAGCCACATCTTTGGCTCGGAATAAATACTTTGGATATGTATTTGATTTTGGTTAATTAAACTCAAACTTAACTATACTCTGTGCACTGCAAAAATATTATAATTTATTCATTGAAATCTAATATTTATAGACATTTATCACATAAAATTAAACATACAAACCAAAACTGAATTTTCCATTTTATTTTGTTATTCATTTTTTCCAAATAAAGTTTCGTCGAAAGTGAATTCTGAAGTGTCCATTGATTGCAAATATTGTTAAAGTGTTATCATCTGGGAAGTTTAGATTTCTGTATTGTGTCTTTTCTTTTTCTAAACTTTCAATAGTAATATTGATATGTGAAACGTTAAGAGCATGATTGGCATAACTAAAAAAAAAATAACAAAAACAACATTTTATATTTTCATATACACGGACGAAAAAGACTGTTTTTCATATGTTTGGGTTTAAAAATTGTATGTTTGGAACTCAAATTTTTTAACACAATAATTTTAAGTGCAAGCATATAATTTTCATAAACTAGCATAACATGTTTGGGACATATATGTTAATATGTTAGAACATATTATGTTTGGGACATAAAATGTTTGCAAGTATAATATGCTTGGATGCAAACATATATTAATTTAGAAATAGCCTATAAACATATATGTGACCTAGAGAGTATGCTGCTAGTAAAATAATGGAAGTAACCAATTGGCGCCTTAAAAATATATATACACAAAGAAAATTTCATTAAATTTATTTTCTACCAGTGTATGCCTAAGGTGAAACATAATATGTTTGAACAATATAAACAATATT
Organism: Haematobia irritans; assembly: GCF_050003625.1. Classification (NCBI taxonomy): domain Eukaryota; kingdom Metazoa; phylum Arthropoda; class Insecta; order Diptera; family Muscidae; genus Haematobia; species Haematobia irritans. The sequence goes on from NC_134398.1 coordinate 1,479,140, forward strand.
TTGTTTGGACCAATCGTGAAATTATATATATGCTTGAAATAAAATGTGTTTGGGGCATATGTTACAGAAGCGATTTTTTTTTGAGGATGTATATGGTAACAACACGCAAGGAAAATACTCTTTCCCCCAGGATGGAATTTTAGATAAATGAAATTCCGCTTTTTATGTTCTTTAAGATTAAATAAATCCGATTCTATGATAAGCAATGCAACGATTGCCTTCAATCGTTTTTATTTTTTTAGCATCAAAGAAAACTCCCCCAGAAAAGAATACTTTCAGAGTTGATTGTATATTTTTAATGTGACTAAAGAAAACTTCTCAATTTATCCATCGAAAATATGAAATGTTATGTTTACTGTCTACTATCTGGATATGTTAGCCAACAGTTTTGTGTAGGGGATTAACAAATTTATCTGTTAATTATGAAAAATTGTTAGACATCAACCATCACAAAAAAATTCGTCAGTGGAATTTTGTCAATTACGCTAAGATTTCTACCAGATCTCCTCACCCTATCAGCAGGAATATTCTTCCTAATAGTCGAAACGACATAGATTTCATGATCCGCTTTATTAGCTAGATTATTTCGAACAATGTAAACTAATACCTCCAATGTGGTATCACAATGGACTGAATAGTCTAAGTGAGCCTGATACATCGGGCTGCCACCTAACCTAACCTAATACCTCATACACATTACACTTCCAAAATCCACTGTAACTAGATTTCAACTGTCATTTGCCTTATAAATAAGGGATTTCCAATACATTTTTAGTAGATTTCGAGCCTAATGTGAATGATATGTCTGCTTCGGTTGCCAGAAATTGGTGTCGTCTGTTCATCAACATTTCCATAAAGAAATTGATTTTCCCCATCATCTTTAATAGTTGACCTAATAGCTGTATGTACTTAGCCGATCTCGGACCTGAGTTAATTTCACCAATAACTATATTGTGAGGGAAACTCTTTAGAATCACATGACCAACTTCCTCACATAGCCTTGAATCAGGCCAGTGTCAATTTGAATCCAGTCATATCATCGTTACTCTCAACATAGTTGTTCACAACCTTGGTCTAATAGTTTTTTATGACCACTTATGTTGTTGGGGAAAACTCAACTTTGGCTTCTTTCTGCACTTAATATAGCTTCTAAGTGAATATTTTATAGACACTGTGGCTAGATGGTTGGTTATGGCTATGGACAGCCAACTAGTCCTCTGTTAACCTTGATCATGAATATTTAAAACGAAACAATTTTGCTAACACTGGAGTATCCAGCATGTTAAGACCCTGGGTAATGCCTGACTAGAGTCATAATGTTGGTATAATGTCATTTTAATGTTGACATTTTGTTTTTTTTTTTTACTTCTAAGAAATGATAAAGAGTTTATAACGTAAATCCACCAAAAATAGAAAAATATTCTATGTATTTTTTCACACTGACATTTGCTGGAAGGAAGTAGGTAATTTCGCGCTTCCCTTCCTTTGGTGCCATTTTTTGTCATCTAAATTTTAGTATCATCGTGACAAGTTTGTCCGTAAAATCTACATTTGCCGAGGAGATGTTGTTGCCAACAAAATCTTTGTATTTTTTTTAAGTTTTCTACGTCGCTGCCTTAAACAGGAAATTATCACAAGGGCGTGACACTGATGACGGTGGTGACTTTGGATATTTCTTTCTACTTCATATCTCTCATAGAATTATTCTCAAGTTATAGGGGTTAATGTTTAACGAGGAAGGAAAAATGAAATTGCAAAGCAATTTTATGCCAGAAAGTTAGCACACTATCGTATTCGGGAAAATATTGCTTTCATATATGCAAAACAAAATAATATTAATTTTAAATTAGAATCAATCGGGTTTTAATTATTTCGAGCCATTCACATCTAATTGATTTCAATAAATTTTTGCAATTGATGTTTGTTAAAAAAAAAATAATTCCATCGCTGAATGTTTTATTGAATAATTTTGTTTTCCGGCAAAGGTATTTTTAGGTAGTCTATAACGACTGGTTTGCACTATTGATTTTGAGAAAGCTTTATCAGGCTTAGATTTCGTATTTTTGGTTCAAAATTTGCCTCATCAACCCTCATATTTTATATTGGCATACTAATCGGAAATCCATAGACCTGCATCACTAATATAGAATTTATTGGAAGAATGTTTTTATCTACAAATTACAGTAAGAATAATCTTGTAGAAAACGATGATAATCACAAACCCTTTAAAATGAGAGACTTATTATTTGTAGTTATTGTCCAGGTGACTGTATCAGTTTTCAACCTACAGTTTATTGAAGTATTTCAGTTTATATTTGGGGTTTCCCCTCATATTTATGTATTTTTTGCACTTTTGAGTGGATTTCTGGGGGTATTTTGAAGGTTAAAAAATAGTCACTTAGGGGATCAATGGAATAAATTTGGAAAAAATGGTGCGGAAAGTCGACCCAAATATAAACATTTCGCTACACTTTCCAAATCCTTCATTTTTCAATGTTAGAAAAAAATAAGGAAATCGGATGGTAATTTCAACAGTTGGAAGTTAACAGGTTGGCTGATAAGTCCCCGGTCTAACAAAGAAAAACACAATTTTTGTCAAAATTCGTTTTTATTATTCAACATAGTTCCCTTCAAGAGCGATACAACGATTATAACGACCTTCCAATTTTTTGATACCATTTTGGTAGTACTCCTTCGGTTTTGCCTCAAAATAGGCCTCAGTTTCGGCGATCACCTCTTCATTGCAGCCAAATTTTTTCCCTGCGAGCATCCTTTTGAGGTCTGAGAACAAGAAAAAGTCGCTGGGGGCCAGATCTGGAGAATACGGTGTGTGGGGAAGCAATTCGAAGCCCAATTCATGAATTTTTGCCATCGTTCCCAATTACTTGTGGCACGGTGCATTGTTTTGGTGGAACAACACTTTTTTCTTCTTCATATGTGGCCGTTTTGCCGCGATTTCGATCTTCAAACGCTCCAATAACGCCATATAATAGTCACTGTTGATGGTTTTTCCCTTCTCAAGATAATCGATAAAAATTATTCCATGTGCATCCCAAAAAACAGATGCCATTACTTTGCCAGCAGACTTTTGAGTCTTTCCACGCTTCGGAGACGGTTCACCGGTCGCTGTCCACTCAGCCGACTGTCGATTGGAATCAGGAGTGTAGTGATGAAGCCATGTTTCATCCATTGTCACATATCGACGGAAAAACTCGGGTGTATTACGAGTTAACAGCTGCAAACACCGCTCAGAATCTTCAACACGTTGTTGTTTTTGGTCAAATGTGAGCTCGCGCGGCACCCATTTTGCACAGAGCATCCGCGTATCCAAATATCGATGAATGATATGATCAAGACGTTCCCTTGATATCTTTAAGGCCTCTGCTATCTCGATCAACTTCATTTTACGGTCATTCAAAATCATTTTGTGGATTTTTTTGATGTTTTCGTCGGTAACCACCCCTTTCGGGCGTCCACTGCGTTCACCGTCCTCCGTGCTCATTTCACCACGCTTGAATTTTGCATACCAATCAGTTATTGTTGATTTCCCTGGGCAGAGTCCGTAAACTCATTATCAAGCCAAGTTTTTGCTTCCACCGTATTTTTTTTTCCTTCAGAAAACAGTATTTTATCAAAACACGAAATTCCTTTTTTTCCATTTTTTTCACAATAACAAAAGTTGCTTCACAAAAGACGCTCTATCTCACAAACTAATTGACTTACAGACGTCAAATTTTGACACGTATCATTTGAAGGTTGGTACTGTAGAAAAATAAGACAAATTTAATACTAGCGACGCTATCTACATATGTGTCAGACCGGGGATTTATCAGCCAACCTGTTACATATTTCTTAAATGTCATAATAATTTAATCGAAAAGATTAAATTATTTAATTTCAACAATTTTCACTCTTCTAGTGAATAATTTGTATATTAACTGGATTTTTATTCTTGTTTTTTAAATTTATAAACCGAATTTTAAAAAAGGTAAGAAAGTATTTGCGATTCAAGAAGGAAGTACTTGGTGGCGAAAAATGAACCATGTTCAAAATGTAGTGCCTAGAATATTCTGGTATATCTAAATCTTTTCACAATTCATTTCCTATTAGCTCCTTCCTAAGGAGCTCTCTAGATTGTCGGGTTATCTCACATGTCTTCACTGGGATGTCTCCGTTCGACTTCGTATAGAACCCACTATTCGACATAAATACCTGCAATGTAAACGGTTCCAATTTTAGCCAACTTAAGACTATGGATGAATCTGTATGGAATATAACATAAACTAGTTCCGATACGATGTTTTAATCTTTCTAATACCGTTTCCATCAACATTTAGTCCTTAAATTATTTTGTTTTGTCTGCTTTTTTAATTCAATTGAATTGAAGCGTATCACTGCAGGTTTTTCACAAAACCTTTTGTTTTCTGAATATTTTGGGGAAAAGGTTCATAATTCACCTGACAACTCTGGTAATAACTATTTTAAATCGTAAATTGTGAATTTTATCAAATATTTCCATAAGATGCCTAGAATATCTTAAACATTATTATTTGCTCAACATAAAAATCTTTCTTGTACTTTACACAACTCTAACTGTAGAAAATTGTAAAGTTTTAAAATTTCCTTTGGAATTGCTTACGCTAAGAACACAACCAACTCGACGAGAACGACGCTAAGAAACATTTAAATTTTAAGTAGCCTCTCCAGAAGTACAAAACTTGTTAATTATCCTTGCCTTTGCTTAATAAGAATCCTTAAAAGCTTATTAAATTACATTTGTGTTGAACTTAACGATACTTAAGTTGCATATTTACACTACAACACGGGAAAGTGTACGGGAGCACTCCATAAGGATAGTCTCTACGCACACAACCACATATACCCACGTACACAAGTACAACTAGCTATGTTATTGCAATGCAAACATAATCAGTGGAGATTCTTAGGGCATGTTCATCAAGCACACACATCTCAGTATAGTAGAGAAACTTGCTTATTCATTTAATGTAAAGCACTGTTATTGAAGTTGTTTAGTGAGGATATGGTCATGTTGACACAGTGTTGCAAATTGGTAGCTATTGGGTTGTGTCATTAGAATACTATCAATTTGGAAAATAGTCGTGATTAACTCTAACTAACTCCAGATAGAAGATACATAAGATTCTCACCGACAGAATTTCCGACCTATTTATACCCTTCACCACTACTGTGGTACAGGGTATAATAAGTTTGTGCATTGGTATGTAACGCCAAGAAGGACCAGTCTGAGAACCATCGTTTAATATAATGATCGTCGATTTAGGTATGCCTGTGTGCAAAGTACAGCTCGCAGTTTACGTTCGATTGTTCTCAAATTTGGCGTAGGGACTCAAAGACAATCCCTATTGATTTTAGAAAAAATCGGTTCAGATTTAGATATAGCGGCTATATAAAGTTATCATCGATGTGATGTCTTAGTTGACGTGTTTATCAATCGATCTCCTTCAATTTCCGTACATCCGAATATTTAGTGAATCTCGGCAAACTTTCAAAATATGGGCCAATTTGGTTCTGATATACACACAAAAAAATTTTTTTCTGATTCAATCACCAAATTAATTGATCCAATTAATTTTTTAATTGAAATGTCTTCAATCACGAAAATGATAGTATCAATCACAGTTTTAATTGGACATAGAAAAAAATTCTTGATTAAAAAATTAATTGATTTTTTCAGCAAATTTCAATTAATTTTTTAATTGATTCAATTAAAAATTTAATTGATGTTGATTGCAAAACTCAATTAATTTATTAATTAAAAAAAGTAACTATTTTTCATTACTTTCTGAATTGGCTTAGAGTTTTTATTTGAATTAACAAATGATTGTTTGAAATACATTTTTAATTAAAAATTTAAAAAAAATCAGCACTTTTTTTAACCCTTTCACTACCGATGTCCGCTTTGAAGGACATTCGAGAAAGACACCAAATTCTATTTTTCCACTTAGTTTTGATTTATTTCTCGATGTTATTTTAAAGTAGAGGCTTTAATCTAAATAACCTATAAATATTTTCTATATTGGTGAGGTCCAAAATACATTTTTGTAAACTTCTTTAGAAATAAACGAAAAATACGAAAATTTGAGACAATTTTTCTACTGTATATTTCTAGTAAATGGACATTCATACGAAAACTATAGCTGACACTTTTTCGGGTTCTTTTTTGTATTTTTGCTCACACTTTGAAGGACATTATAGGCCAAATGGCGCTTATTTTCGTAAGGCCACTTGGTCACAATTCAAGAATCAAATTTTCAAAACAAGCTCATATAGCTCTTGAAGTATTTGAAGTAGGTTTTCAAAATGGCAATTTTTGTTCTACATGCTGGTAGTACAAGTAAAAACAGAAGAAAAATTAAAGTTTTTAACATTAGGTTTATTTCGGTAGTGAAAGGGTTAACAGAATTAGTCTTCCCAATTTGATTAAAAAGTTAATTGTATCAATTAATTTTTTAATTAAAAATTTAAAAATTTTCAATCATTGACTTAATTAACTTAATGTTTCTATCATGATTAAAAAGTTAATTGTATCAATTAATTTATTAATTGAAAAAATTTTCAACTTCAATTAACTTTTTAATTGGAAATATTTTGGTGATATTTTTTTCTGTGTAGATATAGCTCCCATACATATCTTTCTTAGGTTTTTTTTTTGCGATATTGTTACACTGTTAATGAGGACCTACACCGTCCATATTCAATACCAGGAAATGTTTCACGCACCACAGATAAAATTGGTCGAGTTGTTTTGCAATCAAACGTGGAAAGGGGAAAAGGTCAAGCTTAATTTCCGTCCACTCAATACCGAGGGTGGCTATTGGAGGTATCCATGTGTTGAGAAACGTGGTAAACATATTTACGTGTGATCACAATGTTTGCTTTTTGCTTTTCACGTGATTTAACGTCTAAAACGTGTTGGATATTTTTTTGTTGTCGTTGCTTTAGGGATAATGGAAGGATGCTGGATAATCGTATTACACTTTAGTTAGTAACCAGTAAAGCAGAACACGAAAGCACATGATGACATGGACACTCACGTGGAAATTGTTATAGTGGACATAATCGTAATTTTTTGTATTATTTTTCCTTTCATCTATTTAGCTCTATAAGCGTATGTATGACATTTAATAATGATTTAATTTAGGAATACCCTATGTATGGTGAATACTACCAAATAAGAATATAACTAAATCATAAGATGTCAATATGATTGATATGTGAAGACGTTTTTATTAAACTTCCCTGTCAGTAATCAAAATCTTACTATTTACAGTCATTCCAAAGTTTTACAATTTAATTTTTTCAGCAATTACAACATAATTATAAAAGATAGGTTCGTTTTATCATATACAATTTCAGTAAGATTATGTAAAGGTCATGAAGAAGTTAAATTATGGAATATGAATATTATACATTTTCCAAGTAATTTCCTTAATTCAAACACAAGATGCAGGCGCTCGTATGATTATTTCTTCTGTTACTGATGTGCTGAAAATGTGGGTACTCCTCGTACGGACTGTAGATGTTATCGTACCAATCTTTTTGTGATGCTGCACACACTATTGCACTCAACATGTCACTGGGTTTCAAATTTGACCAGGAGCTCGTTACCATTGGTTGCGTCAAATACATGACTTGTATCATGTGGTTACCTGCAATTAGACTCATATGCAAAGTATAATTTTGCTTTAATTGATAGCTCTATTTAAAGGAGAAAGAAATGTCACATTTGTGCAGCAAAATTTTGATAATGAATGAAAGTTTGCAGTAGTAACACACCAATATTGTGTAATAGGAAATACTGATGTATTGATTCAATGGTAGCAAATTCAACATTGATTTTTCTAAGAATACGATTGAAAAGTGCAATTAGTTTGTTAAAGCACATGCACATCTGCAATCGGGATTTTTTATAACTAATGACACTTAAATTAATATTTTATCTTCTTACAAAATATTACTTCCAAAATTGCAGAAAAGATTTCGTTATTCTGAGGATTGTGAATATACAGTGGTATTTCAGTTGGATTCGCAGTAAGAGAGAATAATAAGAAATTACTAGGCCCGAATTTGCAAATGTTTTGATATTTTTTATGCATTTTAGAAGAAACACAATACGTTCGGTGCACGAACATAGTCAACTGTGAACTGTTCAAACTGCTCCAAGAATTAAGAATTAATATTGGTCACATGCAAACGCGAATTAAATTTTTTTCTCTTGCGAGAGATAAGTTCGTATAGTAGAACGAAAATTATATATTCTTCATGTTTCTTTTTTATTAAAAAAAAACAACGAAAAATCGGTGTGTTAATACATTTCCATGTTCGGTGCACGTATCTTCTCATTATCCCCTCGCGGTTATTCTCCTTCAGTAGTTCCCTTGTTGTAATCTTATTTTGGTTCCCAATAATGTCCTTGTTATCCTTGCGACGATTTTACTGTTCTACAAACTTATGTTGCTTTCAGCGGTCATTATATTAACTCAGCCTGTGTGAGGTTCTCAAAGTTATCTCCTCAATCACCTTAATTTTAACGCCATGTTATTTCCTTATTTGGCTTTGGTTTGATCGTCCTTTGGTATTCCACCACGGTTTGACATTGTATCGTATCTCCTAGTAGTGCTTTTATAGTTTTTCGTCTACATGTGAATATATTCATCTTTGCATTATCATAGAATTGCCATAAGCAAATATTGCACCGTGGTGCAATGGTCAGCATGCCCGCCTTCCACACACAAGGTCGTGGGTTCGATTCTTGCTTCGACCGAACACCAAAAAGTTTTTCAGCGGTGGATTATCCCACCTCAGTAATGCTGGTGACATTTCTGAGGGTTTCAAAGCTTCTCTAAGTGGTTTCACTGCAATGCCGTTCTTTTCTCGGAATTGAAACTTGGACACCTCGTTTTTTCTTTATTCATTTGTCTTAAATTAATTTCGTTAAGAGAAAACAAACTAGATTTATAGCAATCATTGCTACGTTTGCTATAACTTCAAATTTATTTGACCTTAAAGAAAATGCTTTATAACAAACGGAAATTTCATTTGTCTAAAATTTCGTTAGGGATGAAAGTAGTTTTTCTTTGTGTGTATCGATTAAAATCACTATTAGATATTGCTTAAATTTTTCGTATTTAAATTTCGAGCAAACAAAGAAGCCTATTGTTCTGGAATACAAAATATCCTTACCATTTTGCTTTGTGGCACAGAGTGACGCCCTCTTAAGTTGGCACAAATGACATTTAACCCATTATTGGAATCGAGTGCCATGGTTTTTGCAACCCACATAAATTATGTTTCCCTTGTGTCTTTGGATTTCTCTATACCACCATAGTTTGCCAACTACTCCTTAACAGACTAAAATCTAACTGTGGCTAGTGTACCAGGGACCACAACCACGGTGTTATCCAAATACATGCTGGATTGCACAAAACTTCGCATTTATTTAGAATCAAAGGACAACCAGAAGCAAGTGGTAAACTCAATTGGTAATTTCTCCTATGGCTAGGATTATAAAATGAAATTTAAGAGCACCATAGTACCTGCAGGCATTATATTTGATAAATTTGAAATTTAACACAACTCCAATGCCATGGTGAATCCTTTCCGATATCCTTTATTTTTTCAATGTTAGAAGATAGATGGCCGGTAGTCAGCATGTGATAAAATTCAATTTGTTTTCGATAACGAATGCAATCAACTTTCTTTCTTTCGTTTTGTTATTGAGGTAGAGGGATTTGATTTACCGGTGGAGTACGCAAATCGATACTTGTCAATATTTGATTCCAATCAAATTGTATTTCCCATCAAGGGAAACAAAATTGAATTAACTAATCGTAGTGCGAGTAGAATTACTTTGCAATTGAATACATGTATGCGGATATGGCTGAAGCGTGGTGGGAGCTTTCTTGAAAATGTCTCCTAATCAGCACGACCTTACGAAGGATTCTACACTAGGGTAAAATGGTTTTAGGAATGTCCTTAGCATTACTAATAATAAGCTGATACAATACTTATATCTGGAAAAATGAAATCCCTGGGCGGAACTATAGTTATATAGATAGAAAACTTTATTGGAGTTGCCACTCTGGATATACGATACATTGCATGCATTCATTGCATTTCCGGCCTAATTAATGAAAAATGAATCCGAATTCGTATTCGTAGTGACCATGATTACATTCAACATTTGATCGTCATCCAATTTTGACAATTTCCTCACTTCATAATATCAGAAACACAATAAACATCCATAAAAATTAAAATTTAAGAAAAGATAATAAACCTCACACATTTTTTCAAAGACTTATTCCCTGGAAAAAGACTTAAAGAAATCAAAATACTTTTTGTTCTTCCAACAATTCTTCTAAAACAAAATTATGATAACATCAACCATAAATCTTATTAGAATTTGCCATCGTTTACTAAGGGTTCCCTTAGAATTTAAAGAAATACCCGAAAAAATGCGACGACAATAAAATGTAGAAATTACACGAAAAATAATCAACAGACATCTAAACAATAGTGTAGCTTAAGTACATTATATTAGGAACAAAAAAAAAATAATGTGCCATAAAAACCACGAAATTCTGTAAAAGGTTGGGAAAGAATGATAACATGGAGACCAGACGGCCTCATCAACCGAAAAGACTTTGGCCATTGAAGAAAACGTCAACCACAGTTTTACCTTCTACGTGGGACAGCTTTTGTTGATGGCGGTTGGGCGCTTATTATTCTCACGCAATTCATGTTTAAAGTTGGGAGCCAGAAAGAAAAAACTGTTATAAGCAGAAAATCATTTTTGTTTGATGTTTTTTTTTTTTTTTATTCTTTCTTGACTAAAACGCCAAAACATCACGGCATCGCATCCCCAACAACGCCACAATGGCAAGACCAAAACAAAACTGAAGTGAAAAACGAAAACACTCTCATTGAAAGCGAAACGAAATACAAAGTATTTCGTGGTTTGAAGTGGGAAGACAACACCAAAAAAAAAAAAAAAAAAACCAAACGTGGTTAAATCTTAACCTGGCCCCAAGGCGGAATACAAAGAACACAGAGCCATGTCTTATGCGTCGTGGTAACGCAAAATGTAATTTGTTGGTGCTAATGAGCTTTGCCAAGTTCATTTGTTGTGGCTTCAATTAAATTCCGTTTCCTCGCAAATTGCCCCGAAAAGGGGTGGCCCAAAATTCAATTCCATAGAAAAAATCCTAAGGCATTGGACGACGGATGTATGTCGATATGGGTTTGCCGAAGAGGATGAAGTATAAATCATATTTTCTTAATTAAAATTAAAAAGTGCGCTGTAAATTTTCACTGAAGTCTCTGGGGAAAATTCGATTCTAGGAAATTACAAAAAGGATTGTATTAATGGGATAATTAATTTATTGTTAGAAGAACAATAAAACGAATAAGAACAATAAAAATGAAAAGTAACATGCTGTTGGTTTTAATGAGAACGTTTCATAGATTTAGTCCTTAGATATTCTAGTTAGATGTGCAGAAAGTGAATATGAAGAAAGATTCAAAACTATTTCCTTGTGTTTTACTTGTAATTAACCCTCTAATGCCCATTTAATTTAATAAGGAAGCTTTTAGTAAAACACACCTTAAGACAACAAAAATGGGCAAAATAAAAAAAAAACTTATTTGAAACTATTCAAGAGGCTTTGCAGCATATGCTGAATTTTACGGTAAAAATTTTTCTTGCTTAGTTCTCTTGCTTTTGTATCGTTAACATTGAAAATTTAATCAGCTAGCAAAAATATTGGGGCATTAGAGGGTTAAGGTGATCACAGCTTTCATTGATAAAAGGAATACGCAACATCTGTGGTAAATCTAAGGATATGTAAGTCTAATGGTATGTGTAATAACCCATGGCCACAAAATATATATATTGACCCAAGGATTAAATTAAATTGAGCTTATTGCAAATCACGAGAAATTCAATAAATATTGCAGGAGTTTTTGACAGCAATGTCTTTGTACACTCTCCCCTTTATACAAGCAACTTTAGGTTAGGCAGTTTTAGCAAGGAGAATTCTACTTCAGTTCTGTTTTATCTAATCCAACACATCACATCTTATTATTATTATAACGTGAAAGTTCCAAATAAAAAGGAAAAGTAACCTTGAAACAATTGCTATTTTCCGTCGATAATACGAACTTTATACCGAGCTAAAGGTATTTTTTATATCCTCCACCATAGGATGGGGGGTATATTAACTTTGTCATTCCGTTTGTGACACATCGAAATATTGCTCTAAGACCCCATAAAGTATATATATATTCTGGGTCGTGGTGAAATTCTGAGTCGATCTAAGCATGTCCGTCCGTCCGTTTGTTGAAATCACGCTAACTTCCGAACGAAACAAACTATCGACTTGAAACTTGGCACAAGTAGTTGTTATTGATGTAGGTCGGACGGTATTGAAACTGGGCCATATGGGACCACTTTTACGTATAGCCCCCATATAAACCGACGCTCAGATTTGGCTTGCAGAGCCTCTTGGAGGAGCAAAATTCATCCGATCCGGTTAAAATTTGGTACATGGTGTTAGTATGTGGTCTCTAATAACCAAGCAAAAATTGGTCCATATCGGTCCATAATTATATATAGCCCCCATATAAACCGATCCCCAAGTTTGGCTTGCAAATCCTCTAAGAGAAGCAAATTTCATCCGATCTGCCTGAAATTTGGTACATGGTGTTAATATATGGTCTCTAACAACCATGCAAAAATTGGTTCACATCGGTTCATAATTATATATAGCCCTCATATAAACCGATCCCCAGATTTGACTTCCGGAGCCCCTTGGAAGAGCAAAATTCACCCGATCCGGTTGAAATTTGGTACGTGGTGTTTGTATATGGTCTCTAACAACCATGCAAAAATTGGTTCACATTGGTCTATAATTATATATAGCCCCCATATAAATCGATCCCCCGATTTGGCTTGCGGAGCTATTGGAGGAGCAAAATTCATCCGGCCCGGTTGAAATCTGGTACGTGGTGAAATTTGGTACATTGCGCTAGTGTATGGCCGCTAACAACCATGCCAAAATTGGTCCATATCGGTCTATAGTTATATATAGTCGATCCCCAAAAATGATCTACCAAAATTTTATTTCTATAGAAAATTTTGTCAAAATTTTATTACTATAGAAAATTTTGTCAAAATTTTATTACTATAGTAAATTATGTCAAAATTTTATTACTATAGAAAATTTTGTCAAAATTGTATTACTATAGAAAATTTTGTCAAAATTTTATTTCTATAGAAAATTTTGTCAAATTGAATTATTTACGTATTTAATCGGCTTTTTTTTGTTTTATACATACCCCGTATGGACTAACTTACAATTGAGAACACGGTGTTAAGAAGTTAAGAAGTTTTAAGGTACCTTGCCATCGGCAAGTATTACCGCAACCCAAGTAATTCGATTGTGGATGACAGTCTTTCGTAGAAGTTTCTACGCAATCCATGGTGGAGGGTACATAAGATTCGGTCTGGCCGAACTTACGGCCATATATACTTGTTTTTTAATTCTTTATTACTTCTGCTGTTAGGGGAAAGCTGTGGAAGATGATATTATTTCCTCCGATACAAAATTTTAGACTAACGAAGTTTACTCCTGTCGGAAAAGATGTTTCTTTAACGGTAAAAATTCATCGGCCAAAGCCGCCTATGAAAATAAAGCAAATAACCCTTTGCTCTGCAGTGAAATTGATTTTGGTAAAAAACCTGAGGAAATAGATGTTGGAAATGAACCCCAACTTGAATATACTTTCCATTTGTGTTAATGATTTTTATAGATTATCAGTTTGTTTTTTAAGTTTTTTTCTCTGTAAGAATAATGTATAACATTATATACATTATAACATTTTACAGTTAGACATGTGAAATTTTATTTACTAAAACTTCTTTGGATTTCGTTCCCCGAAAAGAAATTAAGGTTTTCGTGTGGTATTCGCCTGGTATCCTTTACGCTACATAAGTGGAAATTTTGACGATTCCCCTACATATATTTATTTCTCAGGTCTGGATATTATTTCGATTCAAAAAGTTACGTCTTTAAGATTTAAGACAGCTCTGTAAGAATTAAATATTTTTCATACATGATAGTAATGTTTGAATTCAAAGATATAACGACTAAAACCAAAATCTACCGATAAATATTCTGTATAAGTATAGCTTTTGAAACAATACAAGGAATAACATGGCTTGATGATGTGTTTCCGGAAACAGCCCTACGAAAATCAATAATCAAGGTATGATATGCTAAGTGTGGACGTGATGAAATGAGCATTTTCTCCTGTGGATTATCCAAAAGAAGATGTTACCGATTATCACTTATAACTGAAAGTCAAAGAATTGGGTTAAAATTCAACAAGTTTCGAATTAACTTAATAAAGTAGTAATTTTATTTTAAAAATCTTCATTCTGTGAATGCCTGTACAAAGTCAAACAAACTAGCCTATTTATATATCCGTTTTAAGTATTTTGTGCAAAGTGTTTTATGAGTACATATCTCTCTTTGTAGTATTTTCACTGATAATTGCCAGCTTTTCTTTGTTAAACTGCTCACTTAGAAAACTTATTGCCTATAATTTCTTGTTTATGCTTCTTCTAAAAGCTATGAAAGCGATTCATTGTTCAAGACTGAAACTAAAACTGTTTTGAAGTCTATAAAGTCCTTCTTCAGACAAAGAGAATATTAACGACAGGCACATTTATGCAATTAGAGATACTCGAATTAATCCATTCATCCTTTATTGTTTTCCTCAGCTATGACACAATCAAGAGGTATTTTTCGCAACAGTTTTTTTTATTAGCAGACAAACATGTAGGGGGTGTTCTCTCGTATCTGTTGAATAGGGGAAACTATCTCATACTGCATAAGGATATATGTAATTTTGTTATTGTTTGCTCTTCAAGGGACCATGAAAAGTGAACAAGGACAACAACACATTCATTTGTAGAGAAGGCAAAAACGGAAATTTTCCAGAATGGGCAAAACCTTAAGTGAAATGATGAAGGTCATTAGACCAAGACCACCTTGATAGTCATTTGAAGCACAAAGAAGCCATGAGTATACCAGTGGACATTTTAAAGCTATTATATCGGAAATTTTGTGAAGCGCATGCCTTGTCATAGCCTTTAGAGTTTCATCTGCAGTTACTCTACATAGTAATTTATTTTCACACTATTTTTCGAAATAATTTAAAAAAGGTTACATTTAATTGAAAAATAAAAAAATAACAATTTGTAGGTACAAAGTTAATGAAAATAGAAGAAGATGACCTAATATAAAAAATCGTTATAATTATTTGTATTACATTTTTAATAATTTCCGTTTGCCTTCCGTATCGTAAAGTATGTTTTAATACCTTATAAAGATTGGTAGACCAATAAGATGTCCCCTGGAACTCAAACATGTTTGGTCGGAATGTCTTTCATGACTTCCTAATGGAGACTGTCCGTACTTATGATTATCCGGTTAGTTTGCAGAATAACCCTCGAAGGAGTTTTTTTTTTGCAGCAAGGCGTGGACGAGATGTGCCCAAACAATGTAGTTTGCCGAAATAAAACAAAAAATATTTCTACCACATGGCAGTGCTCATCATAATCTGACTTATACACTGAAAAAACAAAATATTAGAGATTACGCAACCTAAATTTTAGCATGCGTAATTTACAAACTATTAAGTATAAATTTCCTTAAAATAATGAAATTTTAATTAAAATAACATTCATAATTTTTGCTTCAATAAATTTAGGATACTATTTTTGTAAATTTGCGGCCATCCATTCAAGTCGTACTTGAACTAAGGCAAATTTTCTTTAATGTAAAGAAACACATTTTTGATTTAAAGAAATCGTCCTTAAAAAAGAGAATGAATATTCGATACATGAGATCTGTATCCTAATTTTAATTTTACTGATCCTAGATTTAAAGCCAGATAGGTCGCTAAAAATTTCTTTATTTTAAAGAAGCCGTATCTTTGTCTCTGAATCAATACCAAAATCCTTAAGTGAAGGTCAAAATCTTTGGATCCAAGTAACAGTCCGATGATGGTAAGTCATTATTCTCAAGCATAGGGTAATGCTAGGTACAAATTCCCTTGGTAAGCAGTTTTTCACCTCAACTACTTACCCAATTTTTGCTGGGAATATGCATGTTTTGCCTTTCGTTTAACTAATTTTATAGAGCATATTCATCAACATACCGTGAATGTTCTCCCTCTATTGCTTTATCTTCTTACAAGAGTATAGGCATCTGGGCATACGTAGAAAGGTTACATGATGCCAATGTTAAGGTGACTGCTGTCACACAATCCTTTTATTTGTGGGTGATGGTGCATGCCTATGAGAATGTGTTTTTATCTGTAACTGCCTCACACACAGAGATCAAGGTTGCTTCTTTTGTCGCATTAAAATTTGCCTAAGGATTTTCCACATACTCATACTCAGTCGCACACTCATACATTCACTCTCGGCACTCTCTTCTTATTCTCTCTCACCTCCTTCGCAATGTCACACAGTTGGTCATACCCTCTCCCCCCATAGCACAATGCTTTTGCAAATAAATATTTAATCTGCAGTCTTTTTTTTTTTTGTACTTGTCAACTATGCAGCACTTTCTGACATGTCGGTGCATGGTTTCATTTAATCCTTTTTCTATTTAACAAACCAATGCCATTGTGGACAGGTTGAGAAATGTTCACAGACTTTGTGTGAGTTACTCTGCTTCATATATCCAAATTGGATTTTGAAATTATGAAGCTATTTTTAGAGGGTTCTGCATTTTTCGTTAGAGGATGACATTCTGTGTGTGGATAAACGTTTTCTGTTGACACTGCAACATTATGGAAGATAAATAAAGGCCTTTTAGTAAAAAAAAAGTATATTTAAAATAATAAATTAAGAAAATAATGCCAATTATTTTATACAAATAGTGAAAAGCACATTGAAGAGACTTATGATAAGAGTCAAATATCTTCCGTCCGGGTTTTATGCCCAGCAAGTGGCTTTTTGATGGTAAATAAAATGTTGCTTGAAGCCAACGAAGAGAATACACTGGATGGGGCAGCAGTTCGTAGCTAATTTCCAGCATTGGAGGTGGAATGTGACAGCCTTTTTCCTCCTCAATTCGTCGAATGGGCCGAATAATTCCTCATATTACAGCCATGGAATCATTTCATTCTGAATCTTAGAAAACAATGATCGTCCCTTTTTCGGCGTTTTCTTCCGATCACAGGTATATATCATAGTATCGTCGATTGTCACGAAAGTGTAAAACATAAAGACACACAATTGCTGAATATGCGCAAGCAAGCTATATTCAAGTTCTATTTATAGACCATATTGTTGAGCACATACAAGCCCGCTTAAAGAAACTTTGTTTACACGAAACAAACCCCTTCAGTTGATCCCTTTCTTTCAAACGACGATATACAGAAGAATAATTTTAACGAACGAACAACGTTTGTAATATCCGTTTTCCAAACGTTTTTTCTTCGAACCTTAATGAATTTCTAATTTGGTTCTAGTCTCCATTCCTAAGCCGAGCCATGTTCTGAATATCACCTAATCTATATTTTGTGAATGCAAGGCGTAGAGGCAGATAGACAACCCTATCCCCACTACTCGCCCTACACACAATATCTTTCGCTTCTCACATTCGGTACATATGCGCCCTTTACACTAGGTGATCGATCGCCATTCCCCCGCTCTTCCTCACTGTCTTTCTACTCTCCTTCAGTAGTTCTCCAGACTTTGGGCCACCTTGTAGTAATTTCATTACCCCTTCCGACCGCTGCAATGGTCCACATAATTCTAGAGATTGAGTCTCTCCAGATCGGCTAAGTACTTGGGAGTTATCTTGGACTCTAGACTGAACTGGTTGGAAAATACTGCAGTCCGTCAAAAGAAGCCCTATGCGGCACTTTATGCGTGCCAAAAGCGGGTCGGGGAACGCTGGGGTATGAAGCCGTCCTAATTCCAATGGCTTTTTACAGCAGTTATTAGACCAGGAGCCACCTATGGCTTGCACGTTTGGTGGACCATTACGAGACATCGGAACCATATACAGACATTCAGCAGAATAAACAGAACGACTCTCATTTACATGACTGGTGCGATAAGGACAACGGCCACTGCAGCTCTAGAGGTTTTAATGGGAATTTGTCCGCTTCGTCTACACATCAGGAAGACATCCGAGGTGATACTCATGAGACTGAAGAGCTTAGACTGACTCGGTAACACGGCCTGCAGGCACACGGAACTGGTTGCTTCAGTTGGGCAACGCTTAAGGACGGACTATATGGCGACTCGGCATGTACATATATGAGGTCAAGCCAAGATTGATTATCCCAAGTGTAGATGACTGGGAGGAAAAGCGTACACCTTTTAGAGATCTGATCTGACGGATCGAAGATGGCTGAAGACACGTACAGTGCTATCTACTGCGAGGAGCTAGGAATCAGTGAGTCATAAGGAATGGACAATGCATGCAGTATCTTTCAGGCGGAGGTATTTGCTATTGCCAAAGCTGCGGAGCTCCTGTTGATGAGGCCGAAACTCAGAAGCGATATCTGCTTCTTCATCGACAGCCAGGCAGCAATGAAGGCCTTGGATAATACGAACATAACGTCGAATATAGTCAGCCGCTGTCGTAGAAAACTCAGAGTTCTCAGAGTAACTCTGTGCTGGGTACCTGCACATTATGGAATAAGGGTCAATGAGGAGGCAGGTATACTGGCTAAGGAAGTTGCGCGCGGCATGGATAACATCGTCACGGCCGTTTTCCCCTATCTTTATATACTTAAAGGGTCAATGCTAAATATGATGATCTGTGGAAGGAACGATGCACCTCCTCTGTGGGTTGCGAGCAGACCAAGCTGATATGGAACGACAAGGGTAATAGGAACTCAGAATTTCTAATGGCGACGAATAGAGAGGATTTGAGGGCGTTCATAGGCTTCATAACGGACACAATACACTTGGGAAGCATATGGTAAGGATTGGCTTAATGGCCGATGATATGTGTAGATGGTGCCTTGACCCGGAGGCCACAGAAGACTCTTACCATTTTCTGTGCCAGTATCCGGCATTATCTTTTAGAAGAAACAAGATACTGGGCTCTTTTTTCTTTCAGTATATTACTGAGGTACGGAACTGTTATTTAAAGAATATACTCGCCTTTATCAAGACTTCAGGATGGAAGACCTAAAGAACCGTATAAGAGATGTGACCGACCCGGTCAAAGGAAGACAGATGTCGAAGAGGAAAGAAACAACCATGAGGAACCACAATGGACCAACATGGTCTAAGTGGACACCATTTTTCCACTCTACGGATCATCCTCAACAACCACTAAGTCGAATAAAATGTATAGTGCTAAAGACATTTCATTATGTTATTTTACGTCGAAACCAATACGTTTTCATATAATATTTTCCTTACGAAAACAAAATCATGATCCTTTCGCAGTATTATTCAAGTTTATCCACTCAACCGGGATCTAAGGCCAATAACGGACAAAGTCCTTTGTCAAAATCCACTTCCGGTCATTTACTTACATTTTTCATTATACAAAGTGGCTTTTGTCTTTCTCTTACCTCGACCATTCTTCCAATTTGTGTTACCAGCGATGGAAAACCAACAAACAAATCTGTTTATCTTTGAAAAGCTTTCCACAATTTTACAAGGATAATTCAAGAGATGCCCTAACAATAGAGGTTGATGAATCAGTGTATGAGTAAAATCTGTCCCAATCTTTATTGGCAGGATGACCTTTGGTTGTAGTGGGCGGTTTTGGCATTTTAATTCGATTCTGTTCCTCCATGGTCTTGCTGAATAATTGCCATGTATTGTCGTGGACAACCTAGAGCCATTGTAGGCAATATCGTTTCGTAAACATAGAGGCGTTTCTGTTGCCGCGTCGTATAATAGTGTTGACATAAAGGACATTATTGATATTGAGAATCATGTGAACTGTAGCCGAGGCTATTCAAAATGTGTGGGTTTTATGCCGGCATAACTCATTCACTTAAAGTTTTATTGGACATGAGAAATTTTCGATTCGAAATTGATGTAGCATTTTGTGGTCTCGAACATAAATTAATTTCCATTAGACTAAAACATAATGTAATATGAGTTATTGTATGGTCTCAATTGGCAAATATTTGATTATGTTATAACATATGTTAGAAAAGAAGAACAAATTATTTGCTCTTCATTTGTTAGGTAATTGTATGTCGAACATTCAATTTTTCCATGAAATAATTATTTTTTTATAACATTTGCAGATTTTGCTCGCAATTAAGAAGAAGGACTAATTAATGAAACAGCACTACCTTAACATTACATCCATATTAAAGTGAAAAATTACAATGAAGTACTTAAAATCTAAAGTCATCGTAATAAACTAAAATTAATTATTAAAAAAATAAATCACACCCACGTTTAACATAGTAATGAAGGCATTTTATTAATTAATTTATATTTATCATAAAGCTGTAGGGTATAGCTCTCACATATCAGTGAACTGGCTGCAATAATTTTCATTCAAGCATATAATGTGAACCCGTTCTCTTTTATCCTGCGAAGGCATTCACACTCGCATACACGAATGGTAATAATTTTATACAATATCCTGGAAAAGAAGATTTTACATGTAAATGTTTGTTATATGAAAATATTTTGTAGCAAGGATTAAAATGTAGCTGAATGATGGATGATGACATATCCTCTGAAAAAAATTGAAACAGAAACAACAATGTGCTTATTTTCTCTTCTTCCTATACGTTCGTACACAGATACATGCAACCATATTCAGTTTTTAACTCCATACCTTACTACTCATCGACTCAGTGTATTTTAAAGAATGTACACATAAAAAATGTTTTGATCTGAAATAAAGCTATCTTTTTCAATGAAGAATTTCCTTTGCAATATAGCAAAAGGCAAAAATACTTACAGAAATTGTGGTTCAAGAGAAACGCCACTGAATGAAGGAAAAACGTGAGAAACTTGTTTACATAGTATCTACGTCGTTTAAATTTCAATATTTTGCAATGGCATTGTATAATTTATTGTGTGTATAAATACCACAATTTTTTATTTTGAATTCGTTTTTGGTCATTATCCAGGTTGACTGATGCAAACAAACAAAGGAACAACCGAATTTATCGTCCGACACATCCAACACCATATGCAATATACCGCAACTGACCAGTGTATTTAGTAAACACCAATATTTGCATTGAGTACGATTGTGTGTCACCCGATTTGGCCGGGTGACACAACTACCAACAAATAGTAGCTACAACTGTCAACCATTATGTCTAAACAAGACTATTTAGACTTAATTTATTTTTGAAGTAACTACGTAGCTCCGTTAGTCTTTAACTGTCAGTTAACAAAAAGTAAATTGCAAATATCTTTTTTCCAGTTAACTTTAACTGAAAAATTTCTAGCAGTTAAGCTGCTAACTGGCATATAGAATGTATAGACAAGATGACAGATATATCCATAGATCGGTTTAAAAATTAGTTAGACAACGTAGCACTAACGGAGCTTCATGAAAATGGGGGTAAATTTTATTGAATTATAACAGAAAATATTATGGTTTAAGAATCACTTGAAATGTATGAAATTGTATGAATTACCCTAAAGAGAGTAATATCGATAAATTTCAAAAGATAACTTTAGTTTTCAACTAGTTCTAAAAATGATTTCAAAAAAATCGATAGGTTGCATATTTTAGAAAATATGCAATCTAATTGGGCAGTGAGTTCTCACTGCTCGAGAAACCATCCCAAACCCAAATAACAACGTTATATCGTCTAGCAATTTCATCCAGCGAACCTTGTGCTATCGTGAAGTTTTGGATTCTGTCTTTTTCTACATCTTCACTATAGATATACAGTCCACAAGAACTGCAATCTCTGGAGTCGTATATCCATTTATCACTATTTGTATCAGTTGGTGCTTTTGACATCCTCTCCTGAATCCCCATTTTTGTTCACATTAAAATGGCATGTATTTCATTCAATCTTGTGTCCTAGATACTGGTTGATCGTATGAATTTCAATTCTCCATGGTTATGTACAACGTCGAATTAGAATCTATGATTATAGGTGAACTACTTTTTATAATCCGATTGGTCTGTCACATACAGTGAAAGGTACGATTTATAAATTCTTACTTGGATGATATGTTGGCGGCATCACTCAGAAAATTAAACACTATTTTGTTTTGCCGTTGCTCTCTTAAATTTATGTTAGCAAGTTGTATACGATATTTAAAAAAAAAAACTTCACTCTCTGCATATGAAATACTCACTTAATTTTCAATTCCTTTGAGTTTAACTTTACCGTGATTTAATTTTGCTCTTCGATTTTATTATTCCTCGAGCTGATTTACTCGACTTTCATTCTGCTCAATTGATTTTTTATGTCAAAAAAAAAAATCAATCAACCATACAGAGTCAAATACTTCCGGATAAAAGATCCATCATCACGCAAATGTATTTTGGTGCCATTCAACAATCCTTTCTTGTATTGTATTTTTGTAGTATTCCACATGGAAATCTTTTTCCAACATACAGTTCACCACTGCACATTGCGCCCACATACATTGGTAGCGCTTGGAGAAATCCACGTTGTTCGCTCTTTGAAGCCTTTTGGCAATTGAAACGTTGGTTGATACATTGGAAAATTGAATTTATGCATAGCTGATAGCGTCCAGAGAAATATGAAACTTTGGCCTGTGATTGTGGTAGCTTTTATTGATGGGGGTACTATGTTATGCGATGGTAAGCACTGTTTGGTACATTTCCATAATAGGATTCAGAATTTTCCAACAAAATGATTAGGCCTTAGGTAAATAGCAATATGAGATACACCAGCATTTGAAGCAAAGAACATTTCAATTGGAGGCAAAGAAGGAATAGGAGAAGGTAATGGTCAAAGGGATCCGATTGAATATTTTTGGTTAGTGCAAATGCGATATTCAAGCAGTTGCTTACAAAATATTTGCCTTTTTAAATATCATTGCTGCAGTTGCCGTAACGAATATTGTGGAATAGTATATTCGTTAAAAGTGGATGTTTATTGTTGCAACTAGTGAAAGTTGGTAATTATTTGTCTCCATTCTACAAGTTAGACGGCTTTTCTCATCTCCTCTTAATTACAATGACATGGAAATATGTATTTTTAATTTTGTTTTAGTTTTTTCTTGATTTCTATCTTGAATATTTTACTCTCATTGGGCAGGCTACGTACAAAGAGGAAATTAATTAACGATGAATTACTTTACGCTTTCTGATTTTAATATTTCGTTATTTTTTAATTTTATTCTTTCGACCCACCAAGACCTCTCGAAGAGTTCAGTGAACAGTACATTAAGAACACAGTGTCCACCAGATGATGGTTGCTTTGGAGTGTTGCTTAAGGAAATTATTCATCTTAATTCACAGCGATGAATTGCTTTGGGGAAGAATCAGCAATAACTTACAATTCCATTGCTGTCAACGTTATGTCAACAATGACAAAAGACTTTCATTCTATCAAGTGTGAAGGTTGGACGAGCACGCGGGCAGATTAAATGTCCGGGGTGACTTGTTGTGTATTTGCTTTCCATTTTTTACCAGATGTGTGAGGTCCCTTGGATAATTCTCCAGTGTGATTTCCTTGGAAACCCAAATATTTGCTACAGGGCCTACAAATTTATTTTGTTTTCCTTTGCATCCAAATACTTTAGGCAGAAAATAAATCCACATAAAGTGGCAAAGTTTTTTCCAGTCGTCTCACAGGTAACAAAGTTCATGAACGTGAGCATTTAGACTTCACAATTCGATGGTGATTAAGTCAGTTGATGGATGTAAATTGTTATGTATTTTTCCATCTACCACCACAAGACTGGGGGTTTGTAAATGTTGTCCTCAGAATTTTGGTATTTTGTAGCACATTTTGTGTGTGCAAATGTGTGTTTCCTTTAATTGTATCACTTCATTTTTTTGGAATACAACACATTCATTTACGTAAAATGTAGGCAACATCTACTCCACAATCGTGTGTAGTTTAGCCACGTGTAAGTACTGATGGGCGCCTAATTTTCTTAAATTGAAATTTCCATATTTGATCTTCTCTTGATGTGGCTGCATCATTTACTGCTCCAGCTGTAATGTCGTGAAGTTTACGCAATTTTTCCAATTTTCCAATCTGGTTTCTGGTGGATGAAATTTAATTACTACATGGATATGAAAAGACATTATCATACGAAGAGTTCATTAGACAAGATATTTACGACTTGTGATTGTAATCGCGAAAAATAGATATGCAAATGTCTTTAAATGACACCAGTCCAAATAGGATTAAAGATTTTAAATTGACGTGTTACAATTAAAAATTTGCACGGAATTGCTTTTGAGATTTGGGCGCAGTAAACTTTAAGTGCAATTGGAGATACCCTTATGTTGATGTTCCCAATACCGCATTCCACATGAAAATAAAAGAATATCCTTGCGAATTATCGATGTTCACTGGCAAATTACTCTTACACGGCATTCAAAGTTAAAAACATATTTCATTAATTTTTTTCTTACACATCTTAATTTCTAAATAACATAATATTTACATTTAAACACAGTACATTTTAAATGAAACCTACTTAACATACACGACTCAGCCAAGAAGAGTTCACGCATACATGATGTCTCTCATCATATTTCAGACGCATAATCTGCTTCGGTTGCATTTTTTATTGTGTTATGTTTAAAGTCTCCCTTATATCAATTCTCTCTCTGAGTAACACATTTTTTTTTTTTGATTTTATATTTCAAAAAAATTTAGAAATAACATAAAACAATGTCATCACACGAAAGTGGCTTTGCAATATTTTGGTCCAATCCCGGCGAAGCGCTGCCTTGAGATGATAAACACTTAGGTATTGTTTTAGTGCCAACCTAACTTCCTAAATACTCCAAGTCCAAAAATCCAACGGATTGCGATCCGTCGATTTTTGACGCGTGAGATGGTGCAGAGTCCTGTTGGAATGTCCATAGTCTGCGGCCGAAATGTTTGTGTACCCAGGGCTTCAATACTGTCTTTAAGACATTTTCCCGGTAATATTCGCCATTACACAATTACCATCAGCAGTGCGAGTTCTGGTGGCCAATGAAAGGTGTACATTTTCGGCGATGCAACAGTGCCAGTATCACGGTAACAAGATAGCAAAAGATTTTTTCACATTTAAAGGCTGGAAGGCTCTAAGAATAGCCTCTTGTTGTTTTCCAGTGAACTATAAAACAATCACACTATCACGCTTGAATTCCATCACGAATAACTTTATTTCTGACAGTAAAATGATGTATTACTTGCAAAATCTGCCAACTATGAGACAAGCGATTTAGAAATGACAGCTACCTGAAACTGGTTGCAATGCATACCATATCCGGAAATACAGAGTGGTTCTGTATTTCCGGATATCGAGGGAATGATATTTTTCTTGAGAAGCAATATGCAAGTGTACCCAGTGCATCAAAAAAATCGCTTCTCTTTAGACTTAAGCATATCAAATTTTTGGCCTTATCATAAAACAATTTTCCGAAACAACATATAAGCGGTTTCACAGAAAATGCTCTCTTTTCATTCTCTCGCTGTGTTATGTTGATCTTTCGTCAACCCTCTCGGTATCTTTCTCTATACTCTCTCTCTCTCTGTCGCTCTCTGAATAAAATATCTCAACATATATAAGTTTACTCGAAATTTGTAAATTTATATATGTTTACATTCACACATATTATTTTTATGAAACATTCATGCCCCAAATATAATATATTCTAACATATTAACATATGTGTCCCAAACATTTAGTGTTAGTTTAGGAACATTACATGTTTGCTCTTAAATATATTGTGTTTAAAAATTCTGCCCGAAACACTTTTTGTTTATATGGGAACATATGAAATACATATTTTTCTAACAGTGTGAATGCTATAAAAACCTTACGTTTGTATTTTATTCACTCTCTTCACACATCTTTATTGCAACCGGCCATCCCATACAGTTGTACAAGGCACTATGTACAGACATAATGTTCTTTGGTCTTCAATGACGAAATTAATTAATCATCAATTAATCAATTACGAACTTAATTGCTCCTATTAATAATAATTCAATAATTCTTTTGATTTAGTTAAATATTTTATCAAATAGAATTAACTTTGGTATTACTAGGTGAAAAATTTTAGTTTGCAATTTCTTGAATAGACAAAAGTTTAAATTATTTAAAGGGAATATACAATACTTGTGATGTATAAAAATATTATAAAGTAATCGAATTAAAAACAAACATTTGCATAACATTTCAATTTTCGTACATTTTCCTACGTTAAGTAGCTGGAAGAATTTATCTGCTATTGTGAGAAAAAGTAATTGAAACCTTTGATTGCATATCACACAAACACCAACAGATGGAGAAATGTACAAAGGCAACTTCAGCAAATCTAGTTGAATCCCAATTGTGATATCGTCTCAGTTGTATGCCATCATCGATTGTTGAGGACAGCTTAGTGTCAAATAAGAAGAAATTCATGGGAAAAAATTTTCAAATAAAGATTAATGAAATAAACAGTAGTTCCATTCAATTGCAATAAATGCTTCAAATATGTCAATAGAGTGTCTTAAACTAGGATTAAATGATCAAGAGGCCTTGAACTTGTATCACTAGTAAAGAAAAATAAATATTAGTAATTTGAATTAATTAATTTATAGAGGTTTTCATAATATTTGCAAACCAAACTAAACAAACAGAAAAGCACAATATTTCCAAACAATTGAAATAAACCGCTTAAATTGTCACAACAATACAATTTGAAGAGCTAACATTATTTTTCATCATTCAACTGGGGATTGAGCGAATTTCGTCAGTCATTCACATTTACACAGTGGCTGACAGAGTGATTTATTTTAATTTTGTCACTGCCAAAATTGCTTTGTGTTGCAAATAATTGTTTTTTTTTTCTTATACAGTTTAGGAGTGGTTTATTAGTTTTGGCAATATCTCTGTTGTCACCAAAAAACAATCCTAAGTTTTGATTTATGATTTGTCAACTGCCATTGCAAAACGTTATAGTTGTAGTATTTATAGATGACGATGATGATGATGATGGAGGGCAGTCTAAGGGCCAATTTGAGCTCTCACAAAAACCCAACTTTGTGACATGGTTATTAAATTATATTGCATTTATATTCTTATGAAACCTAAAATCTTTAAATAAAATTAATTCGCAAAGAACTGAGTTCAATGAAAATATATAGCGCCTTGTACTTCTACAAGAATTGTTGGCTCTTACACAACCTTGAGTGTGAATATTAATTTCATAATCCTATTCTGTTGCATATGGCCAAAGGCTAGAATAAGTAATTACAATTGTTTACAAGTAGTAATTCAATTTTTAATTAATTCCAAACATTTGTTCTTGTTCGAATACAGCTACGCTCCCTAAAGTAGGCAACAACTTGTTCAATTTAAGGCAACCAAAAATAGATTAAATGAGTTCTGCGAAAAGTTTTGACTTCAACAAACACATTGTAATCAAGAGAATAATAATCAATATACACTTAAAGAACATCAGTGATTTAATTGGGAATCTATGTTGGAGTATCTACACTGAAAAAAAAAAATATTAAACTAATATGAAAAATTATACATCCTAAATTTACACAATTTTAGAGACAACATTCTTTAAAATAGAGATATTTTAATTAAAAGAAAAATCATAGCCTTCAAATTTAGGACACGAATCTTTGAAATTTGCTTCCATCCTTTAAAGACTTATGCCTCTGAAGTAAGTCAAAATATCCTTAAAGCAAAGAAAAACCTTTTCGATTTAAAGAAATAATCTTTAAATTACCTGAGATATATAATCTTTGGATTAACCCTTGTGTATGTGATAACACCGGATGCGATACCAGCGTGATAAGGTCCCGTGGGACCTATAATAAAAAACGAATGGTAGAGAGGTTATCCCTACGATATTTTTCGATTTTTTACTATGGGTGGAGTCTTCTATGACTCACAAATTGCATATATAGATATTCGTTAGTAAATATAGATTTTTTTTTTAATTTTTAATAGAATACAGATAATGTTTAAATTTTTTATTAGTATTCTAGAGGCCCTGATGTTTGTCAAAGGCGTGGTACCTATAAGTATCCTTATACGTACCAAGCAACAATATATTGTTTTAGAAGTTGAATGTTCTGAACAAACTGGATTTTTGAAGGAAAAACAAAACGATTTTTTGCAGTGACGTTCGTTTTGTTCGCAGTATTATGTGCAGTGGTTGCTTCAAACTTGGTCAAAATTGAGGAACATTTTGCCAAATTCCAGGAGCCTATGGGTCTGGAATATGTATAGAAATATAAAAACTTAGAGCGACCATGATTTCTATGAAGTTCAAATAACTTTTTTTCCACTTGTAGTTTCGCTATAGTGGATATATCCTCGGAACACATACAATTATGTACTATGAAGCAATGAAACCAATGGAAACTTCAAAAATGACAAGTTCTTCTAAATAACGGAATTTTCTGAAAGGATGTTATTGTTATTAATTGTTCCAAATATAAAAATCGCATTATCTTTAAACTGCACTAAAACCACTGATGCAATTAGTGGTAGGTCCCAATGGACCTCATCACGCAGAATCGCACTAAACTTTTTAAAATACCTATAAAAACCGATTTAATGATTCAATCACATAAAAATTTACAGTTTTCAACTTAAAACCCTTTTATACAAGAAGTCATAAACCATCACGCTGCAAATCATGCAAAAGATAAAGTTATGTAGGAATAAAAATCAAAAAGTCCAGCGGGACCACATCACGCACAGAAGGGTTAATGATAAAAAGGCTTCAAATATAGGAAAACTTATTTTGAGGATATTACATTTTTGTTTTAAAAATCAAAATCATTGATTTCATGTAAACTTTTTTTTATTGTAAAGTTTGTCCCTATATAATGAAATTATGCATTAGAAAATAGTAACCTTGCGAAATAAAAACATTTCTACTTTAGTCCTTTCATTGGACATGTTGGGTTTGCGGGAAGCTTGCGAACAGTTGATCCAAAGGCAACAAAGGAAAGGGTTTTTTGTATCGCATCATTACTGGTGATGAAAAGTGGATCCACTACGACAATCCAAAGCGAAACAAATCATATGATTACGGCAAAGCCGAATATCCATGGAAACGAGCTAATGCTGTGTATTTAGTGATCGAATTGAGTCAGAGACGAGTCATGTATGTTTCCAGAAAGATGGGAAAAAGCATTGGCTAGCAATGGAAAATACTTCGATTGATCAGTCTGTTACAAATTTTTTGGAATAAATTCTCAAACATTTGAATTGAAATCCAACATTTTTAATTTTCACTCCCATTTCAATTCAGCTAAATTTTCTACAAAAAAAATTAATATTGTTGAAGTTTTAATTAAAATTTTGTCGAAGTTTGGATTCTACAGAAATTTTCCTAAAAATTGGGTTTCTATAAAAAATATCATCGAAATTTGGTTTCTATAGAGATTTTCGTCAAAATGTTGTTTATATAGAGATTTTTTTCGATGTGTTTTTTTGCAATTGTTTTTCATATGTTACAGGTTTTATTTCTATAGAAAAATTTAATTTGTATTTCTGAAAATTCTAACAATTGTCTATAACTTACTTTTCTAATCTATGACTATTGGTGGTATTATTTTTTTCGAATGGACATATACATGTATGAATATTAGTGCATAATATCAATGATTTTAATTCGTATTTAATAGCCATCAATTAATGCAATTGATTACCAACATTTGGTGTACATTTCCCTAATAATCAGCACAATTGAATGTTCATTACATTTATCGATTATTTTGTGAAATTATTTACTGAATAATTTATGAATAGCTTACACAACAAAAGTCATTTATCTACACAACTGTTCGTGGGTCATTATCAAATCACTTTAACTCCCTAGGGTGGGCAATAAATATGCTAAAACTGATTTACCCCCTACAATATGCTACAGTTTTTCTTAGTTTTTGTTCAGTATGAAAAAAAGAAAACTTTTTTTTTGCATGCAAACACAGAGTCGTTTTACATTATAATTTATTCAATCAATCAATTTGAAATTATTGAAATAAGTTATCGAAACATTCAGAAGACAATTGTTTATCATTGTCGTTCATGCGATATTAAATCAAATCTGCCCAAGGCCACTGGGAACACAAGCGACAGACGTTGCGTTAGGATAAGCAACAAGTGGTGTACACATAATTGTCAATACTCAATTGATTTTTGTAACCGTATTGCCATGGATGGAACCCCTTGGGGTAGTTGGGCTTGTTTTAAAATTTCATTTTGTGGCAAAAACAAAGTTGTTCAAGAGTTTTCCTATGTGCTGTGAAAGAAGTATATTGATTCTGTTTTGAAATTGGATAAAAAGTGATTTTTTTCTCATTCCTTGTTTTATTCTTAGGGGAAATCAATACGATAAGACATTTCCATGTTTGCATGTGTTTTGTATAAGCACCATTACCGGGTCCTACATTGTTAATGTTTTGCTAAACTTAAAGTAAAGTATACGACGTTCTCTTGAGGGCCATAGAAATGGGAATAGTATTCTACTCGCATTATTCCCTATACCGTGCGAATTGAATATTTCTTTTTTATTTCCCAAATGTTTTTTTGCATAAGATTTATAAAAAAAATAACAATTTACTTGTGTTCTACATAGTGCACTTAAAAAAATATTATCGTGAGACCAAAGATTTCATGTCCTTAAACTACAAATCCGAATTTTGCTTAGCATAGAAGATTATAAAGTTTTCGCATTTCTCAGATTATAAAGTTTTTTTTCTGGTCCAAAAATCGATAAACTCTTCAATGAAGTCATTTTGTCCTTATGATTCGACTTGAAACTGCGTATCCCAAAATCAAAGAAAATTTTGATAACGCTGAAAAACTCTTCAAAATTAACATGACTTTAAAGGACTCTGATAGTATGTGAAGAAAACAGCTGAAAAAATGAATAAAATAAACTTGGTTTCCTAGAAGCAAGTACGCAAAACTTAAATTTAAAAGAGAATTGTGTCTTAAATGTATCCTTACTTTCATTCACAGCTTCTTTGGAATCAATAGCAAAATCATCAGTGTAAAGACAAAATCTTTGAAACCGGGCCTGTTTTATTTTCAGTGGGAGCTTTGCATTATATTTGTGTGATAAAAAAATACTTATGATCCGATGGTCACCTATAATGTATGGGAGCTAAGGTTAAGTTTTCACTCGGTGAAGTTCAATCCCAGAGTATGGAAAACGCTTTCAGCAATGCTTGCGACATTTCTGATTAAATCACTCTTGAAATGTAAAGAAAAAATATTTTTTTGTTTTTCGTTAAAACTTTAAAAACTAATGATCCACACGCAAAGAAAAAAAACGTTTGTAAAACGTGTACCGAAAACGTTTTTCTTTTGTTAGAGTTTTTGAATTTCTTCGAAAATTTTAAACTTTTATCACCAAAAAAATTCGTTTGTTACAAAATTTTTATTTTTTCAATAAAAAAAAATATTTTTGAACCAACAACACAGTCCATTTCGTTTATATCAAGCACTGTTCTTTTCTGACTTTAAGTCTTTAATAAGACACATTTTACAGTTCATAGTAAAAATTTAATATAGTAGTATGTAATGTTGAACATCTTTTCGGAATCTTTCGAACCTATCTGGAATATATGTAAAAAAAAAAAAAACAAAAAAAACTTTTTGAAGTTGGGTCGAAGCAGGGCTCGAACCCACGACCCTTGGCATGCAAGGCGGACGTAGCAACCACTGCTCCACGGTGCTCAACTAAATGTTTGTTTCTGTTAAATAAAGTTTGTTTAATCGGCTCGTGGGCGCCACAAGCTATGCTATATTAATATAACTTATATGGATAGTTAGCTATTGATGCCAATAACAGCTACGTAGCGGTTCGCGGTTCGATTCTCCGTCCAGGCGAAAGGTAAAATTTTAAAATTTATAAAATCGTATAATTTCTTCTACATTGTTTGTATTACAGAAAGAGGCGCTAAGAACTAAAAAACCTCGTGGAAGTGAGAAAGATGTGAGGGAAAATGCAATTAGCCAAAAAAGATTGTTTTTTGAGTTAGTCTTTATGAAATTGTTTTTACATCTTGGAAAAGAGTAAACGTTTATCACAAACAGTATATAATTTTCTTCCAAATAAACTTCCTTACAGCGAAAAGCCAATTAGAAACGAACTTTGTTTGTCTGAAATTTCGTTTGGGAGGAAAGAATTCTTTTGATATGTACACTGAAAAAAAGCATACTCGGTTCCAAAGATTTTGTCTTTACTTTAAAAAATTTGGTATTGATTCCGAGCCAAAGAAGCGGAGAATACAAGTAAGGATACTTTTAAGACACAATTCTCTTTCAAATTTAGGTTTTGTGTACTTGCTTCTAGGAAGCAAATTTTAATTTTTCGCTTTCTCAGCTTTTTTCTTCATATGCTATCAAAGTCCTTTAAAAACGAGTTAACGGCAACTTTATTTTCCAAATTAGGACTCGACTTCCAGTAGAAATTATGCTATGTTTGAAGTAAAAAACTTCTTTAAAATAAAGTTTTGAAAAACATGTCCTATATTTTAACGATTTTTTGCTTTGTAGTCAAGATGCAAAAAGACAACAAATTTAAAGACAATTTCATTAAATTTAAAGAATTTTTCTGAATTAATAAAGTCAAGTTGTCCTTAGCCTATAAATATTTTCTTTCATGTTAAGATACCAATTTTTAAGTCAAATCACTTTATTATAAGGACAATACGACTTCATTGAAAAGTTTATCGACTTTTGGACAAGGAAAATAACTTTATTTTAGAGAAATGCGTCTTCTATGCTAAGCAAAATTTGTATTCGTATTTTAAAGACATGAAATCTTTGACCTCACGACAATATTTTTTTCAGTGTAACACATTGCATAAACATTCGCTGTAAAATTTCTATTCTTTTCAATTAGTATACCGATATTATTTTAACCCGCTTTTATATAAAGCGGTATAAAACTTATTTTGAAAGCCTTTAATATTTTTTAAATTATCAGCGAATATCCCGTCCAATATTTGAAAACTTTGTTTTTTGCAAAAATTGTTTGTTCTCGCAACTAGTTTTGTTTTTTCACCATGCAAATTTAAAAATACGTCCAACTTTCATCATTCATAGTATTTCGATGACGAGTTATGGATATTGATTTCAAATTTTGCCATTCCTACACTCATAGAAAAAATCATGCACGGCGTGCTCATTTCAAAACGATTCGTTCATGAAAGTGAATCAACACACATATGGTGTCAAACTGTGAACAGGCGGTGTCAATCTGACAACGATAAAATGACACCATGCGTTGTCAAAACAACAACCAGCGTTCATGATCTGACAACGTTATGGTTACGACTTTATAAACAAAATTAAAAAAAAAACTTCCGCTAGCGTGACTCGAACCTGTGTTTCCTGCACCATACGCGTTAACAGTCGCCTTAGCACATTGCACCACCGAGGGAGTTGCCATAATAACGTCTAACGATTATTTTAAGACTTTTCATGGCCAAAGAAAAACGAATGCCGTTCATGAAATTGTGAACGCCCGTGGACGAAATTGTGAACATTCCGTTTTGATTTTTTGTGAACGTTTCCGTTTCATTTTGTTACCGTCCGTTCACGACTATGGAACGTAATTTTTTCTATTAGTGTATGATCAATTTTATTTCGATTCGTTTATTCCTTGTGCTTTAATAATCGATCTAATGGATTTTTGATACTTCATTGTCTGTCGTTTTGGTCCATTGTGTTCTTCATTTGAGTTTTTGATGATGATGGGTTTCGAGTACAAATAAAGTGAAACCGCGAAATGAAACTCCATCACCATCATTGGAGCAACAGCAGCAACTATACCAGCCTTTCATCAAAACCATCTATGTACGTAGATAGACGATGGTGCTATGTTTATTGTTCGAGCCAGTGGGGTTGACCCACTTTATTGGAGCCAAACAATTATGCCAGTACATGATTGTGAAAATGGTTAGTTATGGTTCAATGGTAGCGGGGGAGGGGGAGCTTTTGTTAACAACAGCATTTACAGATGCCACCACCATCTCCCTTTTCTCAATTGATTGTACCTTAGGCTTTCGCAAATTAATATTTTCTTTGAAATTGCCAAACGTAGATAAATTCCAAAAGTAAATAAAATGCCAGTAGTTATTTTATATTTGTAATGATATTGATTGATTTTGTAAAGGTGTCGTTGATGCAATTTCTTTAATAGTTTCATAAAGGGATCTTTTTGTTATCTCCATTGCTGAAGGTCTTCACATTGTTTATTTTCGCCCCTGACTAAAAAAAAAAACTTCTATTGAATTGCCAACAGTTTACTAAAAATCTCCAAAGCGTTTTCTGCACATTATGTGCAAACCCCGAAGTTCAAAGTCAAAAACGTTTTAATGAAGACATTTCATTGCAGTAATCATAGTAAGCACGTTTAGCATGTCATGCAGTTCATACAGCGTTCGCATTGCGAGTAGGTTTAGACCATCATGATTGGCCAATAATGATGTTGCTTCCACATTAGCATATCAACATTTAAAGCAGGATTGGAGAACTTTTACCACGAGAAAAAAATCTTTATATTGACACAAAATTTATTCACTAAAATAAAATTCATAATAGGTATACAGGGTGGCTGATATGTATTGCAACCAACTTTAGGTTTCTATCATTCCTAAAGCGCTCTGCTGACAGCTGACAGATTTATTCCACTGACAGTTCATTTTATTGTTTAGAAACTTACAAACGCATTTTAGATAGAGAGATAGGTTAGATTAGGTGGCAGCCTGATGTATCAGGCTCACTTAGACTATTCAGTCCATTGTGATACCACATTGGTGAACTTCTCTCTTATCACTGAGTGCTGTCCGATGCCATGTTAAACTCAATGACAAGGGACCTCCTTTTTATAGGCGAGTCCGAACGGCGTTCCACATTGCAGTGAAACTACTTAGAGAAGCTTTGAGAGAAGAAATATCACCAACATTACTGAGGTGGGATAATCCACCGCTGAAAACTATTTGGTATTCGGTCGGAGTAGGAATCGAACGCACGACCTTGTGTATGCAAGGCGGGCATGCTAACCATTGCACTACGGTGGCTCCCCCACAAACACATTTTGATCTATTGCATTCACAAATAAGGTATTCGTGTTGGAATTCCAGCGTTATAGTGTGATTGCTTTATATAACTATCATTACCCCCATTTTCATGAAGCTCCGTTAGTGCTACGTTAGCTAACGAACTTTTAAACCGTGATATCTACATATCTGTCATTTTGCGTATATATTCCAAATGCCAGTTAGAAAATTAACTGCTGAAAAATTTTCAGTTAAAGTTAACCGGAGAAAAGATATTTCCATTTTTCTGTCTGTTAACTGGCAGTTAAAGTCTAACGGAGCTACATGAAAATGGCCGTTAGAGTCCTCCAGCATTTAAATATGAAAAAATATTTTGTTTCTCTGTAACAAAACCAGAAATGATCATGAAAGGTCAGATTTGATCGAAATCTATGCCGATGTGGTAGAAAGCTTGATCGTTACCTGAACATATCGGGATGAACTAGGACAAAAGCCATTGTAGTTCCAAAAAGTGCATCAATGTACAAAAAATAAAAATAGAGTGGAAAGAGCCAAGGAGTTGCTTCGCTTGTAATGTGTTCAGATACCGCTTCAAAAGTGGCCAGTTATCTAATTTGGGTTTCTCCAATTTTCACACCAGATTGGTTGCTCTCCGGTCGTATTCACCGACCGTGATGTCAAAATAAATGCCGAATATTATCGGGAAATGTCCTAAAGACAGTATTGAAGCCTTGGACAGACAAACTTTGCGGCCAAAGATAGAATTCAGCACCATCACACTCAGCACGGGTCAATCAAGATGTAAAAAAGAGGTTGCTCGCTTCATTTCTATTTCCGGATCCCAATCCATTGAACGTTTGCGCCTGAAGCATTTTGGAGAGAAATTAGATGGTCGATCAACCATCTCATGACGGCACTTCGCTGGTAATAGGCCGAAATAACGCACAGTCACTTTCGTGAAATTTTTGATGGATTTCAGGGCCATAATTCGTGTCAATGGTAGACAATTCGAACAAATTAAAAATGATTCTAAAATTTTATGCTATTTTCGAAATTTTTTGCATTTGAACCAGACATATCCCAAATAATTCATATGCCTCTATTTGAAAGTTCTCAAATTAAAAAATCAAAGTTTTTTATCTGTACTTACATTTTGCAATTAAAGCACCCTCAAAAAAAAATGCTTCTCTGACATATGTTCCAAACATATTTTGCAGGAAGCACATATATTATTGGATACTGCCGAAACATTAATATGTTTGTTTTGTGTGAACAAATTATATGTTTGGAAGCATTTTGAGCCCAAAAATATTATATGCTTGGAAGAATCTTCCCCAAAGAAGATTGTGCTCATTCCCTCGCATAATTTTCACTTCCACGAAATTTTTTAGTTCTTGGCACCTTCTCCGGTAATACAAATAATGTTGAAGAAATTATTCAATTTTATAATTTTTTTTTTAATTTTACCTTTCGCCTGGACGGAGAATCGAACCGAGGACCATACAGTTTGTAAGCCAACACACTATCCACTGGGCTACGTAGCTGTTATAGTCACCAGTAGAAAATTATCGTTATAAGTTACATTTATATAGTATAGTTTGCAGCGCCCACGAGCCCATGCAAACAACATTATTTAACAGAAACATACATTTATTGGCCACGTGGAGCAGTGGTTAGCATGTCTTCCTTGCATGCAAAGGAAATAAAATTTTTCAATTGTTTTAGGTGCACTCGAACTTAATTCTCGCTTTTATATTTTAAGGTGTCCGTCAACTCCTCTTGGACTACTTATTAATAAAGAGGAACTAAACTTTGTTTTTATACATTTTACTGTTTAATTTTTCACTATTTCCTCCTTTTTTCATTTTACTGTCCCAACTCTAAAAAAGAGTATAGTGCCCTTTCTTTATTTTTATGAAGATCCCTATGTAATTTTTGTATATTTTCCACCGTTTTTTTTTTTAATTTCCTTTGCCTGAATATTTTGACTTACTCCTTGTACGTTCCGATTTCTTTTAACGAACCAAAAAAAAAAAATTTGCCCATAATGTCAAAATGATGAACAAAACACATGTCCACACATACATAAAATACTGCTCTAAAGGCGAAAATACATGCTGTTATTTTCAAATGTCTACTCTCTTGGTTCCGAATGCCTATTCTCTTTACTCCGAATACTCATTCTAATATTCAAATTAAATAATATTTAGACTTAAGCATTTCAAATGTTTGGCCTTATCATAAAACAGTTTTCCGAAACAACATACAAGCGGTTTCACAGAAATTGCTCTCTTTTGATTCTCTCGCTGTGTTATGTTGATATCTTTCGTCAACTCTCCCGGTTTCCATCTCTATTTCATTCTCTGTACTCTCTCTCTCTCTATGTCGCTCTCTGAATAAAATATCACAACATATATATGTTTACTCGAAATTTGTAAATTTATATATGTTTACATTCACACATATTATTTTTATGAAACATTCATGCCCCAAACATAACATATTCTAACATATATTATGTTAGAATAATGTTCTCAAACATTTAGTTTGAGAACATTACATGTTTGCACTTAAATATATCGTGTTAAAACGAAGGGGCCCGAAACACATTTTGTTTATATCGGAAGATATGAAAAACATATTTTTCTAACAGTGAGGGACTTAAACTTTTAAGCTGGAAATTTTATAGACCTATTTTAAATAAAAATTCTTTCAATGTATTTTTATTCATGCCTTATTATCCAACTATGAAAATAATGCAAAATAACCCATTTAAGGCAAATAATCAGTAAGCAGCAATAGTTAAAGGTTAAAACTTGGACGTATTGCACTAAAAGCCTATTACTAGAAAATCATGACGGCAAAGGAAACTTCAATTGCCTATGATTCTTGCATGCTGCTGTCATAGACAAAAAAATGTATGTAAATTGAAATTTCAAAAATTCATAACTGTGATAGAATGAGGTTCTTTTTTACAATTAATAGCCAAACAGTAAATAATTCCTATTGCTTCCCAGTAAATTACTTAATCTTTCCTCATTAAATAAAAAGCAGAGAATTTTCTTATGGATTAAATCATTTCATTTAATTCAGTCTAGTAAATGGGTTAAGAGTTTTTCAAGAAATGTTCTAGGAAATTTATTCTCCTTGAAATGTTATCAACTTAGTGTTTTATTATATGAGGGTACTTGTAATACTATGCGTCATACGTGCATATGATTTCTGCGAAAACGTGCAAATAAACATAACATTATATTTCGTTTTATTTTATATCAAAATTCAAATCCAAAAATGACTTCAAATGAAATTTTAATTTAGAAATAACATTCCTTTGTCATTCCTTCATATCTACTTTTGTTGTGCTTCTCTGCACTTATGAATATTATTTGCATTTGAATGGATTATTTTGCAGACAAAAACAAATGTAAATGAAGAACAAACCACGATTGTATGGCTGGATTTGTAGGTGGTTGTAAAACAGTTGGCATTTTTGCCATCAAACCAGGATCTTAGTTCCTGATCATTACTTTGCAGCACCTCTATTAGAAAGGAATCGTTTCCTTCGAAATATGCTTTAGTATACATTTTAGTAGAGAATTGTTTAACATATTTTGTAGTTTATTCAGGAAAAATTAAAATTATTAATTTTGAATAAGACATTTGCATTACAAGAAGAATTCATAATGGTTGAACTAGTCTCTCCAGGAAAGAATCTCTCTCGAATGACCATTTACCTTAAATATCTGATTGTTTTGTATTATTTGACCAAGATAATAATTTGCATACCATTGCTATTTCCTTCTCAAAAAAAATCTTTGCCATAGTACAATAAAATCAGACCATTGCTATGATGACATCCAACAAAAGAGAAATAATAAAAATAACGATTTAAATTGTTACAATGATTTTGCAAAACTTTTATTTAAATCATACTAACTTTGTCGAGTCTTAGATCAGGATAATCGTATATCATGGTATTCAGTCCTTCTCAACTAACTTTTCGTAAGGAGGAATCATTGTTAGCAATTATAAATAAATTTGTTTTATAGACATTTCGGACTTTGTCATATAAACTTTATGGACATTTTATTCTTTGCTTTTGTACGTCTTTACGATTGCAAAAACTTTTCAATTCAATTACATAAGGCATTTTTAAATACAACAATCATGCAGATATTTTACAAGAATTAAAAACACCAACAAAAGGTTTAGCTCTAATTATTGATGCGAAAAAGAATTGTAGTTGATGCAGAAATAGGATGGAATAGGTCTAGGCCAAAATAAAACGCCACTTAATTCTAACCATGGGAGTTACCATGGTGGAATGATTAGAATGCCTGCCTTGTATACAAAGCTTCATGTGTTCAATCGCAGTTTTGATGATGCCATTTCTGAGTGTTTCAAAGCTTCTCTAAGTCGCTCCACCGTAATATGAATTGCCTTTCGGACTCGGCTATAAAAATGAGTTCCCTTGCAATTGGGCTAAACATAGAATCGAACAGCACTCATTCGTAAGATCTGATACTAAAATGGCCTGAATAGTCAAAGGGTATGGTCATACTATGCAAATATTTGACAAAAATGAGTTTCAAACTTTTTTCTTTGACCATTTTTTAAATATCGTGATACCATTTTTCGAAATTACTCCTATCGTGATACTATATACCCAATATGAGTTAGAAATGTTGGCTGGATTGACTGTGAAGACGAATTCTTTTTTTGATTTCTGTCAAATGGTTGCCCAGTGTGGCCGTAAGTCACACCCAGAGAACAAAAAAATTAATATGAATTGAATTGAAATGAATTACGATTAACTGAATTACCTTATACCTCATTCACATTAGGCTCGAAATCTTCTAAAAGTGGATTTGAAATCTCTTTTTTTATAAGGGAAATGACAGTTGAAATCTAGTTAAAGTGGATTTCTGAAGTGTAATGTGAATGAGGTATTATATTTATAAGAAAGTTTTAGATGCAAATAAAATTCTTTTGTCAAAATATGGTCACTCTAATGCTTTCCCTATTACATAGGAAAAGCTTTCACTCAATTTATTTGTTAATAATTATTTGTCCTTCTCTAAATGAATTTACATTGTACTAAATCATTATGTCTGCCATTGTTGTAAAAATTAACTTCACTTGTGTTGAAACCCCTCTACTGGTAAGAAGCTGCCGTTCGGAATAAATTCCTATTGGATAATTTAAACTGAAACCCTGCTTTTTCTCTGTTTCATTTTTTTTTTCGGAACTGTACAGAAGGATTATGAACAAATACATAATTTCCGATGAAATAACATAGTTGCAGCGAACATGTTACATGGTTACCATCCAAAAATAACATTTTGCTCTTGAAACATGTTTGAGGTGATCATATTCCTTCTCTGGGTGCCCACTGCAAATATTTGACCACATTGAGTTTCTTCCAAGTCCAAGTGCGCTTAGGTTAGGTTAGGTGGTAGCCCGATGTATCAGTCTCACTTAGACTATTCAGTCCATTGTGATACCACATTGGTGAACTTCTCTCTTATCACTGAGTGCTCTTGAAACATGTTTGAGGAGATCATATTCCTTCTCTCGGTGCCCACTGCAAATATTTGACCACATTGAGTTTCTTCCAAGTCCAAGTGCGCTTAGGTTAGGTTAGGTTAGGTGGCAGCCCGATGTATCAAGCTCACTTAGACTATTCAGTCCATTGTGATACCACATTGGTGAACTTCTCTCTTATCACTGAGTGCTGCCCGATTCCATGTTAAGCTCAATGACAAGGGACCTCCTTTTTGTAGCCGAGTCCGAACGGCGGTTAGGTGGTAGCCCGATGTTCCACATTGCAGTGAAACCACTTAGAGAAGCTTTGAAACCCTCAGAAATGTCACCAGCATTACGTGTTTGCGCTTAAAGTGTTTGCTGTTATGATTGTGACGACGTAAGAGACACAATATATTTGAAGTCTAATTCTAAAGGGATTCTTTGGAGCTTAGTTCAGTTCACATGGCTCAATAGTATTTTCTCATTCCTAATTTCATTTTCTCATGAAATTTCCTGAAGATCATTTTCTTCGTTTACCCCTATTAACATAAATTCATTAAACCTTTACAAATTGTTTTCGATCAACAAGTAATTGAAATAGCAATAAAATCAATTTCGGTCATATACCAAAGTACATTCACTTAAAACTTCCTGCTGAAAAACTGCCAGGATTATGGTATCGTTTAAAAGATTGAGGTTGAGGTTTATGATGGTGGCCATTGCTTTGGGGCCCAAAACTGACAACAAAATATCATCGTGTACCAGACGTTATTGGGAAACAAACGTGGCTGTAACAATTTATGGCAACGACGTTGGTTTTTGGCTGTTTTATGTTTCTCTTAATGATTATCATAACACTGAAGAGGAGGAAGAGGTGGTCTTTTCGAACAGAAAAATCTTCTTTATTCGTTGAACTTACGGTAGCTGTACCTTAATCACGTATTAAACGGATGAGGGTTTTTTTCGTCGGATACCAATTCAACTCAGTTTTAAGGAAGAAGAGGCTTATTTGGTGGGAAAATTGAAAAGTTTTAAATGAATAATTGAACCATAAAGGCAAGCCTGTAATGTGGCATCTCCGAATTACATGGTGTATGGCATGGGACAATCATAAGTTGACTTTATGGTGGCATGTATGCAAATGATACTGGTAACAGCAAACAGTTTCTTAGGCTCCCATCATCCTTATGGTGTGTGTTTGTGCTTTTGAGTGGGGGGATGGCCAACAGAGCCAAGTTTGTGGGCTATGTAGAAAATTAATTTTCCATTCTTCAACATTAACATTTTTACATTGATATTGACATTGTCACGTCATTTTATGCTCACAGGCAACAAAGCCTTTTTGTTCCGGATGATAATGACAAGGGCGATGCAGTGTACGATGGTTATGATGACGATGACGGGAATCATGATGGTGATATGAAGATGATGATGGTGGAATAACACACAGCCTCCTATAGCATCATAGATATGTATTTTTTAATCGCCTATATTTTCCTCTTTACAATGAAAGGATACATGTTTGTATTGAATTCGAGAATGATTTTGATATGAAATATTAACAAAAGCATCGAAGGCAGGAAATAAAATTGAAATGTTGCTATGATTTCTGGTTGGGGGAAGAAAGACAAGAAAGCTGTTTTGTTATTATTTTTTTACGTACGTATGGCCCGATGAATGGATATAGTTCTAACAAAAGGACTAGTCATTGTGTAGAACAAAATACCAATGGTTGATTGGATGATTGCCAAAAGTCCCTATAAAGGATATTAATTTGTTCTTAAAAAATATTTAAATTTGTGCACTTATTGCATTTTAAAAATATTTTGATGGGTATATAGAATAAGATAAGATAAATTGATGTATGCGATGTCTTATAAACGTTTAATAAATGTTAAATTTGTTTGGATTTTTGACAATGTGATCCTCATTTTACTGGAAAAATTGAAATTTTCTTTTGTAGGTAAGAATTTTTATATCCAGGAACATACATCTTCATACATTACGTATACGTACTATATAAATCAATAACTATCATACGAACAATAATTAATATTATTCATACGTCTACTATATAAGACCTAGGTACGTATTATGAATGCCTTCATACATTGCGTATACGCACTCTATGTATCGGAAATTTGCAATTTCTAATGCTTATCAAGCTGCAAAAGATCATAATTTCTTCTTAGAGTATGTTTAGCATTAAACATTTTTGAATTGCCCAAATATGAAACACTTCCCATTTCTAATTAATAAATACAGATCTTCATTAATCTTCAATATTTAGCCTCTATAATTAATTTTAAATAAAGCACTCAGCATTTAGGCTAAACATAATAAACTCTATATATTATTCTTTCATTACATATACCAAGCAACTGCCTAGTGTAGCATTAGCTATGATTAGGAATTCAAGCTCATTTTCAGCTATAAACTTTACCTTCATCACATTCCATTCGCCCACAATTTTAATAAAGTCCCTGGCAAATATCTGTGTTAGGTGAGTACATTTTACATGAGTGCCTGGCATTTGTCCAGGCATGTATGTTGTAGGTGGTGGTGGCGTTGGTGATGGTGATGATTCGCATAGGAATTATGGCATCATCCAAAGATTCTCAA
This sequence comes from Haematobia irritans, assembly GCF_050003625.1. Taxonomy (NCBI): domain Eukaryota; kingdom Metazoa; phylum Arthropoda; class Insecta; order Diptera; family Muscidae; genus Haematobia; species Haematobia irritans. The sequence goes on from NC_134398.1 coordinate 1,522,559, forward strand.
TAATGTTTGTGAGTTCATACTTGCATAAATCACATGTGAAGGTATGATAATAATGTCATATCTTAAAGCACACTGGTTTACAATAAAATGTAAAAATTCCGTAAACTTTCTAGTAGAACGTAAATGTATTCCCAGCAAAAAATTTGGAACTTCTTCCAAAGGCACAACTTTAAAAGCACTTCCAGAGGATGGATTGATGATCTTTATTTTAACTACCCAGGAAGTGCTTTTAGTTAAATTTTTTATAACGTGATTTTTTCATACTTTTAATGGATAAATTTAACTTTTTTTTGTTTCAAATAGGTTAAAAACAGAGTAAGAATTCATAAAATGGTACAAATCATTTAAATTTTGTCGGCAAAAATGCTAAATCCAATCTGAAAAAATTGTGAATTTTTGAAACTATTTGAGGTCAAACGTTTCCGACAAACGTTAGAATCGATTGAAAGTTGTAAAAAATTATATAAATTATTTATTTGACAAAATATCACAGAATTTTTTTAATTTACATCCAAAATATTGAATTCGGATCACACCTAAAGAAGTGATGCAAATTCAGTGCAACGGCTGTTGAAATGGAGGACTTCCGTCATATGACAAGACCTTGTTAAATTCATCGCTTCTGCGTCAATTTTACACCACTTCCGGATCCAAAAAAAAAAAACATTTTCATTACTTTTTTGGCGACGCTTTTTTTGCTGGGTTGCTTTTAAGGTCAACAGTGCACCATATGTGAAAATCTGACGAAACAATGAAACTGAACGAGTATTGAATATTGTTTCCATATAAAGCTAGTGAATGTTAATGACTGTAGGCCAGTGCTTCCTGTCCCACCAACAGCCACCCATATCAACCACTATTTTCAACAACAAAACCCAACCAACAGCATTGTAAACAATTCCATATCATGCCACTGATTCGGGGAGACGTGATTCGAACATAGAATGTGAAACGAATATGTGCCATAATTTTTCAAGATTTTTTTGTTTGCTTCGAAGGACATGATTTAAAATCGGCCAACAACAAGAAAAACAAAACGTGCTACCTCAAATGGCAATGAAAGGAAACCTTGGTTGTTGCAATGTGATGCTAACATTTTTTGCTAGTTTAAAATCTCATGGAAAATCATGTGAGTTAGGTGTGTGTGGTTTTGTCAAAAACAAACAAAAAAAATGTACCTATTCTCACCCCCAAAGTTTAAGCATCGTGAGTTCAAAATTCAAAAAAAAAGAGGGTTTCAAAAACGAATAGATCAGACTTTCAAAAAGAGCTTCATTTAAATTTAACCTAGAGGTTCCCATTGCAATGTCATCATCCATTTGTAATGGAATTTAAATTTTCCTTTGCAAATACAAGCAGTGGTAGTTTAATCAGCAAATCGTGTAAATATTTCACCATAGCTCCACTGAGGAATTCAAATGAATGCAGATGGGGAGAGATGGTAAATGTGTCATGACTAATTTAATGAAATGGTTATGTGTTCAAGTCACACAAATCGTTAATGGAGGGTTAGAGAAAGGACTAACTATTGAAAGTGAGGAAATGGCAAAGGCAAAGAAAAACCTCAGATGCATTTCAATTAAGACGTAATAGATGCTTGATTATTAAAAAACCCCATGGGCTAGCTGAATTTAATTTTGTTTTGGGCCATTTAAATTCCTCTAAATTAGTTCATTACACTGCAACAAATATTTCACCAAACTAAACTAAATTCAATAAAATCCTGAAATATCCTTCAAATCCTTCAAAAATCCTGAGGATCCTACTAGAAAACATCCTACACCAAGTATGTTCAATTTGTCAGTTTAGAACTGTACTGTCCTCATTTTTGCAAAATGAAATAAGAGCAGTAGCGATTGTTGATTGGGATCTTTCTTTTTTGAAGGTTAACCACGCAGCGAAATAAAAGAGTTTGAATGTTGTGAAGTGTGATATTTTTCTTTCGTTGGTACCCATCATGTCCATGGGTCTTTAAAAAGGCTAAGGATATATGTAGATACAAAAATCCATGATCTCGTATTGGCAGACCGCCGGTATAGAATTTTGAGACCTTGAGACCATTTCGGAATAGTATTTGACACTGATAAAACGCATTTCCAGGATTTTTTTTCGTGGAAAGTAACAGTTCACAAGGTTTGGGTCAGAAGTGAAGACTGTCGCATCGGTGTAACATCTACCTGGAGAAGCATAAAACGATCAACGGGCTGCACTATGTCGAATTATTAAGCTCCACTTGGCGAAGAAAATACCCAGTAGAAAATTTCACAAACGGTAGGAAGAAAAACGAAACTATTTTAGCATACTAATGCGCATTTAATATGCTCAAAAAGTATGTATGAAAATATCCTAAATTGGAAAACAATTTTCTTTACAAATTTATAAGAGAAAACATGATTTTAACTTACCTTTGTGCAATAATTTATTGCATACGGCATACATGAAATGTAGCATTAACGTAAGGCAAATAAGTATCTGTTTTGCATCCATATTACTTCCGACTGGCATCCGATTGTATCGCATTTTAGCGGGATAGCGCCCACAAGAATCATGCATGATGGAAGCAATTCCGGGGATTCAATTTTTTCTGTTGATGAGTGATCTTCCGACACCTGCTTATACAGACAACACTGAAAAAAATTCTTGACCTAATATTGGGATTATACAACCTAAATAGTAGGACGAGCAAATTACTAAATATTAAGGCCAAATTTCTTTAAAATAATAATTTTTCATTTTCAATAGGAAATTTCTCTGTTACTATTATTGCATTTCCACAATTTTACTCTTCGTCTTTTAATTTTACAATTTCACTTTGCGTTGAATCCATACTTACCACCATAACCATTGTCCTCAGCCATGGCCATTGATGTTCAATGCGTTTGTATCATACCTTTGAAACAATCGATGTCTTGATGTACTTGAATCCTTCCTTATTTGAAATCAATTTTCTTCTTCCGTAATTCATTACAAGGGAGAAGAGGCATATACGTAAATCGTTCTTTTACGTGTCAGACAATCAAAGCTGTTGCTCCTACCACCCACAGAGTGTAAGACTGAAATTCTCAAAACATCCGTTATGAAAACCCACGAATAAAACGTGTTGCAACCTAAAGCAACATGTTAGACTTCCAGCAACATTTCATATTTTGGTTGCTAGCGGTTGGAAGTTCCAACAAAATAAGGTAACATTCTATTGGAATATACACTGATAAATATTTCAACGAAACAATTCGAGCCGGAATTTCAGTATGTTTATTTATTAGAACAATGATATTTGAGAAGGGTTTGTATATTTTTAAAATTAGAATTTTTATTAGAACCCATTAATGATATATTTTATTATCATTTATAACACAAATTCTTCAATATTCTGTTTACATAAATTTCCAATCCCCGGATATGTTGCAAAACACATTGCTTCTCTTACCTCTGCTATCCCAGATAAAGAAGATGGTTAGAATCACACTTCAAACCAGGGAAGACAAAATTTTCTATCCAACAGACACCAACAAAAATTGCCACTATCAAAATAATGAAGCAACAGGCCCAACATTCATCGCCAAACTCTCATCAAACTAAGCAGCCAACTTCAAACTGGTGGGGACCCACCCTCCTATCTATTCTCTCTCAACATCAATACAGTTCTTAGACTAATGATGTTACCTCCAATTTGCAAAATGCTAATACAAAGGTAGAGCCCCGGACTAGGGACATTGTGTTGATGCCAGCAGATGAATATAATGGAGCAATTTCAATATCAAACATGTCGTAGTCTTTGTTTTATTTTTGATAGGATTTTTCACTTTAGCTCTTCTCCTAAAATCGATAGTGTTGTTGGTTTTTCTGTGCAACAACAAATAAGCCAACTAGCATCCACCAGACATTCAGCCAGCTAAAACTACAAACACGTAACATTTTCAAGTACAAAGAACAAAATATTATTTTCTTCTTAAGTAGTTCGACAAAATGTTTGTACATTTGAGTCATTGAGCCAGTTGACTGGCTGTTAAGCTTCGACAACTGTAGCAGCCACCAACAAACCATAAAATATTGTCAGAGATGGGTAAAATGAAAATTTAATGGCCTTTTTCAGGCAATATAAATAGTACATAGTGGAATATAACACATCGAAGGTAATTTTAAGCGTATGACCAAGGTCGACATTAAAATGCTCTACCTCTATCACACTTCTTAGAACTACGATTCGCCTAATGTGTGGCGTTTACGTTTCATGTATACACACACTCTTTTATTATTATTCATTTTATGAAAAATGACATACTTATATTATTTTAGTCGTAATGTAAATGACATAAAAAATATTGAAAACAATAACTGAGGCTATTTTTTGTTTTGTAGTAAAGTTAATAGACCAAGGGAAAACTTATTCGAGCTCATTATTTATTAATTTAAAAAATTTTTGAGCACAATAAATAATGTAATATTTATTCGAGCTTATTGGACAAGAAGATTAAGGGAATTGATACTATTAAGTTACTAAAAAGAAAATGCCAGATACCAATTTCGCAAGCCTGACTACCATATGTTTCAGTGTTGGCTACAGTGTTGCCAGTATTAGGGATTTTTCCCCAAATCGGGGATATTTTTTCGTAGATGGGGACAAAATTTTTAAGTTGGGGACTTGGGGATTTGGTGGATAATTTGCACAAATTTAGGGATTTTTGTGGGGAATTTTCGATATTTGTTCAGTATACGAGTAATTATCACAGTAAGAACTATGGTTTATATGAAATTCTTTACATGCTTAAAAAAAGGCTTAAAGAAGTACAGAGATTCTCAAAAAAATAAAAAAAACTTTCCTCCTCTTTATTCCACGGAATTTATTTGGGTGGCCCAAGAGCTTCTACACAATTTACTCTTTTTCCTAAGAAATTTTTTACTATTGTGAAATTATTTCGTAAGGACTCATATTCGTACATCACTGATTTTGAACATATATCCCATATCCCGCACATACAGAGCAGAGTTCATATCGGGACAGCAACGCATTTTGATCGATATGTCAATTTTATTTCTTGACTATATGTTGACCGAACTCCCATTTTTATTTCTCGTGCGAGGATTTGCCTAAGATGACTCGATGACTCTTTATACCAATAATTAACTCTGATGGGGGCTGGTATTGGATGATATTTTGAGCACCCGTCTCCTGGTTTTGTGTTTTGAAATCTTCATTCAATTGCACATTTTTATTTTATTTAAAAAAATTTCTTGGGGATTTTTATAGGGAATTTTAAATTAAATTGGGGATTTTTGGGGATAAAAGCGATCCATTTTGGGGACATATTTCCATAGTCTTTAGTGAGATCTGGCCGTGTGAGATGATTCAATTTGGGTATTTTATGTTAATTCCTTATGAAAATTATATACGAGAATTAACTCTGATGGGGGCTGGTATCGGATGATATTTTGAGCACCCGTCTCCTGGTTTTGTGTTTTGAAATCTTCATTCAATTGCACATTTTTATTTTATTTAAAAAAATTTCTTGGGGATTTTTATAGGGAATTTTAAATTAAATTGGGGATAAAAGCGATCCATTTTGGGGACATATTTCCATAGTCTTTAGTGAGATCTGGCCGTGTGAGATGATTCAATTTGGGTATTTTATGTTAATTCCTTATGAAAATTATATACGAGAATTATTCTTCCCTCTTTTCTTCTTTGATTTTGGGTTTTTACTACACTAATGCAACAACAAATTTTAATTTATTCGTTTTTTAACTTTTTTCTTCAATTGCTGGCAAAGTCTTTAAAAAGGTGTTAAAAACAGCATAAAATTCCAAATTCATTTTTCAAATAGAAATTATGATATGTTTGAAAGACATTTCTTACTTTTAACGCGTTTTTGCTTTGTAGCCAAGATCCAAAATGTCAACAAATTTAACGACAATTTCATTTATTTTGAAAATTTTATCAAAATTATAAAAGCCGTATGATACCCATTTTTAAGTCGAATCGCCCAGCAAAAAATACTTCAGCTGTAAGAGTTTAGTTGCGCTTTATTTTGAAAATTTTATCAAAATTATAAAAGCCCTGAGATACCCATTTTTAAGTCGAATCGCCCAGCAAAAAATACTTCAGAAGTAAGAGTTTAGTTGCGCTTATTGGTATATAATAAAGTAGGCAGTGCATCCACACTGCATGAATCGGTGGCAATAACGTAAACGAGTAATCAAACTAGTTTATGATCATTCGTTTACGTTATTGCAACCAATTCATGCAGTATGGATGCATGAAAGGTAGTGCTGTTTTCCTTCACGCCAACAATGATATACACAAAATTATATATCAATTCTGGACAATATTTCTATTAAAATGAGCAATTATTTCAGCGCTATGTAGAAGCTGCTCTAAATCGGGACATCGCCCACAAAAATCAGCGCCGATTCGGTTGTTTTGTAAGCAGTTGGTACTATTCTCTCCCTTACTATCCAGCTGAGATAGTGCTGGGAAGGAAAAGACGACTTCGTTGAAAAGTTTATCGACTTTTGGATAAGTAAAAAAAATTGTATCAGAGAAATGCGTCTTCTTTTCTATGCATAATTTGCATTCGTATTAAAGAATAAGATATCTTTGGCCTCACGAAAATATTTTTTTCAGTTAACATTAACAGTTTTCTCCCATGAGATATGAAATATTAAACGAAAAAAGGAAAATTGAAATAAAAATAAATTTCTCCCATTGAAATTTATCGGCAATTTTGGGATGCAAGAAAAAATGTCAGCTGTCAAAAATTTGATAGGAAAAATCTCTTAGGATACATCCAGAGAAGGAATATGTTCATCTCAACCATGTTTTAAGAGCAAAATATTATTTTTGGACGGGGACCAGTAGCATGTTTGCGGCAACAATGTTATTTTTTCAAAAATAATGTATCTGACTTCGGCAACCATGTATATTATTGCCGAGAAAACAAAATTTTTGCGACAAAAATGTTCCATGGTTGCCTTCCAAAAATAACATTTTGCTCTTAAAACATGTTTGGGGTAATCATATTCAATCTCTGCGTGTAGAAGGTGTATTTATCTCATGCAAAGATTTTTTCTTGACTAAAAATCCATAAACTTTTCAATGAAGTGATTTTGTCCTTAGACCTCGTCTTTGACTTAAAATCTTTATATGAAAGAAACTTCTGTAGAACTGAGGTCGATAACTGGATTTAATATTTCTTTATTAGAAATAAAGTCATATGTTCCAAACTTTCTTAGATTTAGTTTTTCTTGTATCCATTAATTTCACATTATCCTTTTATAGATGCTAAATTTGCTTAACTGTATAGGAAATACCTTCTTCCTTGCACTTGGACCTCATTCTTGCAATGACATCACTGATTGTATGCCCTGTACACACTTCACACTCTTCGCCTTTCTTTTGACATCACCTTTCTAGGAACTGATATTCCAACATCGCCAGTAGTTACTAAAAACTTTATATTTATCTACATAGGAAACGAATGAAAATAGTTGACTGTTGATGATGGGAAGCCAACGAGCCTTTGACATACTGACGACTGGTTTGGAGCCTGGTTGACTGGCTAGATACGGAAATAGACATAAGAGTGTTCTCCACATCATCGCCATCATCATGAACGTCTGGAACACAACGGCCACAGATGTTAAATAAATGTCAGTCATTCTCTTAGCCAAGTTTCATTCATTCGTTATTTCTTCTTCTTCGTCGCATCTTCACACTGTCTGGTTATAACGAATTCTCTTGTATTGTGCCTTTTGCTGCTTGAGCTATCCTATCGTCCTCATGTCCACTTTGTAATGGCATTTCTGCCTACATCGCAGTTTTTTTTTTTTTTTTTAACAAAGACCAAACTATCAGTTCAGATGATTTGAAGAGTGAAATGTGTTATAAAGTGCCCTTGACGTTGATGACTTGATTAATGTGATGAGTTAATTTTGAAAAAGTGTTGAAAATGTACATCAAATTACCTTAGAAATGCAGCGCCATGATATCTAACAGCAGTTGAATGGAACAAAATGCAATGTGAGAGATGTGAATTTGATGTGATCTACTAAAGGGCCATCGTCGAACATGGCAAAGAGAAGAAAGGGCATTAACAACCACGAAAGTTCGTTTCCACTGATTGATTATGTTGTAAAATGATTACATTGTTCCATTAAATTATATTATAGGGTCGAATGACCGCTCATATTACAACTCTCGTGGCCATAGCTTCCTTTTTGAATTTGTAGGCCACGGTATAAATTATCGAGGACTTCATATATGTTTTCAAGAAATTGAGTTTATATACTGTCAGTGTAGTAAAGCTGTTTTGCATTGTACGAAGGTGTCCCCACAGCCTAATGCAATAGCAATTTCCGAACAAAAACTGGTTAACTGGTAGATAAGATGAAGGTGAGGTGCCTCGAAGAGAATTTGTGAAATAGCAAATACCACATGCTTGGGAATAATGACTTACCATCTTTGGAAAGTTTCGGTTACTATTCATTAGATTTTCATGAATATTATATTCAATTCTTTGTTTATTTCTTACAAACTACATTGTTTGCACATGTCTCGCCCACGCTTAGTAATGCCTTTGCAGAAGCAAACTATAATTGCTTACCAATTCTGAGCTGAGTTACCTCCAAGATTATTTAGTAATGGCAGTTACTGTCTGCGTCGTTTGTTCATCCACTGGTACATGAACAATCCAACCAATGGACTGTCCCACTCATAATATTTTGCAGACTGGTACGACTTATTCCCAGCAAAAACTGGGTAAGTATTTGCGAATAAAAACTGCATAACAAGAGCTGTTGTGTGCTTGGAAATAATGGCTTACCTTCCATCGCTTACCATGCATCAGATTATCATGAGTACTACCCCATAGAACATCTCCTTGCGATATTAAAAAGTATTTCCATTTACTAATAATTGCTTACGAGTTTTGTAATATGTTACCACAAAGATTATTTAATAATTGTAATGAGAGTTTTTACAGCGTTTTTGTTTCCAAAATTAAAACCAACGTTCCCACAAATATCTTTTGAATGAGTAGACCATCTAATTCAATAGGCAGCTTCAACAAGTAGCGTTGTAAGAAACTTTAAAACCTACCTACCCCATTAGAATCTTCCATAGAGTATTCATCTTTTTATACCCACCACCATAGGATATATTAGGGGTATATTAACTTTGTCATTACGTTTGTAACACATCGAAATATTGCTCTAAGACCCCATAAACTATATATATTCTGGGTCGTGGTGAAATTCTGAGTCGATCTGAGCATGTCCGTCCGTCCGCCTGTTGAAATCACGCTAACTTCCGAACGAAACAAGCTATCGACTTCAAATTTGGCACAAGTAGTTGTTATTGATGTAGGTCGGATGGTATTGAATCCTCTAAGAGAACCAAATTTCATCCGATCCGGCTGAAATTTGGTACATGGTGTTAGTATATGGTCTCTAACAAACATGCAAAAATTGGTCCACATCGGTCCATAGTTATATATAGTCCCCATATAAACCGATCCCCCAAATTTGGCTTGCGGAGCCTCTAAGAGAAGCAAATTTCATCCGATCCGGCTGAAATTTGGTACATGATGTTAGTATATGGTCTCTAACAACCATGAAAAAATTGGTCCACATCGGTCCATAATTATATATACCCCCTTATAAACCGATCCCCAGATTTGACCTCCGGACCCTCATGGATGAGCAAAATTCATCCGATTCGGTTGAAATTTGGTACGTAGTGTTAGTATATGGATTCTAGCAACCATGTAGGAATTGGTCCATAATTATATGTAGCCCCCATATAAACCGATCCCCAGATTTAACCTCCAGTGCCTTTTGGAGAAGCAAAATTCATCCGATCTGGTTTAAATTTGGTACGTGGTGGTAGTATATGATATTTAACAACCATGCCAAAAGTGGTCCATATCGGTCCATAATTATATATAGCCCCCATATAAACCGATCCCGAGATTTGGTTTAGGAGCCTCTTTCATCCGAGTCAGTTGCAATTTGGTACATTGTGCTAGTATATGGCCGTTAACAAACATGCCTAACTAAATAGGTCCATATCGGTCTATAGTTATATATAGCCCTCAGATAAATCGATCCCCAATCACACAAAAATTGGTTCATAATTGTATATAGCACCCATATAAGCGACCCCCATATTTCAATTCTGGCTCTCTACGTATCGTGCAAAATCCATATCGATTCATAATTATTTGTAGACTTACCTATACATACCTTTTTTGTCTAATATATACCACGTATGGACTAACTCACAATTTAGAAAACGATGTTAAGAAGTTTTAAGATACCAAAACCCAAGTAATTCGATTGTGGATGACAGTCTTTCGTAGAAGTTTCTACGCAATCCATGGTACATAAGATTCGGCCGTATATACTTGTTTATATCTATATATTTATTTAAATTTTTTTTCAAACAACCGTCCCAGAACTTTCTTAGAGACTTGAATTGAATTTGTACCCCCATATGTCGTTTTAACTACAAATTTATTTTTCTAAGTATTTTTAATAATGGGATAACCTCTTATGCTTATATTAAATGTTTAATATCTCAAACAAATACCTGAAACGAAAACCTCTATTGGGTCCCAATATATACGGTCTACCTTTGAAATATGAATCATCGAACTGACGGTTCAGTTCATAAATGCTGGCTAAAAATAGAAATTTAAATCCCGATTTCTTGATCTTTTTAATCACATCGATTGTACCCTAAATTGGGGTTATAATTTAATGCCAATCTTATGGATTATCGGAATATTTGTTAAATTTTTTTCGTATTTCATTCATAAAAACACATGGGAGCATTATATCAGCATTATTACCTATAGCAAACTACGCTTCATAAGATAGCTTGGACTATTTTGGTAAACTCATCATTTTGCCATGCCTCAAACAAAAAGTTCATTAAATCTGAAATCCTTTGTGTTTGTACTAAAAGGCGTTGCTATAGGAATAGTTGCTACAATTGTTTCCCAACAGTTTTATGGCCACTCACAGTGACGATGTCACAATAAACTTTTAATTAAAGCTCGCACATTCACAGGCACATTGACAGTGCGACAACGTCACATCAAAGTGCCTCGAACATTATCAGTGATAAACCTAATTTTGAATTCCACACACACACATACTCACCCACACACACACAAATGCAACCGCAGTGTACCGTGAAATACAAGTAGCAATTATTACAGTCAGAATCTTAACCGAATGGATGTGGGCTTATAAAAGGAATGTAACGAATTTCTTTCTACCAAATTGCCCACTTCCGAGGATGTAAACATGCTCATGCTGTGGTTACATATAAAATGCTCATCAAAAAAACTGAAAATGTTCCGACGAAACTAAACGACAGGTATTTCACAAATGGATGAACTCGGTTCAAATGCAAGTCAAAGCAACAGTTGTTCTCATGTGGTTGAGTCTACCAGTACAGACGAGCTTCCTTTATATATTATCCCAAATGAAATTCAAAACTCTCCCACCCGCCGTCCATCACTCTTGGTGGAATAAAAATTACAACATTTTTTGAGATACCATAAAGACACCACACAAATGTGTCAACTTTTGTTGATGACTGAATGGTTTTGTTCGTTTATACCATGAATATGATAGTGGATGGCAGAGTTGATGACAGTGATGATTATTCTCTAGATTCGTAGCAGGTGAAAATAAAGATATGCGACAGATGCCTAAAGAAATACTGGGTGTCTCACCGAATAGCATTTTAGTTTAGTTGCAATTTCACGAAGAAATTCCTAGCAAAAAATCTCATTACCAAGTAATCTTGGGGATAACATACTACATAGTTCAAAATACGTAATCAATTACTATTCAATGGAAATCTTATTTAATTGGCAAAAACATGCCCATGTGTGGAAAGTACTTTTCTGCCGCATTACCAAGAGCTAAATTGTAAGCGTGGACGGAATATGAGCAAACAATGCAGTTTTCGAGAAATGACCAACAAGCAAGTATATGTTTTCTACGTGTTACTAGTACTGATGGAAATCTGATTTATGGACTGAATAGTCTAAGTGGGCCTGAATCTTAATCGGGCTGCCACTTTAACCTATGGTAATAGTCCGGTGACGATAAGTCATTATCCTCTAGCATACGATATTGCTAGGGGTATGGCACAAATGCTCTTGGTATACAGTTTTGGGTTTGCTTAACGTAGCAGTCTAGAGGATAATTACGGTATAACATGGTAGTCACATTAAGAACTAATATCGTAATCTTTGCTGCTGCCAGAGATGTACATACATATATAGTCCGGACATAGCCACACCACAACAAGAGGCTATAGAACATCTGGCTAAACTCTAGTTTAGCTATACCTAGTTAGCTATATTTCTTCCAAAACTTCATAGATGGTAGAACTCTAAGAGTAGATTACAACAACAATTTTTTTTCCTGGCGGCTGTAACCGGGTAACCGGTTATTCGGTTCTAAAGTCTAAGTAAATAATCGTTAATAAAAACCGGTTCTGATGAACCGAATACTTTGAAATATACATCTCTAGCAAGCTAATGATAACCCCTTTCAAATTATGCATAAATCGATCTATTACATCCGCTCCGGATATACAGATGAAAAACTACTCGATATGAAGGTGCTAATTAACTGATTCCATTTTGTAGCTAACATGTTTACCTATCCGTCATAGTTAAATTTAGGCGGATATCACCACTAAAACCGTAGATATTAACCGGTATATATTCATATCCGGTTTACAAAGACAATTTAAAATCAAATCAGTCATATCGTTGTTATAACTGCTTCTTTCTTCTGCCGATTTATATTCATATTATGTTTGCAAAGAAAATGAATTTTTTTTTTAAAACAATTGCGCGATTTTTTTGAAAGAAATTTTCGCCTGCGGCGCTTTGTACATCCAAATTGTAGTTAAAACCGGAAATATTTATTCATTTGCATCAATAGCCAGGTTAAAAAATACTTTACGTCTGAGGCGCTTTTTAGATATACATTATTCTTACAACCGAATATGTAAACCGATTTATATCCATATCCGTTAAACAACAAGTTCGCTCGCGGCGGTTTTTATATCGATTTTTTTTAGTACCGGATATATTAACAGATTTATATCCATATCCGGTTTAAATTTTTTTGTTTTTCAAATATTCGCATGTTTTTGCAAAATGTGACATTCCAAACAAACGATTCACTACAACCATGTTGCCATAACCGGTTTAAAGCCACTTCTTTTTTTTATTCTACCCGAAAAACAACTTTTAAATAAAAATTAGTATAATAGTTTACTATGCAAAATTCCACATTTCACCGATACAATTAAATTCATTGGGGCATAACTCCGGTTCTGGCAGAGATATCTGCCTAAATGTAACTTTAGCGGATAAGTGGATGTGTTGGCTACATTTCCAACCGGTTACTTAGTACCTTTACATCGAACTCTTTTTGATTTATAGTCAGTTTTGTAAAAACCCCCCGTTCGAAAATTCACATTTATTAACGTAGAACCTAGACTGATAGCCGAAATTTTGGGTCATACCTCAGTTGAAAGATGATGGCTTTACCCTTTTAGTGATGTACAAATAAAAGTAATCGGTTCAGTATAACCGGTTTTATTAACGGTTCTAGGCACGAATAACCCATTATCCGGTTACGACCGCAAACCGGTTACTTGCTATTTCGAAACGAACTTTCAAAAATAGAAAAACCCAAATTCATACGAATTCGAGTGACTGCCTTTCTTTCGAATGAGTTTTCGTTCGATATACAGGAACAGGCCATAAATGTTTCTAATGTGCGCTGTATGTAAACAAACGATTTTTCCGTTTTTCCGTTGAAACTTATCTTAAATCTTCTTTGCTATAAACCTCGCAAAGACCGAGACCTTTCCAGCGAATGCAAACCCGTGGAAATCGGTTATATATTGCGTCAGGAAGGAAAACTCAACTTATTTTTATATATTAGATTATTTTTTTTTTCTTGTTAATAAAAATTTCGAAGTTTGAAGGAAAGAATTGGAGTTCAAAATTGCAAAACTGTCTTACAAAGTTCATGATGGGCGCATTTTTGGTATCTGAACTTTTTTGTGAGAGACACGAATTTAGTAAATCGTTATGATCCTTTGGGTATAATTTTCGCATTTTTTTGGTTCATTTCACTAACGTGCACAAAAAATTATTAAAGCCAAAAAAAAAACATTCTCAAAACATAATCCCCCATGTTCCGATATTCGGACAATAGAGTTCTCTTTAATGAGAAGATCTCTGTAAGAAAAGTAAAATTGCGGTTTGTGATCCCGAATATCGGAACATGGGCGAATAATTCATTGAACTAAAATAGAATTAAATTGGCTTTAGTGCCATATAGTGTTCACTTTTTGTTGAGTGTCTCTACATGTAATATTATACCCCTTTATCTTGCTAAAATAAAAATAAATACATTATTTAAAGTTCTCATTGTGAATATACGAAATATGCAGCACTCTGTATTGGTAGTTTTCACTCACATTCAACAAACCACCCTAATATGAGTTTCAAGCAATTTTCACATGTATTCATGTTTTGTGTGATGACATTTAATTCTCTCACTTTGTACACAAAAATGTGTGTTTGATATACGAGGCAAATTAACTTTTACGGGTATTCTTGGACAGATAGATACCTAGATCGTTGAAGTCTGCTTCAATGAGTGATTCTATTTGCACCTCTCAAACTTTTTGCATCAACAGTTTTTCATTTGGAAAGATATGAGAAAATAATTCTAGATAATTCATTTTATTATAACTGGATTAAAAGTTTCCCCATAGCAATGTATGAAAACTGATTTCACAGTAATTTAACTTTCAGGAAAATAAAAAATGTATATACTAACCTCCACGAAGCTCAATCAATACTACGTTAGCAAATTTACTTTTAAATCGTACTAAGGAAATATCTGTCATCTTGCTAATATACATATGCCATATGTCAGTTGGGAACTTAACTGCTGAAAAAAGTTAAACGGAGAGAAAATATTTGTAACTTTGGCAGTTAAAGCCTAGCGGATCTACATGCAAATGGTGCACTGAAAAAAAAGCATGCCCGGTTCCAAAGATTTTGTCTTTACTTTAAAAATGTTGGCATTGATTCCGAGCCAAAGAAGCGGAGAATTCAAGTCAGGATACTTTTAAGACACAATTCTCTTTTAAATTAGGGTTTTGTGTACTTGATTCTAGGAAGCAAAATTTAATTTTTCGCCTTTTTTTCTTCATATGCTATCAAAGTCCTTTAAAAACAAGTTAACGACAACTTTATTTTCCAAATTCAAGCACAACTTCCAGTAGAAATTATGCTATGTTTCTAGTAAAAACGCCTTTAAAATAAAGTGTTGAAAACATGTCCTACGACATGTTTTTCAACACGATTTTTTTTTGCTTTGTAGTCAAGATGCAAAAAGACAACAAATTTAAAGACAATTTCATTATTTTTAAAAAAATTTTCTGAATTATTAAAGTCAAATTGACTTTAGCCCAAAAAAAATTTCTTTCATGTTATGATGCGCATTTTTAAGTCAAATCACTTAATTATAGGGACAATACGACTTCATTGAAAAGATTATCGACTTTTGGACAAGGAAGAAAATTTTGTATTAGAGAAATGCGTCTTCTATGCTAAGCAAAATTTGCATTCGTATTTTAAGGACTTGAAATCTTTGGCCTCACGACAATATTTTTTTCAGTGTGGTAAAAGCCAAAATATTTAGTTACTAAAAAATTGTATTGAAGAGTTTTTTACCCGAGTAAATCTATGGTGACTATTATCATTTAAATAGTTCTCATCACTGGTACCGTTGTGTTTTTTTCGTGCGACGATACTTTTACACTACTAAATGCCATATTTTTCTTTGATTACAAAATTAATTTTGGTTAATATTTTTCTACTGTTTATTAAAAATATTACGCAATTTAAAAGAACATATTTTGAGTTCATTTAAATTGCGTTTTTGTGCCTGTTGTTAATTTAGCATCAGTTTAACGATGGACTTTTATTCTATGTATACTTATAGCTTTATACATATTAAATTCTCCGTTACGAAATGCAAAATTAATTGCGCTTATTCTCACATTTCATAATATTTTGTTATTTCGCACATTCATCCATCTTGTAATATGTGTGCTAATTAATTCACTCCTTCCCATGAAGTTTACTAACTTCAATTATGTCAATCTATTACTGTCATAGCAAGGGGAATAAATTAAGTGCCATTAATAGCTTTTACGAATGTGTTTCATTTCACATTAATTGTAAATTAAATATTAAAATAGCAATTAACTACCATACAAATTTATACGAGTAATAAAAAACCTTAATCAGATTAATACGCAAATCACACCATCGATACCAAGCAATTTGCCTAACAATATTATCTTAAAGATACAGGTACTTATGAACTCTCAAAATAGCATCATTATGTGATTTAAGATGATAATATACATATGGATTTAACGAATTTTCATTCGGGAAGAGTGGATTAATCACACATTCCTGCACTCACATCAAGTTTACTTGAATCCAAAGAGTTTGAATATTATTCCATGATTTTGGTACTTATTGAAGACGCGGCGAGGAAAAGGTGAAACATTAACCAAATATACTGTTTTATATTTGGTTAATGGTATATATAACTTTCTTTATTGTTATAGTTTTCGTATTTTTTTTACAAATTTTACCTGAATGAGAGTTTTTGCTGAGAGGTTTTATCAAGCTGTTTAAAAATACATAATTATAACAGACATTTCAAATTTTAACTTAAAAACAAGTATATACAGTAGTAATTTCGGCTGGGCCGAATCTTAAATACCCACCACCAAGAATCAAATATAATAGTTTCTTTAAAGTCCTAGAATACCTCTAGATTTCCGATTTGAGGTAAATTGGATTAGAAGTACGGATTCTAGAAGCCCAAGAAGTAAATCTGGTGATCGGTCTATATGGGGGCTATATCGAAACATGGTCCGATAATCACCATTTTCGGCACATCTCTTTATTTTCCTAGAATACCTCTAGATTTCCAATTTCAGGCAAATTGGATAGAAACTACGGATGCTAGAAGCCCAAGAAGTAAATCTGGAGATCGGCCTATATGGGGGCTATATCGAAACATGGTCCGATAATCACCATTTTCGGCACATCTCTTTATTTTCTTAGAATACCTCTACATTTCCAATTCCAGGCAAATTGGGTAAAAACGACGGATTCTAGAAGCCCAAGAAGTAAAATCGGGAGATCGGTCTATATGGGGGCTATATCAAAACATGGACCGATACTCATTATTTTCGACACACGTTTTTATGGTGCTAAAATACCTCTAGACTTCAAATTTCAGGCAAATTGAATAAAAACTACGGATTCTAGAAGCCAAGAAGTAAAATTGGGAGATCGGTCTATATGGGTGCTATATCAAAACATGGACTGATACACCCCATTTTCGGCACACCTATTTATGGTCCTATAATACCTCTAGATTTCCAATTTCAGGCAAATCGGATAGAAAATACACTTTCTAGACGCCCAAGAAGCAAAATCGGGAAATCGGTCCATATGGGCGCTATACCAAAACATGGACCGATAGGCACCGTTTTCGGTACACTTTTTGATGGTCCTAAAATACCTCTAGAGTTCCTATTTCAGGCAAATTGGATAAAACCTACAGTTTTTATAAGCACACCTCCTTAAGGTCCTAGAATACCTCTGGATTTCCGATTTGAGGCAAAGTGGGTAAAAATTACGGATTCTAGAAGATCAAGAAGTAAAATCAGGAGACCGGTTTATATGGTGGCTATAGCAAAACATGGACCGGTACTCACCATTTTTGGCACACGTCTTTAAAGTCCTAGAGTACCTCTAGATTTCAAATTTCAGGTAAATTGGATTAAAACTACGGATTCTAGAAGCCCAAGAAGTGAAATCGGGATATCGGTCTATATGGGGGCTACATCAAAACATGGACTGATACTCACCATTTTCGGCACACCTCCTTAAGGTCCTTGAATACCTCTAGATTTCCGATTTGAGGCAAATTGGGTAAAAATTACGGATTCTAGAAGACCAAGAAGTAAAATCGGGAGATCGATCTATATGGTGGCTAGAGCAAAACATGGACCGGTACTCACCATTTTTGGCACACGTCTTTAAGGTCCTAGAGTACCTCTAGATTTCAAATTTCAGGTAAATTGGATTAAAACTACGGATTCTAGAAGCCCAAGAAGTAAAATCGGGATATCGGTCTATATCGGGGCTATATCAAATCATGGACCGATACACCCCATTTTCGGCACACCTGTTTATGGTCCTATAATACCTCTAGATTTCCAATTTCAGGCAAATCGGATAGAAAATACACTTTCTAGACGCCCAAGAAGCAAAATCGGTCCATATGGGCGCTATACCAAAACATGGACCGATAGGCACCGTTTTCGGTACACTTTTTGATGGTCCTAAAATACCTCTAGAGTTTCAAGTTCAAATTGGATAAAAACTACAGTTTTTATAAGCCCAAGACCCCAAATCGGGAGGTCGGTTTATATGGGGACTATATCAAAACTTGGACCGATATAGCCCATCTTCGAACTTGACCTGCCTGCAAACAAAAGACGAATCTGTGCCAAATTTCAGGCTGTAGCGTGATTACAATAGACAGACAGACGGACATGCTTAACAAATATCGTCTTAGAATTTCTCCCTGATCAAGAATATATATACTTTATATAGTCGGAAATCGATATTTCCATGTGTTACAAACAGAATGACAAACTTATTATACCCCCGTCACCATCTATGGTGGAGGGTATAAGAAAAATCGCTTCTGTAACATATACCCCAAACACATTTTGTTTCAAGCATATATATTTGCAGGATTGGTCCAAACATTTTATGTCCCAAACATAATATGCTCTAACATATGAACATATATATCCTAAGCATGTTATGCTAGTTTATGAACATTATAGGCCTGCACATAAAAATATTGTGTTAAAAATTTTGAGTTCCAAGCCTATAATTTTTACCCCCAAACATATGAAAAACAGTCTTTTTCGTCCGTGTACACTATCATTCATATTTGTTGAGTTTTTTTCAGTGTGGTTTTCCAATCTGCCGAGGAATTTAGAAAAAAATGGTCCCATTTAGTGAAGAAAAATATATTCTTTTACTAAGCTCTTTTCCAAACATATATGTTCAATCATTGAAGTTAGAAAAGAGAGTGGCTGTAGGAAAGACAACTTCGTGTAACTTACTATTGACCTTCGTACAACACAAAGCTGTTCATAAATATCGACACAACAGAGCCGAATGATTTTTAAAAGTTTGTTTACTTCGTACTCATTTCTGCCTCTCTCATGCAAAACCTAACCATATATGTTATATGGTTAATTTATCTATGTTTCTTGTTAATTTTAGCTTATATAATGTTATTTTGACTTCGTTACCAAACATTTGCATTGAAAATATTGACCAGACGCATGGTTAAAAAAATCGTTGTATTTTCGGCTCTGTGTAAAAAGGTCATTCTCTGGGTCAAGTGTATCGAATTAAAAGGAAATTATTGCGAATTATTGCGAAAAAATCACCACTTCCAAAACATGTCATTTTTTTGTGGCAGATTAGTAGATTCTTAGTCCCAAAGAACTTCGATAGATATAGGAAATTTTAAGAGTGCCTAAAATTCAACGGTTAGTTTTCAACGTTCCATGTTTTTTTGCTGGAATTAAACTATTTTGGAATTTCATAACTATTTAATCTTTTTAACGATTTCCCAATAACTCCATGTTCTGTAGTCATTCTCTCTGTGTTCTTCCATACTCACCTTAAGAAGTACTTCTAACAGAAAATACAAACAATACATCGGCCACTCAAAAAGGGTACATGCAATTCCAACACAATAAACTCACGCCCCCTAATTATTCGTTTATTCGTGGGATGGCTTCATTTTTGTCTAAACGACGAATCTGTAAGGAATTCTTGCTCCTGGTTAGGCACAAATTATTGCCTTGCCAGCGGAACCTTTGTAAGCACTTGCACAATTGTTGGCATACCAATAAAGATGGAACGTTTATCATGTGCGAATGTTTCTTTAAGTTGTCTAAGCTACGTGCTCTGCCAATGCGCAATGCATTGTATTCACGTTCGTAAATTGTGAACAATCAATAATGGACACTAATTAAGATGAGTATCAAGTTAAATACGTTTTCAGTTTGGTCCTGGATATGAATGATGATAAATGGAAGATGTAAGTGATAAAATATGCAGAAGGATTAAATGTTTGCGTCTGCAAAGTGATTGAAGAATCATTTATTCTTAAAGGCAAATTGGCTATGGAAGTTTGAATCGAAATCACTGGAAGAAAAAATCCAGTTTCTTTCAAATATCCCATGTATATGTCTTGTTCCATAGTGTAATAACATGATATACTATTTATCTAAAAGTGCTATATCATGCACGCATAATGAACGCCGTAGTACATCCAATATTCCCATGAGTCGATTTAACACTTTTGCTATTTCTAAGACATTTGGAAGATGCTCTATATTCGAGAATACTTTAGCCACTCATCTTTCGGCCACATTAATCCCCCCAATTATGTCGTACAAGTAATTTTGAATAATCGCTTATACCAGCACTACCCGCCCTGATGATGAACATAAACTCTTTCCACTCCATTAGGCCAAAGACACCTGTGATATAAATAGAATTGGGCTGGGGTTAAAAGAAATGAATTGCCAAGGGAGGCCATTTATTCTTCAACATTTCATTGTAGCAATCACCAAACGACCAACCAATAACAATGCATCATTTTTATTAACGATAATTATTCATTGTGGCTGGGATGCTGAGGTCGTGGTCATATCGTTGTTACAAATTTGAACACAATTATCTTCGCGGCCAAACCTTCAACAAAAGTCGTCTTCGACATGAGATCTGTATTATTATTGAAGTTGTGAAACATTCATCCTTTTACCTTTCATCGTTTCATCGTTTAGCCACGGAGAGGGTTCTTAAGACAGACGCATAGACAGCCATTCCATCAAGGGATCATTCAAAGTGCAAAGATTTGTTCGTTGCTATGATGATTTGTTTAGCCATTTGACCGTTGAAAGGCTCATGTCAATTTATGTGGAGCCTCTTTTTATGTGGATGGTCTTTTTGTCTTCATAGTGCTTCATATCTAGTCTGTATTTGATAAGGATTGTGTTTAGCCGTTGCATAGTTTCTATTAATAAAGCTAGCTTTTGCAGTCTGCAAATTTAAAACAAATAAGAAAGAGCTTATGATACCTTCAGCAAGTGCAAACGTTCAGAACGTCTTGAAAATGACACAAAACATATAATTCACAACAATATGTGGCATTCTTATTCGAAAAATGTTACACTATTAAATAATAAAACCAAATATGCAATATTTTATCTAGAATTGTCAAACCAATTTTTTTATTTTTCCATGGATATATAGGTTGCCTGATATGTAATGCAACAAAATAAAGCGCTATATATTTTTTGGTTTTAATTTTATTGTTCAAAATCAAAAATGTCGGAAATAAAGTCAAATTTCAGAATAGTATATATTTGTTCGAATTGGCTACCATTGGCACAAATTATGGCCTTCAAAGGTCGACAAAGCCATTATTTTGCCCATACCCGTCGAAATGCCGTCTTGATTTGATAGACACTTTGGTATTTTTAGTACCAACCTTACTCTCCAAAATGCCTGAGAGGCCAACGGATTGAGATCTGGAAATTTTGGCGGCCGTTGCAGCATCCTTTTTAAGTCATGCTTGGTGAAAAATTCTTCAAAATTAATGAAGTTGTCTTTAAATTTGTTGTCTTCTTCTATCAAAGCAAAAAAGCCTTCATATATGGGAAATGTCTTTCAACACTTTATTTTAAAGATAATTTTCACTTGAATTTCTACTCGAAGTCGAGTCTGAATTGGAAAATTAATGTTTTCGTTAACATGTTTTTAAAGGTCTTTGGTAACAAAACTCAAATTTAAAAGAGAAATAAAATTCTTAAATATATCCCTATTTTATTCTCCGCTTCTAACAGGTTGGCTGATAAGTCCCCGGTCTGACAAAGAAAAACACATTTTTTTTTTGTAAAAATTCGTTTTTATTATTCAACATAGTTCCCTTCAAGAGCGATAATGGTAGTACTCCTTCGGTTTTGCCTCAAAATAGGCCTCAGTTTCGGCGATAACCTCTTCATTGCAGCCAAATTTTTTCCCTGCGAGCATCCTTTTGAGGTCTGAGAACAAGAAAAAGTCGTTGGGGGCAGATCTGGAGAATACGGTGGGTTGGGAAGCAATTCGAAGCCCAATTCATGAATTTTTGCGATCGTTTTCAATGACTTGTGGCATGGTGCTTAGTCTTGGTGGAACAACACTTTTTTTTTTCATATGGGGCCGTTTTGCCTCGATTTCGACCTTCAAACGCTCCAATAACGCCATATAATAGTCACTGTTGATGGCTTTTCCCTTCTCAAGATAATCGATAAAAATTATTCCATGCGCATCCCAAAAAAACAGAGACCATACTTTGTCAGCGGACTTCACCGGTCGCTGTCCACTCAGCCGACTGTCGATTGGACTCAGGAGTGTAGTGATGGAGCCATGTTTCATCCATTGTCACATATAGACGGAAAAACTCGGGTGTATTACGAGATAACAGCTGCAAACACCGCTCAGAATCATCAACACGTTGTTGTCAAATGTGAGCTCGCGCGGCACCCATTTTGCACAGAGCTTCCGCATATCCAAATATTGATGAATGATATGACCAACACGTTCCTTTTATATCTTTAAGTCCTCTGCATTTCCACCGTATTTTTTCCCTTCAGAAAACAGTATTTTATCAAAACACGAAATTCAGTTTTTTCCATTTTTTTTCACAATAACAAAAGTTGCTTCACAAAAGACGCTCTATCTCACAAACTAATTGACTTACAGACGTCAAATTTTGACACGAATCATTTGAAGGTTAGGTTACGTTAGGTTAGGTGGCAGTCCGATGTATTAGGCTCACTTAGACTATTCAGTCCATTGTGATACCACATTGGTGAACTTCTCTCTTATCACAGAGTGCTGCCCGATTCCTTTTTATAGCCGAGTCCGAACGGCGTTTCACAGAAATGTCACCAGCATTACTGAGGTGGGATATTCCACCTCTGAAAAACTTTTTGGTGTTTGGTCGAAGCAGGAATCGAACCCACGACCTTGTGTATGCAAGGCGGGCATGCTAACCATTGCACCACGGTGGCTCCCGTGGAAGGTTGGTACTATATAAAAATAATATGCATTTAATACTAGCGACGCCATCTATGTGCCAGACCGGGGACTTATCAGCCAACCTGTTATGTCTCGGAATCAATATCAAATCATTAGTGTAAAGACAAAATCTTTGAAACCGTGATTGCTTTTTGTCAGTATGTTGAGTCCTGTTGAAATGTCCATCGTCTGTGGCCAAAATGGCTCCTTCAATATTGTTAGGGCATTTTACCGATAACATTCGGCATCTATTTTGACCCCACGGTCGATGGAAGAGCGACCAGGGCCGTTACGGCGGCCCACACTATTAACATCGGCTATGCTTGAGTTCTAATGGCCAATCGGAATTAAACATTTTCAGCTGACCTCTCCTTACAGACTAGCAGAATTAAAAGTAAATCTGGAGTAGAGTTTAAATTATTTAATGAGATTGCAAAGTCCAAATTCAATTATTAAACTCATTAATTGTATTTTAAAGAATTCAAATTGACCCAAACATCGCACTGGTAAATTAAAGTCAATAATTTCAAGAAGCAATGTACAAACAATAACTTCATTGAGTATCTCGTAAATAAATGTAATAGAACATTTGGATCTATGATTACTTGATGCTTCTTCATAAGAAGGTAGAGGAACAACAAATGCAATTGAGCGCAGAGAACATTTAATAAATTTCTTTTGATTCAATAATTTTTAGTTGAAATATCTTCAATGATAGTATCAATCACCAAAGTCAATTAACAAATTAATTGATATTATTAATTCTTATTTTTGATTTTTGTTTTAATTAAAAAATTTGATACACCAATTAAAATTTTAGTTGGAAATATTTTGGTGAAAATTTTTTCTTTCGTGGGTTTTCAACACGATTTTAATGTATCCCAGGAAAAAAATTTGGAAGTTCTTCCAAAAGCACATCTTTAAAAGCACTTCCAGAAGATGCACTCCCAATGATGTTCTTTATTTTAACTAGCCAGGAAGTTCTTTTAATTAAATTTGTTTTTAACGTGGTTTTTACATACTTTTAATGGATAATTTTAACTTTTTTTGTTTCAAATAGGGTAAAAACAGAGTAAGAATTCATAAAATGTTACAAATCATTTAAATATTGTCGACAAAAATGCTAAATCCAATCTGAAAAAATTGTGTGAATTTTTGAAAATATTTGAGATCAAACGTTTCCGGCAAGCGTTAGAATCCATTAAAAATTATAAAAAAATATATAAATTATTTATTTGACAAAATATCACAGAATTTTTTAATTTAAATCCAAAACATTGAATTCCGATCACACCTAAAGAAGTGATGCAAATTCAGTATAACGGCTGTTGAAATGGGGGACTTCCGTCCTATGACAAGCCCATGTTAAATTCATCGCTTCTGCGTCAATTTTGCACCACTTCTGGATCCAAAAAGAACATTTTTCTACTACTACTACTGCGGTGTGGATTACGATCAAATCTGGCCTTCATTTCTGGATCATTTTTGGTCTTGTTACCGTTTTTTATGCTGGAGGACTCTAACAAAAGCTACTTCTTGTTTTCCTGTCAAATATAAACCAATCACACTATCACGCTTGAATTCCATCACTTCATTTCTCAATGCAATATATAAAAATGCTTTTAAATAAATAAAATTAGTGACTGGAATAAATCTGTCAATTCACGAGTGGTTTAGAAATGATAGCAAAGTTGTTTGGAATCCATATCGTCCACCCTGTACATAGAATACATGTACAAATCGTGTAATGCACACATGGGGGGTATTTGCATGAATAATAATTCAAGAGAAATAACCGAATATTTTCATACATAACACCATTGTACGGGTTGTTGTCTCAGCTGTATAATGCTGTTATTAACAGTTGTTACAGTTATTGTGATTCGCTATTGTGAATAGCACACACAAACTGTTCTATTCTTTAATAGATGGCGTTGTGTGTACTTTGATAGAAATTATGGTTTCAATGTATACAAACTTCAAAGATTTCCACAATAAAAGTATACACATATAAAAATATGGATATGAACAATTATCACAGAAAATCTGATGATCCGATCATATTAAAAATTATAGCAAAATTCGTAGGAGTTTCGCATTTTCTTTCATTGAAAATTTCTCTTTTTTATCATGCTTAATTGAATTAGGTTTAATAACAAATATTTTGCATATAGAAACTAAGCTCATAATTCCTTGGGATATTGGAACATCCCATTTCACTTTGGACAAAAAGATTTCCTTTGCAGAAAGAAAAGTGCCATCTACGGTGTGCCGACAAACTACACCGCTGTGAATGGACAAACAACAACTGGTCTATGTTGGGAGCATAGACCAATTAAAATAGAGACATACCTTGATAATTCACCATGGTTTTGTTTATTTGCAGAGCGCAGTCATTCCACTCAATTGCGCAGTCAAGTGACTCAATTTCTTTTTGGAAAACGAGAATTATCGTACAAATCAGCCAATCTGCATTACGAAAAAGGTGTGGATGGATAGAATTTTATATGCTTTTTCAATATTTGGTGTTTCCTCAAGAGAACAAAAGAAAGAAAACACAAATAAAGCCAAATTAAAAAATCTCTCATTTGCAGACGAAAAAGAGCCATCTACGGTGTGCAGACAAACTACAGCGCTGTGAATTCACTGTCGTTGTCTATATCTTCCTTGGTCTATGTTGGGAGTTGACTTTCTACGTTTGTGTCTACTGCCCAATAGATGGCGCCATATTCAATTCACTTTAAACTAGAGGTGTGGGCGTGATATGAAATTATAGTGACATGCTGGATCCACGCGTGAATCATCTGAGTCGCAAACAAAATCCCAAGCAACTCTTGTGAATGGGACTAAATACAATATGTTCGTGCTTGAGCGTGAGTGAGATATAACATCAGTTCGTGAATGTGCGCGAGTAAAGTTTCTGCAAAATCACGCTCACGAAAAAAAAATCAAGATTTACTCCTTAATAGTATGTTAATCACGTATATTATCTAAATAACTGAATTTAATTTAGATTTCGAACTATATTATATTTTTGAATTTAGTTACCTTTGCTTATTTCCGGTTGTAAAATGCCGTGAGTGTCGTGAATTGTGTGAATCGTATCGTGAGTACTACTTTTCATTTCGTGAATGTGCGTGAGTGAAAAAGGCATTAAAAATGTGGGTGTTGGGTGAACTTTTGAATATAATTGAATCTAAAGAATGTTTTTAAATTAAAAAAAAAATATTTTTTAAATATTTCAGAAACTACACATATATGATTATTTCATATAATTAGGGTTTTCTTTTTCCCGGACTTTTTCCATTCCCGGGAAAGCTGGATTGTTTTTTTAATTTCCCGGGATCCCGGTCAAAGAAAAACCAACTTTGATGTGGCATACATTTAGACAGTTGAATAAATTAGAAATCGCCTATATAATATATATAATGTTGATCTCTTACATGATCCATAAATCATACTAAAATACAAAATATTTTGTAATATAAAAAAAAAATTACAATGGTTTCTTTCGGTATAGTTCTCGGAAGAACACTATTATTATAGTGCGATTTTTTGTAACTTTAAAAAATAACTTTAATCATATAATACCTCATTTACATTACACTTCCAAAATCCACTTTAACTAGATTTCAATTACCATTTGCCTTATAAAGGAGGAATTTAAAATCCACTTTTAATAGATTTCTCGCCTGTTGTGAATGAGGTATAAATTTGAAATTAAAGAAACTATCTTAATAAAAGTTGGAATTTTCATATTTTATAAAAACATCCTTGTAATGATTATGAAATTATGCAATTGCAAACGTGTGCCACATAAGTTAAAAATGTCCCTTTGTATATAAAGTTTTACGCAGTCTATCAGAATGTCGGTTTAGAGAAATATGACAATCATAAATTGGGAAGCGCAATCATCTTTTTAACAATTGGGAGCCCGTTAGAATCTGGACTAGAACCCGACTATGTGTATGTCCCATTAGGCAACTACTACTGCTTGGTACCGTAGTCATTCACATTACACTTCCAAAATCTACTTTAACTATTGTAAAGAAAAATGTCCCGGGAATTCCCGTTCTTCATTCCCGGGAAAGCGGGAGCGAAAAAGTAGCAAATTCCAGGGAATTCCCGGGATCCCGTTCTCGGGAAAAAAACCCCTTCATACAATCCAATTTGTGGAATTTTCTAAATATTTAATAGATAGATATGCCTCTTATTAACAAATATCGAATCCTGTTTTTATTTCATATGCTGGAAGAAGAGGTAAATGTAGCATATTCTAGCTTCATCGTTTTAATTGCTTTTTCTGTCTGCTGGATCAGAATTATTGACCCTTTTCCTTCCCAGCGTCCGACAGAAATGGGCATTTGAATTTATATATTGAAAAATGCCAAAGAAAAAATTCTTTTGAGCAAACCAGACAAATGCTGAATTAAGTGTTATGTATTTTAAGAAATCGCGCGCGCGAATTATTTCATGTACCCATCAGCAGCATGTCGATCAGCTCATCTCTTTCCAATTTTAATGTTTAGAACAAGATAATAAAACGAATGATGAAAGAATTTAAGGACGAACTGAACTTTAAATTCGAACATTAATTTTTCCCAAAAAATATTGGGCGTTATGGCCGCCTACTTTTCGGGGAATATGACCGCGATGAGAGAGGACGTTAAGGTCAAACTAAAATTGGGCAATATGACCGCCCTAAGGTAGGTCATACCGCCTAAAACTCAGTTTGGGCGATATGTCCATTGGATGTGACCGGTTGCCACCATATCGACCCAGAGTTGAATCGGAGTCGATTGGTGGTTGGTCCGAGAAGTACATAGCCGCACCGTCTGATACAAGAGCAACTTATTATCGCGACTGGTGTTTTACCAAATTGGGTGATATTTCAAATAAACAAATTTCAATCCCATTTCATTTATAATAGTGCAATTTTTATTGATTTTTTTAAATTAATTTATAATTTTTGTTTTTTTTCGGATTTTTTCATTCATTCTTTTTTAGTTGATTTATTTATTTTCTCATCGTTTCTTGTTGTGTTATTTTTTTTGTAATTATAATTTTCATTTGTTTGCTTTTAAATAATTTTGAATAATACATTTTGTAACTAAATATTTTATAATTGTTATTTTCTCTTGACGATGTTGTCTATCGACATTGTTTGTTATGACTAACATTTAATACTAATGCGAAAATACAAATACAGCTACTTATATAAACAAATGTGTGCTTGCTTACTAAACAATATATATCTGTATATATTGATTTATATATCTCTCTATATATATTTGATAAAACCTAAAACGAGCTACTAAAATGTAATCCTTTTTTTTGAAAATAATAAAAATAATATACAATCATTGTACACCAGCAGATCACTAAACTTTAAATATGTGTGTAATATGTGCAATAAATTTTTCATAAAACAAAATAATTAAATTATTTTGTGCTTAATTTTAACTATTGATACCATTACAATAGAAGTGTATGCATGTGTCAAACAGGTTGCTCCTTTCAAACTTAAACTAATAAAAAATACATGTGTAAAATAAATAATCTCTATGAAAACGAAAAAAATCAAAAACAAAAAGTATGAATTATTTTGTACAGAGTTTATGTTGGTTTTTGCTTTTCTTCCTGTTTGTTTTTTTTTTTTTTTTTTGTTCTAGTCTTTAAAATTTAGTGCGTTTTTTTTATCGGAAATACATCTTTTGATTTTTCTTAAAAAATTTACATCGATACTCGTATATGTTGGGTTAAGAAAAATCCGAAAGATTTTCATAAGAAACCCATGTCCAAAGCTGTGTAAAGGGCTCTAATATCACTGTGCGATGATATACGCCAAAAGGGGAAGTTCATGGCCTTGGCAGCTGATTCCTCTTCGGCACCATCTCCTACTACCACATAGGTACTTTTGCGTCCGAAACGGGTCACAATTCGTTCGTAGCACGTTTCTTGACCTACAACAAAGAAAATTAGTAAGATAAGTAAAATTTCTAAAATTGTCATCTTTGCAGTGTTTTAAAATATTTTAAAATTAAGTTATATTTTCGAAACACTTACCTATTTTATGGGCACTATAAATATTTTCAATATTGAAAATTCCTCCTAGACCAAAGAGTAAAACTTTGGCCAAAGCCGGTGCCAATTGTGTTGAAGTTACCAGCACATTAACACAATTTTCACGTTGAGCAATCATATTCAAACATTTTGTGGCCAATGAAGCCCAATTGTCTGTGGCCATTTCTATGTCCTGGCGAATTTGCAGCCAAGCATCTCTTTTGGCAGGACCCAAAAGACCACCAACACTAAAATTTAAAAAAGACGAGAATACGGTTAATGATCTAATCTATTTTTTTTTTTGGGTTTCTAATGAGCTACTTACTTTCCCCTATATGTGTTGTAGATTTCCTTAATTTTCCTATATCTAAATGCCAATTTGCGCATCCAATCCACTCCTCCTCTTACACCTGTGGGCAGGCATAAATTCGGTGGAGCTCCTGGTGGTGCTCCGGTATGGAAACCATCTGTAGCAAAATTATACGTGCTTAAATCTTGACCATTGTCATCTGAAGATACATCATCGATGTGCACTTGATCACATTCCTCGATTTCATTAAAGAAAAAATGGGTATCGGCCAAATTGAAGACCATTTCCTCCATGCGAAACGCTATGGTCATTAAAGCACTATGATCTTTGGTATAACGGCTGGCAAAGGAACCCGAGAGTAGGGTATGGAATATTATTATGGTCTCATCCAAATCCCAAATGAAAACTCTCTCGGGTGGTTTTACGGCCTCACTATTAGGTGTATCGGAGGTACAGCTACGGGTAGGACTAGGCTGTTGGTGGCGGCGTCCCCTTGCTCTACCTGTCTTTCCAGTAGGTGTAGTTTTTGGTAACGTAGCCGCTGTATTGGATGACACCGCATTGCCCGCTGAGGTCATATTATTGTTGGGTGAGATCGGTAGAGGAGAATGTGGCGAATGGGTGTTATGCAAAACCGGTGTAGTCGAATGGGTATCGGTAGGACTCTCCGACAGATTGGAGGCTGCCACATGGAATCCATGACTGGCACTGGAACTTGGAGAGCTAACAGCATAGGGTGAATAATTGGCGGGATTATAGTAATTGCCATATTGATCATTGTAATACGAGGAGTAGTCCTGTTGAGCTGCAGCCGCGGCTGCTGATCCAAATTGGGCAAAATTATTATAACCATAGGCGGTGGGATAAAGCTGAGCTGAGTTGTTATTACTCGATGCGTATGATGAAGTCAGATACGCTCCTGTGGGCTCGAGTTTGGGTGCTGTTCTTCCAGCCGTGGAGTAAGGTGTGCCATAGGTAGAATAGAATGGAGGCGTATACTGCTGCATACTGTTGTAATAATTGTAGTAATCATGTTTGGTGTCGTAGGCCACAGCGGCTGCAGCCGCCACTGCTGATGAATTGACAGCAGCCATGGAAGAAGAACTCAAAGAATTTCCCGGTGAATCTAAACCAACTAGACCCGCAGAAGAGTTCACCGAAGAGCAACTGTATAAGTTGGAAACGGAATTGCCGTTGTTAGGTCCAGATTCGAGATGACCACTTAAAGAACCAACTTCTGCCGAATTCGAGGATGACTGTAAATGCTGTTGTGCCGTTTGTGAGGAATTCGTTAAGCCAGGCGAACGACTCTCTGACTTTACAGAAGGCAGTTGTGTAGCAGACTGATGTTCAGCATTTAACCAGTGGGACATGCCACTGGTACTTAAAGCATTCACCGAAGATGAGTTGGGATTCGAAGAAGAGAGTGTGGTGGAATTGTCATTCGTTGTTGCTGTAGATCCGGCAGCCGACACAGAGGGTGCATTTATTGAATGCTGTTGATATGTGGAGAAACTACTACTGCCTGCGGTATGGGCAAACTGAGAAGTTGAGGTGTTTGAAAGAGAGGGAAGATGATTACTGGCGGTTAGACTGCAGCTACTTGCGCTCAGAGAGGATGGTGGTTGTGGATGATGATGTGAATGCTGTTGGTGAGATTGATGTTGACTCTGTTGATGTTGTTGTTGTTGCTGCTGCTGATGATGGTGTGGTGAATGCTGCTGTTGCGAAGAATGAGTGTGGTGATAATTTGAGAGAGAAGCCAAAGATGTTATGGTGGGTTGAAGAGGTTGTGTTTGGGGTGGTAATGCTAAAGGACTACATTGGCTCGATGATGCCAGTAAGGAGGATGAAGAACCACTGGAGGCCAAAGTTGAGATATTTTGTGAATTCACCAAAGGACCTTGTAAATGCTGCAAATGAGCAGTGGCTGCCGATTGTGAAGTCGTGACTGAATTCTGAGCAGTCGTCTGAGAGCAAAGTCTACAAAAAACAAAGATTAAATTTTGTTTAGAAATAATAGAAAATCATAAAATTCCTTAAAGATCATAAAAATCCCTCTTTAGTCATCAATAACATTTGAATGGCCATAAAACTACAAATTGGCAGCTCTAAGGCTATTCAAAGTGTGTGTGGTGTCCCAATCCCAGGGAAATCAAAAATAAATAAATTTCTTATTGAATGGCCTGTCTGTACAAGAATCGTAAAGTCAAGTGGCTGTAGAAGAAACAAAAAAAAAAAAATAGCTCACACACATTCGAGAGAAGCGGTATGATCTTTAACAGCTAAGCTGTTTGCGCATGCGCAAAGTATTCAAAAAGATTTGTGCCACGGATCTTGTCAAGTGTGTCCCTTTTCCGATAATTTGTAATGTGTTTGTTCGTGTTTTTTTTACGACCACTTTGAAAAATATTTCAGAAAATAATTACAAAGTGTTTTGGGCGACAATTTTCAAAACCAAAGGGAATTTTACAAAAATTTGAAACACATGGAAAACAAATGTTACTTTACAAAATTTTGTAATCGAAGTAAAATAGTTTGCTATCCAATATTGAAATTATTGAGAGTAAAACAAATTTCATATTTAGTATAGCTGTTTAATTATTCCGAGTCTTGGTTTGAATTGAAATTTGAATTTAATGTATTTAATATTTAAAATTTTCGAAAATAATTATATATGAGCACGATTTCATATACAATCGATTATGATATTCTCCTATACGAATTAGTTGTTCTTTATGACAGATTTAAAAACTCATATTTGTCATATTTCTTAAGATATCTTTTTGAAAAACACATGCCTCAGTTTCTCAGAAGCTGAAGAGGAGGGACATGTGGCAGACAAAGTGGTGACAATGTTTTTGTTTGTTCAGTTCAATAGTCGCAATTCAAATTATGGAACTAAGGAAAGTGTTTTAACACTCTCTTTCAATGCACTCAACAAATTCTGGCATTCTCAAAATTCTTCGTTGGCATTAAAACGCTTATGTCTCATCATTCATAATGAGGATAATGGATGCGCGCCCCTTACTTAAGGGATTACCAAAATACTGCACCACGTACACACTACTTGACCTGCAACTAAAAGGACTGCAGCATATAGGTCTTATAAGCAAATGACAGATTACCAAGGTATACTCACTGACTGTGACATTCATTAAACCCAGAAAAATGTTTTCAATATTTTCTTTCAAAATGTTGTGGTGGGTGGACGGAATTGTACCTCTAACCCAGGTTTTATACATCTGCCATGGCTTAGGACTAGCATATTTTTCGATATTATTTCGTCTTCTGTTACATGTTTTGTGTCTGATGCTTTCAATGACTCGTATCCAAATTTTACGCCTAGTTGGAAAAGATTTATCTACAATTTGACACCTCTATCTTCCCAGTTCAGTTTGATTTTAATGCAGGAAAAGGCGAATACTTTGGATTTATTTTCTTTTAAGAATTTGAAACGTATTTTGATTACGTAATGTCAAATGAAACACATAAAAAAATGAGTGATTGTTATACTATTTATGTATCTCACAATAAAGGAAAGCTATTGCTATCATATAAAGGAA
Source organism: Haematobia irritans (assembly GCF_050003625.1). Taxonomy (NCBI): domain Eukaryota; kingdom Metazoa; phylum Arthropoda; class Insecta; order Diptera; family Muscidae; genus Haematobia; species Haematobia irritans. The sequence continues at coordinate 1,555,810 of NC_134398.1, forward strand.
AAAAAATCTTAAATGAACTTAAATAAAATTAAGATTAGGAGAAAAATTCATATTCTTTATACAGCAAAATTTGGCAATAGATGCAATTCATTTATGCACACAAAAAAATTTTTCTCTGATTCAATCACCAAATTAATTGATCCAATTAATTTTTTAATTGAAATGTCTTCAATCACGAAAATGATAGTATCAATCACAGTTTTAATTGGGCATAGAAAAAATTCTTGATTAAAAAATTAATTGTTTTTTCAGCAAAATTCAATTAATTTTTTAATTGATTCAATTAAAAATTTAGATGATATTGATTGCAAAACGCAATTAATTTATTAATTAAAAAAGGTAACTATTTTTAATTACTTAGTTAGATTGGCTTTGAGTTTTTATTTGGATTAACAAATGATTGTTTGAAATACATTTTTAATTAAAAATTAAAAAAAAGTCAGAACTCTTTTTAACTGAATTAGTCTTCCGAATTTGATTAAAAAGTTAATTGTATCAATTAATTTTTTAATTAAAATTTTTAAAATGTTCAATCATTGACTAAATTAACTTAATGTTTCTATCATGATTAAAAAGTTAATTGTATCAATTAATTTATTAATTGAAAAAATTTTCAACTTCAATTAACTTTTTAATTGGAAATATTTTGGTGATATTTTTTTCTGTGTGGGAAAGATATAAAATGTCTGGGCCAAATATTTGAAAGTTCTTCCTAAATCATTACTTTTAATGTACATCCAAAAATGTTCTACTAGAGATGGACTTAATTTTCACTTCACAAGAAGTCCTTTTAAGGTGACAATAAAAAGACTTTGATTTACGTAGTTTTCGCACGAAATTGACATTTTCGAAATTTTAATGTGTATACAAATAATGGAAATTTCCAAAAAAATATTCGATACACGCTACAATCCATTTCTCGGCAGACGTTGAATTTCCCAACAAAAAAATTTGGAAGTTCTTCCAAAGGCACAACTTTAAAAGCACTTCCAGAAGATGTACTCCCAATGATGTTCTTTATTTTAACTACCCAGGAAGTTCTTTTAATTCAATTTTTTATATCTTGGTTTTTCATACTTTTAATGGGTAATTTAAAATTTTTTTTGTTTCAAATAGGTTAAAAACAGGGTAAGAATTCATAAAATGGTAGAAATCATTTAAATTTTGTCGAAAAAAATGCTAAATCCAATCTGAAAAAATTGTGAATTTTTGAAAATATTTGAGGTCAAACGTTTCCCACAAGCGTTAGAATCCATTAAAAATTTTAAAAAAATTATACAAATAATTTTTTGACAAAATATCACAGACTTTTTGAATTTACATCCAAAACATTGAATTCGGATCACACCTAAAGAAGTGATGCAAATTCAGTGCAACGGCTGTTGAAATGGAGGACTTCCATCCTATGACAAGCCCATGTTAAATTCATCGTTTCTGCGTCAATTTTGCACCACTTCCGGATCCGAAAAGAACATTTTCATTACTTTTTTGGCGACGCTTTTTCGCTGGGTTGAGATAAAATACTTACTAGTTTAATTTAAAACGTCTTTATATACATCCAAAGAAATAATACTTTTTACCAGAACGAAATTTTAGATAAACTAAATTCCCCTTTCCTATAAAATATTTTCTTTACGAGCACATGAATCCACATTTATGGATAACGATAGTCTCTAATCTTTTTTATTTGCGTTTACAGAAAATTTCTTTCCGTCAAAAGAAAACTTCTCTTGTCTTTCACTTCTCTCTTCTTTAAGTGTAGAGATATAATTCGAAAAATCCTTAGTTTTTTAAAATGAAATCCGAGATACTGAAATAGCATCACATCAGAAGTGCTAATGCGAAATCAATGCAACGGATGCTTAAAAATATTAAAAAAGAAAATTTTACTGCTTTTTTGGATACGCTTTGTTTTGGTAAGAAGTTAAAAAGCGAAATTCAAAGTCAATGCTATTATTAAAAATTGATTTTGCCCTTTTTTAAATTCATCAAAATTTATTTAGTTTGTAGTCTTTACGAATTCTCAATCTGTTGAAATTTTCTCTTCAAATTATCCCCTTCAAAAAATATTTGATTAAATTTTACTTACCGATTTCTATCATTTGTCTCCGTGGGCTCTGGCTTTGGACGTTTAACCTGAAATTAGAAGAGCAAAATACCATAGTTATTTTTTATGCTGTACTCGAGCTTAGGGTTTTCATGTTGTCATCTTAAAACAATCTCGAAAGAAAAAAAACTAATAAACAAGAAATACAATAAAAACGGAAAGTTACTTAAAGGAAATGTTGTGGTCACAATGACATTAAATACCAGGAGTATTTTGCGTGTCTGCCAACATGACATTTCATGCAAACGTGCGCTCCTCCACTTTGCGTGCACGAACGCATCGTGGACTCCCCACATTTTCGTTAATGCCCAGCAAGAAGTGGGCTTAAAGGGTATTTAAAGAAATTTTAACATATTTCAGTGACACATTTCAATACTCTATAAATTATTTTGCATTGCCATGCAAACGCCAATGGTCCTAACAAATGGAGTTGAGTTTTGAAGTTTTGTGAAGAAGCAAAACAAAAAACAAAGCAAAAAGGTAACACAGACGATGGACAAATCGAATGGAAACCGGCTGAGAAGTCCGTTTTAAATGTCCAATGGTTGCCTTGTGACCATCTGTTAAGAACTTTCGGATTTTAAAATGAAGTCATATCTACCAGGTATTCTCAGTTTGTCACAAAGTCGAAGAGACTAAAACATGAACATTTTAATTTGATAAATTCTTTTAATTTTACCAAACTACATTAATTCAATTAATATTAAATTAATTTCAAGTCTAGGGATAAACTTACACCTTGAAGCTTCGAAAATAAATCACACTTCTACCTATTCTGTTACTTCGAGTTTCTCTTATAGTTTTGTGTAGTATGTATCCCTAGTGCATACTGCCTCGTATTCCAATTAACTTGTTAAACCATAAAATTATTTATAGGTTTTTAAGTGTCTCAAGCGGCCATTGAATGTTACTGATAATATGCTGAATGTTAACTTTTGTGACTTAATCGTGCTGTGGGTGAGCTTTTAATTAAAACAGGATTAATGAGGCCTAAACAAAACGGCAAATGGCTTAATCAGCATAAATGGCCTAAAACGAGACTTGCCCTGTTCTCATGCAAGCTTGCGTTTCTAGCCCACAACAATGAGGCGCTATGCTTTCATTTCTCTTTCCCTGCAAACCACCTCTCCGCCACCCCATACCACCGTAAACAAATAGCAAACCAGAAAACAATTGACTCAGCTTTCCAGGAAAAAGACTGCCATAAAAAGGTGTCGCCTTCATTATCACAGACATCCAGTTAAACTGGGCTTAAATGCGATTATGATTGTAAACATTTTTTACATACCTAAACAAAAATATGCAATTTTTTCCTAACCATTTGCATAAAAAATATTAATAAATATACAATATTTTGATGGGAAAATTTAAACACGAAATTTATTGTGTGTCTGTGTCCAAACACCAAATTTTTTGTTGTTGTAATTTTTAGGTGGTTTTTGTTCTTGTTCTGGGCAGCTAGCTAGCAGGTTGGCTGGTTTACTGGCTGTCTTATCTCAACAACAATTAAAATTAATAATAAAAAAGTAACACCAAAATTATGCAGATGAAGTGGACGATGGAGAGGAGATGTGGATGACAATGATGAAGATCACGATCTGTTAAGTGGCATATGTTTGTTTGCCGGGAATGCCAGTATGTGGTATACAATAACAGAACACTGAGAAAATATTATAATTGCTGTTTCTAGTTTCGATTTTTATACCCAACACCATAGAATGCTGATGGGGGTATAATAAGTTTGCCACTCCGTTTATTGTTTCAATGGTCCAATCTTCTTTATATAGCTTTAAAGATTAAGTAAGATTGAAAATTTACCTTAATTATGGCGTTTTTCTCATTTTAGGTAAACTGTCTTAGTTTTCAAAAGTCTCTTTAAGAAGATAACGAAATAAGAAAGTCAGAACATTAAATTCATATTAACCAAATTTTAACATACGTTTACTTGGAGCCTGTGCCATAGCTCGCCCGCTGTACCAGCGGTCTATGTCCAGAGCGATAGGTGTAAGATGGTATTAAGGACAGTTTCACACATTTATCATAAATCAAAAATTGTATATAATCGCGTTCTAAAACTGCTGCTTAAATCCTCTGAACATTTCATGGCTTATACCCAAGGTTGCCACAACTGGTAGTATTCTACCAGCTGTGGTAGATTCTTTACACATAAAATAATATTATAATTTTTGAGCTAACAATAAATTGTTGTTACAGAAATTTTTTAAGTTCAACAAAATTTTTGTTGGTATAACAAAATGTTTGTTGATATAACAAAATTATTTGCTAAAGTGACTAAAATCGTAATTGTATTTACAAATTACGTTGTTAGCTAAAATTTAAACAATTTTAATTGTATTGACAATCAAATTAAATGATATTTTTTATGTGTACTGTTTGGTAGATTGGTCGAATTCTTGATGTTTTGGTAGATATTGCAAAATCTTCCTCTCCAACTAAGAAGCACCTCAGTTTCTATATATAGAAATGTAATTATGAAAAAATATTCTATAGAAATAAAATTTTCAATAGAAATAGAATTTTGAGAAAATTTTCTATATAAATAGAATTTTGAGAAAATTTTCTATAGAAATAAAATTTTGAGAAATTTTTCTATAGAAATAAACTTTTGATAAAGTTTTCGATAGAAATAATATTTTGAGAAAATTTTCTATAGAAATAATATTTTGAGAAAATTTTCTATAGAAATAAAATTTTGAGAAAATTTTCTATAAAAATAGAATTTTGAGAAAATTTTCTATAGGAATAGAATTTTGAGAAAATTTTCTATTGAAATAAAATTTTGAGAAAATTTTCTATAGAAATACATTTTTGAGAAAATTTTCTGTAGAAATAAACTTTTGATAAAATTTTCTATAGAAATAATATTTTGAGAAAATTTTCTATAGAAATAAACTTTTGATAAAATTTTCTATAGAAATAAACTTTTGATAAAATTTTCTATAGAAATAGAATTTTCAGAAAATTTTCTATAGAAATAATATTTTGAGAAATTTTTCTATAGAAATAAACTTTTGATAAAATTTTCTATAGAAATAGAATTTAGAGAAAATTTTCTATAGAAATACAATTTTGAGAAAATTTTCTATAGAAATACATTTTTGAGAAAATTTTCTATAGAAATAGAATTTTGAGAAAATTTTCTATTGAAATACAATTTTGACTTCAAAATACAATTTTTTTATAATTTTGGTATTTTGGATTTTTGGTATAATTTTCTTCAAATTTTGGTAGATTTTTTTTGCGCGTGTGGCAATTTACCAATAATATACAATACAATTTTGTTCAGATCATATAGCTTCATTGTTAAATCAACATGATGAAGTTGAACGCTAGTTTTGAATCAAAGCAATAAACCAGATATTATGAATTTTCTTTTCATTTTTTCTCTCGGTTTATATATATATATACAAGAAATGGGGGACCTCGTTTTTCTCCTGGTGTTCTATGCACCCGTCTCCAGTTTTTTTTTTTCAACTTGAAACACAACAGCAACAAAACTGTCAACTAATTTATGGCACAAGTCGCCAAACAAAACATTAAAATATATAAAACAAAAACATCAGCAGCAACAACAACAGCGATAACCTGCATTTAACCTGCACTCTTTGGATACGGGTAGAGTGTGCTCAGCATCATCGTCGAAATCTGAATGATCGGCAACAAATTTTAGAGATACCAAAAAGAACAACACAAGCCTAACACCACCTTAAAAAATACCTGTTTAACCCTTGAAGAGCATTGGGTTTTGGGAGCTCAACTCTCATAGCCTCACATTAACTTGGCTGACAGATTTTAATCTTTCGTTGAGTAGTGCTTGTTTGCCCTGTGTATATTTTGTTGTTGTCTGTATTCAGGCCTGAACATTTTTTGTTGTATTTGTTTTCGTTTATTTTTGGTGACAGATTTTCTTTGGAGATAAATTATTAAAAAATTTTTGATTTGTTATTATTCATAATTCGAGCTGTGTATTTTCTCCTCCTCATTAATTATCATTAAAGAGTTATTGATTTTCGTGGGTACTGAACGAATACTTTCTTTTTGTATGATGGAAGGGGTTGGGGAGGGTTATCATACCTTTGGTTTGTTGTCGTTAAGGTTTCCTCAATTTGTTTTCCATTAAAATGACTTATGAAGTGCCAATTTGAAAAAAAGAGAAAACCATTTTTGGATGTTGGTTCTCACTGGTCTGGCTGGAGAACACTAGCCCACTTCCCTTCAGGGTGATTGTAATCTTAAGAAGATTTGAAGTCATTTCTCTCTGGTATGCTTAGCAGTGGCTCAGACTGTTATCGTCCTTATGAAATCATGGCCATTCATTAAAAGTGATTAATTTTATTTTTCCTGCGTCTTGGCCACATAAAAGGATAAAATTTGCTAAAGGGGTGGTGATTTCAGTGTTTAAAGTGTTAGAGTGTTGAGTGGGATCCTCACGATCAAATGCAAAATGTTGGCAGCTGTCACCTTAAGCTCCTAGGTATTCACTGACTTGTCATCAGATAATAATTATTTTTATGTTGATAAAACACAAAGCCAAGAATTAACTGTGATATCGTTCATTCATTGGCAATATTTGTTAAGCGGATTGCGATGGTGCTCTTGATGAATTTAGTTTTATTTTATTTCCTAATCTTGGTTTTACTGGTTGAATCAAATTTGCTATGAATACATTAACGTTCCTTTCAATGTTATTTGAAATAACAGTTTTGCGACAAAAATGTTACATGTTCCGGTCTAAAAATAACATTTTGCTCTTGAAACATGTTTAAGGTGATAATATTCCTTCTCTGGGTGTGGCATAAAATAATATTCAGTAAGAATGCATTAAATCAATTTCCCAGAGTATCTTCAAAGGCTACTATGATGCAATAGTTAGTATGCTCGTCATAGATACCTGTGTCTAGGTCTCTTTTAATGATTCAATCTAACAAAAATAGTATCGGCCAGAAAGTAGTTCCCCTCTTATGACATCACAAGGGTCCGATTTATGACAAACAAGTAAAATAGTCTTTGTGAGAAGGCCAACTTGCCTCAATAAACTATGTGTTACAGATTTTTTTTAAATAAAGTTTTTAATGGTTCCATTTTTTTTCATTAAATTAAATATTTTTGAATTGATCATGATTATAAAATGTATTCTCAAGATAACTTCATAACCAAGATATCCTAAATGTTGATTAATTTCTGTTTATAATGATGGATGTATTGCCGTCGTTAAAAATTCCTTTGTTTTTAATTCCAATTGAAACAATTATAATTGATCTGGAGAGCTAGTTTTCCAATTATTGGGATAACTCATGCAGCCAAGTACAAGAAATTCAAATTTACCTAATTTTTCAGACGCCAACTAAAACAGCAAAGGACTCTTAAAGATATGTAACCTTGTCAATACTGTGGTGCGTTGAAATAAACTTCGTTTGATTTGTAATTACATTTAGTAAATGTATACTCCAAATAAAATCCCACCTTTATCTTCTTTAATGGTTCAAAAGTAATGGAGTTACTTTGCCTCAGTGCCTGAAGAAATGTTTTGATTAATAAACTATATCCTGTACGAACCATATCTGTTGAAGAGCTTTTAGTTTGTGGTTGAAAGTATCTATCCTTTTTCCGAAATCCATATTAATATTAGACTACAATTAATTGACCTTCTAATTTAAGAAAATACATACAATAGATGACAATCGATTATAAGAATTTTTTTCTAAACAACAAGTTAAATACATTTAATTTTATTTCGACAAATATTAATGTGTTACCATGTCCGAAAAATTAGGTCTTTAAATATCTATGACAACCACCATTAAGTCGAATGAGTAGAACATAGATTTCAGGCCATCTATTAAATTCTACATTTTTGAAAAATCAGGTTATTGCGTACATTTCAGAGATTATAGAGTATAAAATGACTTTCACTCATTTGCTGATTTAGCTGAACAATTTGTGATGTTCTTCCTAAAAACCTATTAAATTATAATTTGTTTAGCTTGTCGTTTGCACATTCTTCGGCAAAACCACTCACAGGTGGATTATTGTTCATAGAATGGCTAGAAAACGGCCTTGAATTTGAAATATTTAAAAAAAAATGTAATATGTCAATTGTTTGCTATATGTAAATGTTAATTGTTGTTTGTATTATTTACTATTTATATTTATGAATGAATATGTATTGTAAGAATATACCTTAGGCTCAATCATTTTATCAATTAATCCACATCGAGGAGCTGAATAACTATAGGGCATTATGGTCACCATATTTTCGACAAGCAACTATTTTGTTTTTGCCAAACTTCAATAGAGTAGAACACCAATTTTGTTTTCAATAAATTGCAATTTTTTCTTATGTGCTATCATAGGACACACTTGGTGATATGAAAAATACAACTTACAATTCACAATTGCTAAAGGATTGATTTGAATCAGAATTTAATCAGAATTGAATATTTTGTGTGTTTCTTTTGGCTTTTGTGTTCAATGCAACTGCCGCCGGTTGGAACGATTTCATTTGATAAGGTGCACATTCACTTAGCACTTAAAATTTTCTTTCATTTTGGTTTGTGGGTGGTTTTAAATTTCAAATATTATGTAGTTGTTGTTTTCTATTTGTATTGTGTATATATATTGTAATTGTTTCTTTTTCTGCTGTATTGAAAGGTTTTCTCGATTTATAAAATTGTAATCTTATTCCCGAATCGCTGGGCGTTTGTTACGGTTTGAGACTCTCGAGAAAACTGAATTCCTTTTTGAGACTCAAACTTCCTAAGTCACAGCAACACAACGCATGCACTCAAAAACGTTGTGTATGCATGTGTGTGTGTGTTTTTAATAACACTCATCAAACCAATACCATCAAAGTCCATGGAACATTTTTCTCTATTATCTCACACTTAACTTCCCTTGCCATATACCAGAATATGTGTGAGTACCACACTGCTGATTTTTTCACTCAATCCGGTTTTATTTTCACTCAGCCAAACAAGATGTTATGGTTAAATCGGCATAGTTGGTTTTTGTTTGTTGTCTCATTCTCGCCGCCATGCATATGGGAAATTAAACTCCGCCCAGATATGTATGAACGCAGATGTATTCGTTTATACCTATTGTAGTAGAAAATGATTCCTTTCTTTTTTATAATTTGATGTGTATTACGTCTCGTTAGTACTTCGACAGTGGGTGGAAAATATTTAAACGTAAACTTAAAGATCCATTTCTTTCAAAAATATTGAAATTTGATTTTAAGGAAAATACATATTCATACGCAGCATCTTTGTTTTCCTATTTATTACCACATTATAAGAATCGAAGTTTGAGTCAATTTTGGAAACCTACAAAACCCGATTAATCGAATCAGCAGATTACAAAAAGTGGAGATATTCTCCAAAAAAGATTTTTGTGCTAACACCGAAAAAAAATTCAACTATTTTATACCCGGAAAAAAAATATTGTCGTGAGATCAAATATTTCATGTCTTTAACATACGAATGCAATTTTTGCTTAGCATAGAAGACGCATTTCTCTAATATGTTATAAAGCTTTTTTCCTTGTCCAAAAGTCTATAAACTTTTCAATGAAGTCGTATTGTCCTTATAATTAAGTGATTTGACTTAAAAAATGGGTATCATAACATGAAAGAAACAATTTTGGGCTTTACTTTAATAATTCAGAAAAATTCTTTAAAATTAATGAAATTGTCTTTAAATTTGTTGTCTTTTTGCATCTTGACTACAAAGCAAAAACTCGTTCCAATATAGGACATGTTTTTCAACACTTTACTTTAAAGACGTTTTTTACTTGAAACATAGCATAATTTCTACTGGAAATCGAGTCTGAATTTCGAAATTAAAGTTGTCGTTATTTCGTTTTTAAAGGACATTGATAGCATATCAAGAAAAAAGGCTGATAAAACAAAAAATTAAATTTGCTTCCTAGAAGCAAGTACACAAAATTCAAATTTAAAAGAGAATTGTGTCTTAAAAGTATCCTTACTTGTATTCTCCGCTTCTTTGGCTCGAAATCAATAACAAAATTTTTAAAGTTAAATCAAAATCTTTGGAACCGGGCATGCTTTTTTTCAGTGTACGGAATAACTACGGAATTTTTTTCTGTGCGATTTAAATCAATGCCGTTTTTTATCAGAATATCTAATATATCGAACTCCTATCGAAATAATCATTTAAGAAGTTAGCGTTGATAAATAACGATAATGAAGTGTACGTTTGTTACTCATTTCCGGCATAAAATAATTTTGCAAAGATTAAGGGATTGTAGTTACGAGGGAAACTTCTTAGCCTATGAAAGAGAATAGTTAGCTTTTCAAAAATATTTTTATTTTTCAATATAATCTCCTGAAATTTCAATACACTTAGTCCAACACTTTTCTAGCAATTCTATCCCTTGATTAAAATAGTTTTCTTCAAGGTCTTCAAAATAGTGGTTTACAACTGTAATTGCATCTTCATTTGAGGTAAAACGCTTGCCAGCAAGGAATTTTTTTAGATTTGGGGATAAGTAAAATCACTGGGAGCTTAATCAGGAGAATAAGGTGGGTGGTCAAGCAACTCGTACTCGTTGATTTTAGCCATTGTTAAAACACTCTTGTGCGCTGGTGCGTTGTCTTGATGAAAAATTATTTTTTGTGTAGTAAGCCAAGACGTTTTTCTCGAATTTGTACATTTAATTGATCCAAAAGGTTGCCCTTTTGCAGGTAGTCAATCAATAAAATACCTTTGAAGTCCCAAAAAACCGTTGACATAACCTTACCAGCCGATTGAATTGTTTTTGCCTTCTTTGGGGCACTTCCTCCAGCCTCAGTCCATTGTTTGGATTGTTCTTTTGTCTCTGGAGTATAGTGGTTGATACATTTCTCATCAACAGTTATGAAACGACGCTTAAAATCAATTTTATTTCGCTTAAAACGATCCAAACAAGCTTGAGAAATGTTCATTCTTATTTTTTGATAGACTGTTAACAAATGCGGCACCCATCTTGCAGAAAGCTTTTTGATCTGTAGTTCTTCATGCAAAATTAAGTGGACTCGATCATTTGAGATGCCCATAATATTAGCAATTTCTGCAATTTCTGTTGTTGTTGCTGTTTTTGGACGTCCACTACGTGGTTCATTCAACGCTTATACGACCACGTTTAAATTCAGCAAACCTATTTTTTACTGTTGCATATGAAGGAGCACTTTCACCTAACACATTCACCATATCGTTATGAATTTCTTGTCCCGATAAACCTTTTTTATGTAAATATTTAATGACAGCACGCATTTCTAATTTTTCCGTTGTAAAAAAATTTCGGATGCGTCTTTTTTGAACACATGTTTCTATATGAAGGAGTTGTCAGATCGAAACAAAATTTAACATGTGTTCATAACAGAGATGGAAGTTTCCAAAACACTTAACTTTTTTTCTCTTTATACCGCGCTTTTTGTGCTAGGCTAAGAAGTTTCCGAACTGCCCTCGTATATGAGAGATGAATTAGCATATAACACCCGAATTGAATTCGCCTTAGCCAGCTATGAAGCATGTGTATAGTCAAGCTTGTGGAGATTGGTATCTGGCATTTTCTTTTCAATAACTTAATAATACTAATTTCTTGATCTTCATGTCCAATAAGCTGATATTAAAATTGTAATAATATATGAAAACCCCTCAATGACAACATGTGGTATAATTGTAGACTTGATATTTGGCAAAAATCAAAAAACAATTCATCACTACAGACATACCAAGATCATAAAACAATGTGCAATAAGGAATACTCTGAGTATTATACGTTCGCGCAAAGACACTTGTAAAAAGAGGCAGCAGTTACACCGAAAGAATTCTTTTCGTTAAATTGGGTTCGCCTACGGTTGGCGTCTTTCCAACGTTTATGAAAAAAAATTTCTTCCAAACAAACGTTAATAAAACTGCAAACGACATTCATGGGCTTAAAATTTCGTTTGAGAGGAAATATATATTGCAAATATATATATTGAGCTCGACTACCAATTAATTATTTTCGAAAATCCTCGTTTGAAACTCATTTTGACCAATTTGATTATACCCTAAGTGTGTCTTTAACATGAGACAACCACCTTACCTAACCAAATCAAATATGCAATAGGTTAAAGTGGCAGCGCGAACTATTCAGTCCATTGTGATAAGTTTGCAATTCCTTCAATAAAGCACACCGCCCTCCACCGCTTATCATAATTGAAAATTACCTCTCAGTACCACCGCCCTCATCAACGATAACACGATTTCTTGATTATTGAGAACATGTGCCTATGATTTTTGTACAATCATAATCATTTGCATCATTTATTTATTTTAAGTACCGACAACTTGCAAGACATGTAGAAAAAATGTTCTGATACAACAAACCACACAAAGTTAATCATTATGCCATAATTACAAATTCCTCTGGTCATTATGGAATGTGTTTAAGGAGCAGAAAATGATTTCTTCAATTCCCGGGAACTGTGTTGGTGGTCAGTTCATCGTTCCTAATTCACCAGCCACAAATGGCAATGGCAAACAACTTGGACTCCCAAAGAATAATAAACATTGTACCAAGCGAGGAGTACTCATCATAGTTACTTGTACTCCCACTCCTTCAACAGTTGCAATATATGTTGCAAGCACTTGGATCGAATCGAATCAAACCAAACAAACGCTGGACAAACACTTGTATGCGGTATATGGCTATCATATCAAAGGGTATGTGATGGTCCCTTTTGTTTGTGGAAGAGTTCAAGTAAGAAGCGAAGTTTGCAAAAAAAACCAAGTTTGTTTATTTTTAAATCCTCGGCACTCATGTGATTTTGAATATTTATTGAAGTGCTACTGGAATGGGATGAGTTGGGGTATGGCTATAAACAATATCATCCTGACGTTGTATAAATAACCCAACATAAATATGCTTCTGTATGCCCACACTATACAATCAGGCATCATAAGAGATGGACAGTTGGCTCTTTGCAATTTCAATCCTATGTGGGTGGGATGAATGAACAACACGTTCAAGATCTAAGTAAAAATTTTATAAATAGCTTAGCAACGCCGATAGAACAGTTTCCCCGAGATGGCTTCGGTATGGATTTGACTTTCAACCTGAATGTGACGAGGCCAGATATTAAACGCTTCAGTTTCTATGTTTTGGCTTCAACCTAAAAATTTACTGAACCCATTAATTTCTGATTTAAATTTTTCTTTCTACAGCCTCTAGTTGCAAGTACTATTAAATCTAAATTTCTTATAATTTGTAATTATATCAAATTATTACTTAAATAATAAAATATTTTTAATTGAAATTGCTTTAATCAGGGAGATGATATTTTATCAATCACAGGTTTTTCATATTAATTTATCAAAATCAAATTCTTAAGATTTGCAAGAGAACATAATTTATTTAAAATTCCTTTTCATAGAACAAAATACACTGAAAAAATATCAATCTAATATGAAAGATTATACAACCCTAATCTTAGGATAATCAATTTACACAATATTAAGAACGCATTTCTAAAAAAAAATGAAATTTTTTGTTTTATTTTTATGACCACTTAGGTTTTATCAGATATTTGTTTATATTAATTGTAACAATTGTAAGTAAGAATTAAAATCTACAATTAATGAAATTTAAATAGAATTTTTCTCTACAGATATTTCAAATAAAAAAAAAATTATCTGGAAAAGGTCGGACGAAAGAAAAATGATAAAATAGACTTGTTTTATTTGCATTTATACACATTGACCTAAACAGCCGATTAGAATAAATAAAAATCTAATGAAATTTTAATTAAAAGGGAGCTTATAATCTCTGTTTCAAACATTTGTTTCGGTAAATTTAGGATAGGATTTTTGAAATTTGCGCCCCTCTGTTAAAGTCGTATGTCTTTGATTTAAGGCAAATTTTCCTTAAAGTAAAGAAACATATTTTTGATTTTAAGAAATCGTTTTTAAATTAACTGATAGGCTAAGACGTATTTTAAGGATGCTGATGTGAATACCTTTGTTGATATACCGCAAAAAGAGAATGAAAATTAGATAAATGTGATTTGTATACTAATTTGAAATTTATGGAGACTAGATTTAAAGCTAGATAGCCCCCTTAAAAATGTTCTTTGGCTAGGAATCAATACTAAAATCCTTAACGGAAGGTCAAAATCTTTGGATCCAGTAAACATGTTTTTGAGTGTACGGGAAAATGAACCCTTAACGCGGTGCCTCAGTTTATTCCATTGCAAACCGAATACAGTGAAACCTCCTAAAGGTTGACACCCACGGTCGCCTAAATTTTGTCCACCTTTGAGAGGTGTCCAGGTATGAGAGGTTAATTTTAATGTGTTAATATAACAAACGTCCCCAGACAACTGTCCATGTTTGGGAGCTGTCCGGGTTTCAGAGTGTCCAAGTTTGAGAGGTTTGACAGTATATGTAAACACTTTTAAGCACAATGCTGAATATTTAGATATGTGGCCTGATTCTCATCTATTTCACAGACATCCTTGTATAAATTAATATACAATTGAATCGTAAACTTAATTAGGGAATAGACCCAACTCATCAAGTGGCCTATTTCCCAATGAACAATGACAAAACATTCAACATAAATATTTCATAACAGACACATCCAGCTCCAAATGAGCTTCCGCATGTGTCAATTCCAACAAATTTGCAAATTCGTCATTTATATGGGAATGAGTTTAAAAATTCATCAGCTATTGCTGGCGTTTATTTTAATGACAAAACAAACAACAAAATGCTGACACCCTGACATTCATAAGCTAGTTTCAAAAGCAAAACTACATAAAAGTTGCACAACAAATTCATTAATAAAAATATTGTCGAATGTAGGACACGATGTAGGCAAGCATACAGCAATCGAGTACAAGCTTGGATTCAGTTCTCAAGCCAGTGGTTTTAAAAACGCAGCCACCACCAAAATGGAAGAACCTATTTGCCGCCGATGTCATGATCTCAAATGATTAATATCTCCAGTTATGCAATGACCAAATAAGTCGTAAGTTTTTGTTTATATTTATTTTTTTTTTTGTAGATTGTTCAAAAAGAAATCTAAGCGTTTAATTATGACTGTCAAATCATTGTTAAATTCCTCATTATTTACAGACACAAAGTTTACTTTGAATTCTGTGGGTTCCTTAAAGGCTGTCAATGCTTGAAGAAGGCTTTTTTCTTAATTGAATCTATGGCAAATTAACATTGCCGAAGTCAAACAGTTGAAGATAATTTTCCGCTTGAAATTGATCTGCTAACGAGTGCCAGCATTAAATTTTCTTTAAGAGTCTGTGATTTCCCCTATATACCATATATATGTGTGTGTATGTGTTGGTTTGTGTAAGAGTGAGGCTTTAAATCGTTTTAGCACGATCGTGAGACACCATGTCGTCAATTATATCTACCACTGCGATCTTAAGAGCTTTAATGGGAGAGAAATATTCAAAGCAGAAACAGCACAGTGTTTCGTTGTGTCCATACATAAGGCCAAATATTATATTGCTTATTAAAATGGTTGGTGAAAAACTCACTTAAATGTAACATTGCTATTCAACCAAATCTCGAAAATCCTTGAAACCCTTTCATATAAAAAAACAGTTGTCACTTTTTTTGTAAAGAGAACTGACTTTGATTTTCGAAACAATTTCTCAGATTTTACTCCGCTTTGTAGTAAACCACCAAAAAAAGGTTGTAATTGGAATGTCATTATTAATTAGACTTTGTGTGAACTATTTTATAAAAAAAAGGGTTACATCTTTGAAGAAATCCTCGGCAAAAGTGATCAAACATGTCTTAACCCTTAATCAATTGAAAGGTCATAATTGGGTCAAGAAGTCTTAGGTTAAGGATAACGAGGTCGTTAACATCACCACATGGCGACCTTTGTATAGGATATGCATGTTATTGTCCTTCATTCCAATGACATATTTTCTAAATCAAATTCTCTACCTATTATAAAACGCATCTTCAGTGAAGAAATTTGTCTTGTTGGATTAAGGGGTGATAAGGTCAAAAATTAACAATTAAATTTTTTAAATGAAACGATAAATTCTACGAATGGAAAAAGATTCGAAAGAAAATTATAGATGTCACAAAAATTAAAAAGTTGAACCTAGAAGAATTGTGTTTTAACCAACTGTTGTGATCACCGCTTATGACGGTGAGAAGATATTTGACGTTGTTAGCTTACCATGGCCTTGTTCAATCCTAGTTTCGATCAAATTCAAAAAGTTTTTCAGTGATGGCTTATCCCAACTAAGTTTCAAAGCTTCTCTGAGGGGTTTCGACGGAAAGTGAATCCCGTTCGGACTCGGTTCTTTGTTATTGAAGTGAGCATAGAATTGATAAGAAGGAAGTTCACCACTTGTGGTACCACAATGGAATGAATAGTCGTAAGTCATGCAAATCCAAGTATAACAAGTATATACAGCAGTAAGTTCGGCCGGGCCGAATCTTAAATACCCACCACCATGAACCAAATATTAGGATTTCCTTTGAAATTTCAGGAAGGCTTGAGGACTTGAGGAATATAAATTTAAAAATTTCACCTATGAGGACTATATCAGATTCTGGATTTATAAGAACCATTTTTGTTTGAGTTTTAGAGGAATCATAAACATCTCTTCTAAGTGTGCAAAAAAATTATAAAATAACGTCTTGATTTGAAATCTTAAATCTGTAGATTTTCATTGAGTTTCAAGAAGTGAAGTCGCTGTATATGAAGGCATTACCAAAAGGACCGATAAAAACTTAATCCGATACACGTTTTTGTGAGCCTAAAATACCAGAATATTTACAATTTCAAGCAAACTACGGTTTCTAGAAACCCAAGGAGGTAAATCAGGGGCTATACTAAAATATGGGGCTATACTAAAATATGGACCGATATTCACCGTTTTCGGCACACCTCTTTATGGCCCGAAAATACCTCTAGATTCCAATTTCAGGCAAATTGGACAAAAACTCCGGATTATAGAAGCCTAAGAAGTAAAATCGGGATATCGGTATATATGGGGGCTATATTAAAACATGGACCGATACTCACCATTTGTGGCAAACCTCTTTATGGTCTTAAAATACCTATAAATTTCCAATTTCAGGCAAATGTATATAAACTACGGATTCTATAAACCCAAGATGTAAAATCGGGAGATCGGTCTATATTGGGGCTACACTAAAATATGGAACGATACGAACCATCTTCGGCACACCTTTTGGTGGTCCTCAAGTACCTCTAGATTTTCAATTTCAGGCAAATTGGATAAAAACTACGGTTTCTATAAGCCCAAGACCCCAAATCGGGAGGTCGGTTTATATGGGGACCATACCAAAACATGGACCGATACTCACCATTTTTGGCACACCTCTTTACGGTTCTAAAGTACTTCTAGATATCCAATTTCAGGTAAATAGGATAAAAACTGCGGTTTCTATAAGTCCAAGAAAAAAATCGGGAGATCGGTCTATATGGGGGCTATACCAAAATATGGACCGATACTCACAATTTTTGGCACACGTATTTGTGGTCCTACAATACCTCTAGATTTCCAATTTCAGGTAAATTGAATAAAAACTGCGGTTTCTATAAGCCCAAGAAGTAAAATCGGGAGATCGGTCTATATGGGGGCAATACTCACCATTTTTGGCACACCTCTTTATGGTCATAAAATATCTTCAGATTTAAAATTTCAGGCAAATTGGATAAAAACTACGATTTCTATAAGCCCAAGACCCCAAATCGGGAGGTCGGTTTATATGGGGACTATATCAAAACCTGGACCGATATAGCCCATCTTCGAACTTGACCTGCTAGCAGACAAAAGACGAGTTTGTGCAAAATTTCAGCACGATTGCTTCATTATTGAAGACTGTAGCGTGATTACAACAGACAGACAGACGGACAGACGGACATCATTATATCGTCTTAGAATTTCTCCCTGATCAAGAATATATATACTTTATATAGTCGGAAATCGATATTTCGATGTGTTACAAACGGAATGACAAACTTATTATACCCCCGTCACCATTCTATGGTGGTGTGTATAAAAAGTACGAAAAATTTGATTGATTTGATAGCGAGTATTGGCTAAAATCCTATTCTGTGGATGTTGCCTTATTTCCGTATCACGTATGGGTATAGATTCCTAAAATCTTCTTTTTACTTCATTAATTCTTCTATTTTTTACGTTTTTTTTTTCGAAAAAAAATCCCTAAAATCAATCGTTAATAAATTATAGGTCACGAAAGGTTGAAATGTCATCGATTTAAGATCAAGAATATTTTGCAATTATAACATTCTTATACGAAGGTCATAACCTTTGAAGTCGTCTTGTGTACCTGGTATTAGACACCGTCCCTTAAAAACTGCGTTTGAACAATTAAAAGGGTAAAGGGGTTGTTTCACACAATCTTAAAAATCAATGGATTATTTAATTTCACATTTTTCAATTACCGCACAAATAGTGCGGTAAATAAATAATTTTTTAGGTATAAAAAATCAAAGAATGTTTGAATTTTTTTTTTTGGGAAAAGCTAATAAAACTTCAAAACTTTGAGATTTAAAGGCTGCAATCTACCTTATTAATAACCAGACCTTTGAAGTTTAACTTAATATGGATATAAAAAAGTAAAGAAAATGTACACTCAAAGTAATGCCCACGCACCAGTAACAAAAATGTAGGTTAATTTTTTAAAAATAAAAAAAAATAAAAAGTACACTCAAAAAAAAGTGAACTCTCTATTTCACTAAAGCCAATTTAACTTTCGTTTAGTTCATGGAATTATTATGTTTGGAGAAAGTTTCTTCTACTCTAATAATTTTTTGTGTACGTTAGTTAAATTAACTAAAACCGAGGAAAAAAATATACACAAATGAAGTATAAATATTAACTAAATTCGTGTCTTCCACAAAATAGTTCAATATTTCTTTAAATTTGTAAATTTTACTACAAATACGTTCATCATGAACTTCGTATGTCACTAAAGACATTCTTGCAATTTTGAACTCCAATTTTTTCCTTCAAACTACAAAATTTTCTTTAACAAGTGAAAAAACTTAATTATGTCTAATAAATTTTCTTGAATTTGTCGAAAAATATTAACTTACTTTTATGACATCGGCGTGATGCCAACGTTTGTAATAGGTTAGGTTAGGTTATGTGGCAGCCCGATGTATCAAGCTCACTTAGACTATTCAGTCCATTGTGATACCACAGTGGTGAACTTCTCTCTTATCACTGAGTGCTGCCCGATTCCATGTTAAGCTCAATGACAAGGGACCTCCTTTTTATAGCCGAGTCCGAACGGCGTTCCACATTCCAGTGAAACCACTTAGAGAAGCTTTGAAACCCTCAGAAATGTCACCAGCATTACTGAGGTGGGATAGTCCACCGCTGAAAAACTATTTGGTGTTCGGTCGTAGCAGGAATCGAACCCACGACCTTGTGTATGCAAGGCGGGCATGCTAACCATTGCACCACGGTGGCTCCCGTTTGTAATACTGTTTAGTTAAAATTTTCCAAAAATATTCAAAATTTTCTAAAATTAACCGAAATTTTTCTTCCTGGTGGGTTCACTGTTTTTCAGTGTAAATAAAGTAAGTAAAATAAAATAAATAAAGTAAAGTAAATATTTTTCGACAAATTCGAGAATATTTTACACATAACTAATTATTTTCACTTGTTAAATAAAATTTCGTAGTTTGATGGAAAAAATTGGAAAAAATGTCTGTAGCACCATACGAATTTGTATATTTGTGGTAAAAAGTACAAATTCTAAGAAATTCTGAACTATTTTGTAGGAAATACAAATTTAATAAATCTTTGCTTTGGCATTATATGGGAATTTGTGTATAAGTTTTCATTTTTTTAGTTTATTTAACTAAGCTTCACAATAAATTACTAAAGTCAAGTCATAAATTACTAAAGTATTTTACATTACTTCTGAATGTAATATTTTTTGGTCTTGGCTATGAAAACAGATCTTGATTGGCATAGGTCTAAATTGATTATTATATTTGTTAATTAGAAATTTGCAAAAATTCACATGGGAGTTACAGTTAAAAGAGAGGTTATAAAATCAAAGGTCATGATTTGTTTCATTAATTATAAAGGTCATATTTTCCCACTTTTTTCTAGAAAAGACCCTAAAAGAAATCCTTAATTTATGGGATCAAAAAAGGTTAAAATGCTATTGATTTAAGATCAAGAATATTTTGCAATCAGAACCTTCTTATATTTCTTCTTATAACTTCTGTTATCGTCTTGGGTACCTGGAATTACAGAACACCACATGTCTGAATGTAGAAAGAGTTAAAGGGTTGTTTCGCAATCACTGAACAGTTAATCAATTAAATATTTTGTTTTTTTGATTTTTTTAAAACAATTTGCAATCTTTTAACGACCCAGGTATGGAAAAATTTTTGGAGTAGAAAAAAGCGAAAATCTTAAATTGTTAGCTGTAATTTACAACTAAGATTTGAAGACGGGATTTTTCGCATCAATCAAAAATGGGCTAGTTCACACTTTGAATGTTTGAAAATGTTTTTAGATACCCCCCGAAAAAAGTGAACGACTTTTTTTATAGCTAACTAACTATATTTTAGTTCATGGAAATTAGTGGATTTTAGTTGAATGTGAGCAAATTTTCTATATTTTAATGTTTTTTTTTTTACTTTAATGACGTTAACTAAAAAGAAACCAAAATGTATATTTTATACATTTTATACAATTTTACTAAATTTGAAAATAGTTAATATTTTCTTAAAATTGCTGAAATTGCATTCGCGTTTTCCTTAAATTGTGTTTGTCTTGAACTTCATATAGCGCTAAAGACATTTTAACAATTTTTAACTCCAAATTTTTCCTTCAAGATATGAAATTTTCTTAAACAGCAGAAGAAAAATTATTTATTTTAATAAATTTTATTATTTATTTCTTCAATTAAAAAATATATAAATTTAATTGTGTCATGTTTCAATTAGTAAAATATTTTAGTTAAAATGTTCTAAAATAAACCTACATTATATTTCATGGTGGATTCACTTTATTCTGGGTGTTGCGCCTACACCTTTATCACACATGGTTATGTGTTCAATCCAAAATATTGACAAACTCCAGAAACATACTGAAGATATTATTAAATCCCCCTGATTTACTTTACATTTTGGATATCTGAAACTTCTCTGCCAGAACATTGCTCACTGCAGGACACACCTTTTGAAAAAGATTCTGTGAAAAAGTATTTTTCACATTGTCGCGAAGAAAGTATTTTAATAATCAGAAATTCATAAAATTCCCTTCCACCGTAGTATAAACAACTGAAATGTCACGGAACCAAAGTTGATAAACCCTTTCAGTTAATCAAAAATTTTCTACTTTTCTAGATAAAAAATCTCAAAAATCAATCGATAATAAATTATAGAGTCACAAAAGGTCGAAATGTCATTGATTTCTACATCTAGACATTTTTGCAATCATGTAATTTCTTACCCTTGATCTACTTGGTATTATAACTCTTCTCTTAAGAAAGGTATCCGTAGGGATGAAGTGCTAAGGGATTGTCTTACAAACTGTGATGATTACTGAGTATGTGAATAAAATGTATGAATTGAGAAGTTAAAGTCGGCGTTATTTGCACTGGAAAAGTATTACAAAAAATCATCCAGAGTATAACCATATCCAACAAAATCCAAAGACAAACTAAAAGAACTTTGTTCGTATATTGTAAAAACTCGTACTACTGTGCCAAGAGAACACCAACATCTCAGTACCTTAAAAGGAAACAGAACAAGAAAAACCACCATTCAAATTACACTCTTCACTGGCATTGTGACCAATTTTTGTTGGTGTTGGAGGAAGTTTTTGTTAAATTAAATCTTTTTTATTTCTGCAATTTGTTGCATTTGCATAATTTTACTCATATTACACCCCTCAACCACCTCCCAGTACCAGTATCACTGGCATCACTAGAGGATGATGAGTAGTAACACCACCATTGCCCTCATCATCATCATCACCATTGCCATACTCCCTCATCATTTAATTTCGTTGTCAGTCTTTTCTGTGGCTGTTGTTCCTTTTTCGAGAACTGCTGCATCTTATTATCAATGGCCACCATGTACTTGCTGTTGCTTTTATCCAACTCAGAGATGGTGGTCAAGTCTGTCTGATGGTCCTCTCTGGAAATTCTTGTTTCTTTTTGCCATTCTTTTGTTGTTGTTGCTGTTGTTGTTTTTGTTTATGTGGTGTTTTCTTAGCATTACGGAATATTTCCTGAAGTTCGTGGCGATCTTGCGCCATGTTGCATTTGCATTTTTCACTTCAGCCACTGCCGTCATAGTCATCGAGTACGTGCTGATCGTGCGCAGTGCTGTTCGCATAACTACAAACGAATACGAAACATATTCTTCCCTCCTCCGCCCCTTCGTAACACCAACACAATTGCTTATTGTTGTATATCGGCTATTAACATCTATCGGCTGAATGTCTTCTTGTTGCAAAGATTTACGATCAGTTTGATCGTCTTGGACCTCCCGAGTGTTAATTAAATTTTACGCTTTTTAAAATTCTTTTTCATACATTGAATTAATGGAAAGGCTGGATGGATTTGTGTGCTTGAAGTGCTCTGATGGAGCAAACTGGACGATGTGTGATTGAAAACAGCGTGGTTTGTATGTATGTAAAATATTACGATTTCTTAGATTATGAAACGATCGTTGAAGTGGAAAATTCACTGGTCATTGAATGCGTCATTGGTTACGAATGAAAATTGGACATGAGCGCACAGATTGAGAAAAATCCCGCGAAGATTCTGGGTGGTCAAAATATTTAAAGAAAAAATGAGAAATCATTTTATGTGGACCTACACCTTGGAGCCCCCGTGGGTCAATTGTTTAGGATGCCCGCCTTGCTTACAAGAGATCATGGGTTCAATTCCAGTTTCGACAAGACAGTTTTTCAGCGATGGATTTTCCCCTTTCAGTATAGCTGGTGACATTTCTGAATGCTTCAAAGCAGAGGTGTGCGCGTGACACGAAATTCTCGTGACACGCGTGATTCACACGTGAGTCGCGAACAAAATCCAAAACAACTCTCGTGAATGTGTGTGAATGGAAATAAATATTTCGTGCGTGAGCGTGCGTGAGAAATAAAATCGGTTTGTGAATGTGCGTGAATAAAATTTCTGCAAAATCACTCTCATGAAAATAATCAAGATTTATTTCACACTCGTATGTTATCTGAAATTAATTTGGCTCACGAACATGTTCTATTTTTGAATTTTGTTACCTTTGCTGATTTTCGTTTGGAAAATATCGTGAGTCTCGTGAATATGTCGTGAATCACGTGAATTGTCGTAAATCGTGCGTGAACGTGAGTCTTTAAAAGTAATTTGTGCGTGAATGTGCGTGAGTGGAATATTTTGCTTCGTGAATGTGCGTGAGTGTGAGTGAAATTTCAGTCACGCGCACACCTCTACTTCTCTACGTGGTCTATAAAAGGGAGATGCCTTTTCATCGAGCTAAAACATGGAATCGAGCAGCACTCATTGATAACAGAAAAGTTAGGTTAGGTGGCAGCCCGATGTATCAGGCTCACTTAGACTATTCAGTCCATTGTGATACCACATTAGTGAACTTCTCTCTTATCACTGAGTGCTGCCCGATTCCATGATAAGCTCAATGACAAGGGACCTCCTTTTTATAGCCGAGTCCGAACGGCGTTCCACATGGCACCACTTAGAGAAGCTTTGAAACCCTCAGAAATGTCACCAGCATTACTGAGCTGAAAAACTTTTTTGGTGTTCGGTCGAAGCAGGAATCGAACCCACGACCTTGTGTATGCAAGGCGGGCATGCTAACCATTGCACCACGGTGGCTCCCAACAGGTATCAAAATGAAAAAGTAAGCCTAAAGTAACGGGTGTACAGTGGTACACTGAGGAAAAATGTTTAGATAAAAGAAGTTTTCTGTTGACGCTAGCAAATTTTCTTTTAATGCAAATAAAAAAGATTAAAGACAATCATTTATTGCTTGTAATAAATTCGAGTTGATTTTCTCTTAAAGAAAATAAATACTTCATGACAAATTAGATTTCCTTTTTTAAATTTTCATTTCGAAATAAATGAAATTTTTTATTTTTTTATGTATCTAACCTAATTTCCGAAAGATTTCTCTTCGTAAAAATAACGAAATATGTCATTGTTTTACAACAAAACTATTCATTAACAGTACGAAATATTACGTTCTTTTTATGCCTTTTTTCGTATCTTCTATAAAGAAATTTCGTACTTGTAATGAAATTTAATGAAGAGTATATTTGAAGACTGCGCTATAGTGTTCAGCATTATTTCTCTCATGTATTTAAAAAATCGACTTGAGAACAGTTAAATACGACGTGACAAGCTAGCGTCACGTGACAAGCCTGCTTTTTCTTTCCTACACCAGGAAAGAAAAAGCAGGTTAATTTTAGAAAATTTCAATTAAACTCTATTACAATCGTCAATATCACAAAAATATGTGAATATTTTTCGACAAATTCAGGAAAATTTTTTATAGTAGAGTTAAACTGGCTTTAGTGTCCTGGGAGGTTCACTTTTGTTGAGTGTATATAATGCTATTCATCTGTTGATGAAATCTGTTCGGCTAATTCGATTTTATTTAAATGACTTCAATGAATTATTTATGATTTTTATGTTGTGATACTGTTCACAACCTGACACAATATACGGCTTAATATTTTTATTCTGCTTTTTGTAAATAATATAATAAAAAAACAAATACAAAAAGGTATGTGAACATTTGTAAACAGATGTAATTTGAACCCTATTCTGTTGACAAATACTGAATAGGCTGTTATTGCAAACAAATATAAATCGGCTATGATGTTTATTTATTATTTTTATTTATTTATTATTTTGGAGTTTTGCTAAATACAATAAAGTTCGTTTTCGTATAAGTGAATAAAAAAATGTGTGAATAAACACTATCAGTAAGTTATGCGATTTGTTGTTTTTTTTTGGAAATTTAAAACTAAGGATTTTATCACAATCAAAATACATATGAAGGCTCGAGAATTATCACAATATTTAACAGCTAAATGAAAATTATCAGTACTTAATAAATATCTCGTATGGTACGCATTACACTGAAACAAAAACGCGGGTCCACACATTTTGTATTTACACTAATGACTTTGGTATTGATTCCGATCCAAAGAAGCGGAGAATTGAAGTAAGGTTAACTTTAAGACACAATCCTCTTTTAAATTTGAGTTTTGCGTACATGATACTTGGAAAGACATTTTAATTTTTTCTGCTTTTTTCTTCGTGTGCTATCAAAGTCCTTTACAAACGTTTTAACAACAATATAAATTTCCAAAGTCCGACGTCAAGTAGAAATTATGTTATGTTTCAAGAAAAAATCGTCTTGAAAGTAATTTTGAAGATTTTTTCCAGAATTATTAAAGCCATGTTGACCTCAATCAAACTAAAATGTCTTTCAGGTAAAAATTGGAATTTATTCGAAAGTTAAATCAACTTAAAAAGGAGAAAACACTTAAAACATTTTTTAGATTAACTATTCCATATAAAAAAAATTTTAACTTTTTTGGTAACCGAGTATATAATACTGTTCAAAAACTGTAATCATTGTATGCTTTTCGTGGTACAGCATTTTTGTAATTTGTTGCCTGATCCGGTCACCATTCTTACTCGTTCCATAGGCCTACAATAACCTCTAGAATCAAACTCTGGGGCATTAGTATTAAAATTTATTAAATCAAATCTCTTGGCCACATCTAAATTTCCTCCCCCCAGGGTGGTGGTGAGCGGAAAACATCTGTTACAATCAACCATGAAATCCATAAGGTTTTTTAATTTATACCCAGGAGACCCATAAACCACACGAGGACGAATTGCTTGCTCTAAGGACAAGCACTCTTAGGCACATAAAACCAAAATCCCAAAAAACATGCAAGTCGCTACAAATCCATAATAGAGTGTTAATAAATAAGTGTCATAAAACAGGAGTTAGGTTTCATTTCCCTTAGCTTCCCCTCTTCGCTCTGTTATCACGAGCAACGAAGAACTTGGCGTTTGCTTCCCAAAATAATACAAGTATCCTCTAAATTGGATGAGACTTTAAAGCTTTTGGAAACAAAACATAACAATGGTTGAGTGTTGGCATTAAACACAATTATTTTATTAATATTCCTGTGGAATAAGGAAGACTACGCTCCTTCCACACCCACATAACCAGCAATTCACACCAGCCTGTTAAGGTATTTATCTCTATTGCCACACTTATTCCTTCCGAGTCAATCCCTGTTACATGACTATGTTGGGTCTGGATGTTGCTATCTTCCCCATAATGAATGGTGACATTGTAAGTGGCAAGAGTGGCATTGAGTTTTGATGTGGTAACTTTAGACGGCCATTGGAATCATGTGATAGCAGGAGGGTGTGATAACACCTCCATATATGTGTATATCCATGTATTTTGGGAATAGAATGATTTGTAAATAAAATGGAATTCTATAGGGGATAAATAAAAAAACCATATGACTATGCTAATATCAATTTAAAATGACACTTATAGGAGTTAACAATGCCAAATTTAATTTATCAACTATTCTTTGGAAAATCATAATTTGCAATTCATTTGAAACAAAAGAAACAACACAAGAAATTATCACAAAGGAAATGCAAATCGAATTTATTAAAAAAGGAAGAAAACATGCAGCCTTGCTCAGGGGAAAAGGATAAATTAAATTTTAGAATAGTGGGAGCCTGCATGATACAATGGTTGTAATTTTTTAGGTACGCAAAGAGTCAAGAGTTCAATTTGAGATGCTGGCAAATTTTGTTTCAACAAAAGTTGAAGTTGTTTGTAAATATTTGGAAGTACATTTATCATCTATGATGCGCATTCAAGACTATTGTTATACAAAATGCATTTAGCGTACCTTAATGTGATGAAATAATGGTATATTTATTAGCCTATCATGACCTTCCAATTTTTTGATACCATTTTGGTAGTACTCCTTTGGTTTTGCCTCAAAATAGGCCTCAGTTTCGGCGATCATCTCTTCATTGCAGCCAAATTTTTTCCTGCGAGCATCCTTTTGAAGTCTGAGAGCAAGAAAAAGTCGCTGGGGGCCAGATCTGGAGAATACGGTGGGTGGGGAAGCACTTCGAAGCCCAATTCATGAATTTTTGCCATCGTTCTCAATGACTTGTGGCACGGTGCGTTGTCTTGGTGGAACAACACTTTTTATACCCTCCATCATAGGATGGGGGTATACTAACTTTGTCATTCCGTTTGTAACACATCGAAATATTGCTCTAAGACCCCATAAAGTATATATATTCTGGGTCGTGGTGAAATTCTGAGTCGATCTAAGCATGTCCGTCCGTCCGTCCGTCTGTTGAAATCACGCTAACTTCCGAACGAAACAAGCTATCGACTTGAAACTTGGCACAAGTAGTTGTTATCGATGTAGGTCGGATGGTATTGAAAATGGGTCATATCGGTCCACTTTTACGTATAGCCCCCATATAAAGGGACCCTCAGATTTGGCTTGTGGAGCCTCTAAAAGAAGCATAATTCATCCGATCCGGCTGAAATTTGGTATATGGTGTTGGTATATGGTCTCTAACAACCATGCAAAAATTGGTCCACATCGGTCCATAATTATATATAGCCCCCATATAAACCGATCCCCAGATTTGGGTTGCGGAGCCTAAAAGAGGAGCAAATTTCATCCGATCCGGCTGAAATTTGATACATGGTGTTGGTATATGGTCTCTAACAACCGCGCAAAAATTGGTTCACATCGGTCAATAATTATATATAGCCCCCATATAAACCGATCCCCAGATTTGGCTTGCCGAGCCTCAAAGAGAAGAAAATTTCATCCGATCCGGCTGAAATTTGGTACATGATGTTGGTATATGGTCTCTAACAACCATGCAAAAATTGGTCCATATCGGTCCTTAATTATATATAGCCCCCATATAAACCGATCCCCAGATTTCGCTTGTGGAGCCTCTAAGAGAAGCATATTTCATCCGATCCGGCTGAAATTTGGTACATGATGTTGGTATATGGTCTCTAACAACCATGCAAAAATTGGTCCACATCGGTCCATAATTATATATAGCGCCCATATAAACCGATCCCCAGATTTGGGTTGCGGAGCCTCAAAGAGAAGCAAATTTCATCCGATCCGCCTGAAATTTGGTACATTATATTGGTATATGGTCTCTAACAACCATGCAAAAATAGGTCCACATCGGTTCATAATTATATATAGCCCCCATATAAACCGATCCCCAGATTTGGCTTGCGAAGTCTCCAACAGAAGCAAATTTCATCCAATCCGGTTGTAATTTGGAACATGGTGTTAGTATATGATCTTTAACAACCGTGGCAGAATTGGTCCATATCGGTCCATAATTATATATAGCCCCCATATAAAACGTTCTCCAGATTTGACCTCCGGAGCCTCTTGGAGGAGCAAAATTCATCCGATCCGGTTCAAATTAGGAACGTGGTGTTAGTATATGGTCGCTAACAACCATACCAAAATTGGTCCAATGACACAAAAATTGGTCCATATCGGTTCATAATCATGGTTGCCACTAGAGCCAAAAATAATCTACCAAATTTTTATTTCTATAGAAAATTTTGTCAAAATTTTATTTCTAGAGAAAATTTTGTTAAAATTTTATTCGGTTCATAATAAAATTTTCATCATTGTCAGAATTTTATTTCTATAAAAAATTTTGTCAAAATTTTATTTCTATAGAAAATTTTGTTCAAATTTTATTCGGTTCATTATCATGGGACCCACCGTGGTGCAATGGTTAGCATGCCCGCCTTGCATACACAAGGTCGTGGGTTCGATTCCTGCTACGACCGAACACCAAAAAGTTTTTCAGCGGTGGATTATCCCACCTCAGTAATGCTGGTGACATTTCTGAGGGTTACAAAGCTTCTCTAAGTGGTTTCACTGCAATGTGTAACGCCGTTCGGACTCGGCTATAAAAAGGAGGTCCCTTGTCATTGAGCTTAACATGGAATCGGGCAGCACTCAGTGATAAGAGAGAAGTTCACCACTGTGGTATCACAATGGACTGAATAGTCTAAGTGAGCCTGATACATCGGGCTGCCACATAACCTAACCTAACCTAACCATGGTTGCCACTCGAGCCAAAAATAATCTACCAAGATTTTATTTCTATAGAAAATTTTTTTAAAATTTTATTTCTGTAGAAATTTTTGTCAAAATTTTCTTTCTATAGAAAATTTTGTCAAAATTTTTATTTCTATAGAAAATTTTGTGAAAATTTTATTTCTATCGAAAATTTTGTTAAAATTTTATTTCTACTTTTTCAAACTGAATTATATACGTATTGGATCGATCTTTTTTGATTTAATATATACCACGTATGGACTTACATACAATTTAGAAGATGATGTTAGGAGGGTTTAAGATACCTTGCCATCGGCAAGCGTTACCGCAACTTAGGTCATTCGATTGTGGATGGCAGTGTTTAGAAGAGGTTTCTAAGCAATCCATGATGGAGGGTACATAAGCTTCGGCCTGGCCGAACTTACGGCCGTATATACTTGTTTCTTTTTCATATGGGGCCGTTCGATAAAAATTATTTCAGATAAACAGAGGCCATTACATTGCCGGCGGACTTTTGAGTCTTTCCACGCTTCGGAGACGGTTCACCGGTCGCTGTCCACTCAGCCGACTGTCGATTGGACTCAGGAGTGTAGTGATGGAACCATGTTTCATCCATTGTCACATATCGACGGAAAAACTCGGGTGTATTACGAGTTAGCAGCTGCAAATGTGAGCTCGCGCGGCATCAATTTTGCACAGAGCTTCCGCATATCCAAATATTGACGAATGATATGACCAACACGTTCCTTTGATATCTTTAAGGCCTCTGCTTTCTCGATCAACTTCATTTTACGGTAATTCAAAATAATTTTGTGGATTTTTTTTGATGTTTTCGTCGGTAACCAACTCTTTCGGGCGTCCACTGCGTTCACCGTCCTCCGTGCTCATTTTACCACGCTTGAATTTTGGATACCAATCAATTATTGTTGATTTCCCTGGGGCAGAGTCCGGAAACTCATTATCAAGCCAAGTTTTTGCTTCCACCGTATTTTTTCCCTTCAGAAAACAGTATTTTATCAAAACACGAAATTCCTTTTTTTCCTTTTTTTTTCAATAACAAAAGTTGCTTCACAAAAGACGCTCTATCTCACAAACTAATTGACTTACAGACGTCAAATTTTGACACGAATCAGTTGAAGGTTGGTACTATATAAAAATAATATGCATTTAATACTAGCGACGCCATCTATGTGTCAGACCGGGGACTTATCAGCCAACCTATTATTCACTTCAATTATTAGACTATAATGCTAATCCTTACCATTTATAGTTATGGAGTTACTACAATGTTATATCTAGAAGAAATATAAATATAACTTCATATCTGTTAAAAATATGTCAATCCCCCATGTTCTGGTTTACGAATTCGCAAAACGCTAAATTTTTTTTTTTCAATAACTTCTGAACCATTCCATTTTTTACCAAGATATTTCTTCTGATTAAATTCCTTATCAATAAGAACAGTGTGTAAAAATTTCGTGTTATAAATAATTGTAGTTCGAAACATAAAGTAAGTGAAAACATTTGTGTTTTGCGAATTCGTAAACCAGAACAGGGGGGGATATATCAAACAAATTAGAGGCAGTCATCTTTTCCGCAATTAAAAATTTATTGAAGGTCAATTAAAAAATTAATTGATCCAATTAAAAAATTAATTGATAGTATTAATTTTTGTGATTGATTTTTGTTTAATGTTGAATGAATTAAATTTTTAATTGGAAAAATTTTCGTGAAATTTTTTTCTGTGTACCTAACTTCGGTTTTTGCAGATAGAAGGAAATTTATTTTGACTAAACTTTGAGAGCAAAATAATTTATTTTTGTTCGTAAACCATTTTTATATTTTTTCCTGGTATCGAAATTACGTTAAAGTGATAATCCCATAAAACATACACAAAAATTTGTTTGTTTGCTTACCCCACTTGGAGGATTAGTTACACCATAATGAGTGAATTAAATCAGGAAAAAAAGCTTAAAATACCACCCTCTGTTCGCATGTACCATACCCCAGCGATTTGATGCACACAACTTAAATGGGGAACACAATCAAGTGCAATTATTTAATTTCAACTTTTCAAGAGCGATAAGCCAAAAATAACAATGTTCTGAAGTCTATTATTTTAGCTGTGAAACACTAATTTAATTAAAGACTACCTTCCGCCCTTCCTTTTCTGGTCCTTGGCACCATCCAACCCACAGTGGAAAATAATGAGTATCATCAACCGCACCGACATTATGCCCATCCCCAATAACAACAGGCTGAAGCAAGAACAAAGCACAGAGACGGAACAAAAACAACCCCTTTCCAAAGGCTGCAACGCATCCAGATGAACCACCCATTGAAAGGATACACGTGTTTCAATTTCAGTCACTAACGAAAGCTAACTTCGAATGTTTACACTCCAAAATTTCCAATGTTCTAGAGATCATGACCAATTTAAAGACAAGGGAATTTTCATTGAAATCCAACAAAACTGACAACCATCACACGCTGCTGCTGATGATGATGATT
Source organism: Haematobia irritans (assembly GCF_050003625.1). Lineage (NCBI taxonomy): Eukaryota > Metazoa > Arthropoda > Insecta > Diptera > Muscidae > Haematobia > Haematobia irritans. The sequence goes on from NC_134398.1 coordinate 1,587,651, forward strand.
GGGGTTCTGCGGCAAGGTGGGATACGCATGGTTCAGCTGGTGGGAGGTAAATTGGTCAGAAATCTGAGTTGGTTGTTGTCATGGCAGCGATATGAGCACACGTGTAAGGAGAAGCGTATTTTCTGAAAAGTTACCAAGGTAATGCAAACACAACCGGTGGAGTAACCAGAGTTGTAGAAGATGTTGTTAAACCAACTTTCAGATAATTAAATTTCATAATACTCGTAAGCACACGCCAAGGGACTCATCAAAATATTTATATATTTATGGGAAATAGTATAAGGGAGAAAGTATCATTAAGTCAAATTGTGTAGAAATGTCATCATGGATGTGTGTCAAAATAACTTTGCATTAATTCTGTCCTCTCATATGATTCAAGTTTGGAGGAAAGATAAATGTTAATATCCATTGCCTTTCCAGCATAAAAACAATTAAATCTTCCTAAAAAACCACGCATTTGAACATCGACTTCTGAAGAGAGCGGATATTAACAGAATCTTCAGAAAGGCAAATCGAGGACTCCACTAAACTGAAGGGTTTCAGTGTTCACCTAAAGTAGATGGAAATATGTCTATTTACCACAACAACGATTGCAGATATTCCTGGTCTATACATATATGTTACAAGGTGACATATTTATAAGTGGAGATGCTGGGTACTGCCGAAGGGCAGTACATAAAAAATGGGACCTGAATCCAGAGAATCCAAGGAAGGTTAACTATGCCGAACTTGACTTACGTGTTGATAGTCTGATGGATATGGAGATAAGGAACAAGTAGAAGATGCTATTGGGTCAACTATAGTTCAACAACGAATATGCAAGAAAACCTCTATCCTCGACAGGTTATATTAGGTATAGAAGCAGCCCGATATTTCAGGCTAACTTAGACTATTCCACAGTGGTGAACTTCTCTCTTATCTCTTAGTGCTACACGCAAAGAAAAAAAAAACGCTTGGAAAACGTGTACCGAAAACGTTTTTCTTTTGTTAGAGTTTTTTGAATTGCTTTGTTTGTTACAAAATTTTTATTTTTTCAATAAAAAAAGTTATTTTTGAAACAACAACACAGTCCATTTCGTTTATATCAAACACTGTTCTTTTCTGACTTTAGGTCTTTAATAAGACACATTTTACAGTTCAAAATTTAATATACTACAATGTAATGTTGAGCATTTTTTCGGAATCTTCCGAACATATCTGGAATATATGTAAAAAAAAAGAAAACTTTGGTCGAAGCGGGGATCGAACCCACGACCCTTGGCATGCAAGTCTGACGTAGCAACCACTGCTCCACGGTGCCAAACTAAATGTTCGTTTCTGTTAAATAAACTTCGTTTATTCGGTTCGTGGGCGCCGCAAGCTATGCTATATAAATATAACTTATATGGATAATTATCTATTGATGACCATAACAGGTACATAGCCCAGTGGTTAGTGTGTTGGCTTACAAAGTACATGGTCCGCGGTTCGATTCTCCGTCCAGGCGAAGGTAGAAAAATTTTAAAAAGTTATAAAATCGTATAATTTCTTCTACATTGTTGGTATTACAGGAAAAGGTGTTAAGAATTAAAAAACCTCGTGGATGTGAGAAAGATGTGAGGGAAAATGCAACTAGCAAGAAAACAATGTTTTTTTGTCTTTATGAAATTGTTTTTACATCCTGGAAAAGAATAAACGTTTATCACAAAAAGTATATACTTTTCTTCCAAATACACTTCCTTACAGCGAAAAGCAAATGAGAAACGAACTTTGTTTGTCTAAAATTTCATTTGGGAGGAAAGAATTATTTTTTTGCGTGTATGTTAAGCTCAATGACAAGGGACCTCCTTTTTTATAGCCGTATCCGAACGTCGTTCTACTTTGCAGTGAAAACACTTAGATAAGCTTTGAAACACTCAGAAATGTCACCAGCATTACTGAGAAATGTCCACCGCTGAAAAACCTTTTGGTGTTTGGTCGAAACTAGGTTCGAACCCACGACTCTGTGTATGTAGGGCGGGCATGCTAACCATTGCACCACGGTGGCATGTCGAGATATGATTCAGAGTAACAGTTACAGGCTAATGGAAGAAAATGTTCGAAATGGCAACAATAGTTACACCGAAGGATCAAGGATGGGGATAACATGGGCTTAAAGGGTGATACGGTCAAAATTTGGTAAAGGGAAAACGCGTCTAAATCGGTGAAATCGTTTATTTAAAAAATCAAATTAAATTTATTTTTCAAGTTCAATTAGTATAAAATTAAGGGAAAATATTCACTTAGGCTTTCGCTTTTCCAAATCCGAATTGCCGGGCCTCACGCTTGACACCTGCCATCAGATTTTGTACAGCCACCTTGTCCACCTTCTTCGCCGCAGAAAGCCAGTTTGCCTTGAACTGCTGCTCGTCCTTAGTAGTTTTTTGGTCTTCTTTAGGTTCCGCTTGACAATAGCAGAGTATTTCTCAATTGGGCGGAGCTCTGGCGTGTTGGGAGGTTCTTGTCCTTGGGAACCACCTGCACGTTGTTGGCGGCGTACCACTCCATGTCCTTTTTACCGTAATGACAAGATGCCAAATTCGACCAAAACAGTACGGAACAACCGTGTTTCTTCAGGAAAGGCAGCAGACGTTTATTCAAACACTCTTTCACGTAAATTTCTTGGTTGACAGTCCCGGAAGCTATGAAAATGCTGCTTTTCAAGCCATGGGTACAGATGGCTTGCCAAACCAGATATTTCTTTGCGAACTTTGACAGTTTTATGTGCTTGAAAATATCTGCTACCTTTCCCCTTCCTTTTGCCGTATAAAACTCCTGTCCCGGAAGCTGCTTGTAGTCGGCTTTGACGTAGGTTTCGTCGTCCATTACCACGCAGTCAAACTTCGTCAGCATCGTCGTGTACAGCCTCCGGGATCGCGCTTTGGCCGTCGTATTTTGTTTATCATCGCGATTTGGAGTCACTACCTTCTTGTAAGTCGATAGTCCGGCTCGTTTTTTGGCTCGATGTACGGTTGTAGACGATACACCCAGCTTATTTGCGGCATCTCGGAGAGAGAGGTTAGGGTTTCGCTTGAAACTACCGGGAACTCTCTTTGTCGTCGCAGCGGCTTCCGGTTTTCGATTTCCCCCCGATCCAGACTTCCTGGCTGTCGATAAACGTTCCTCAAACACTTTAATTACATTTGTAACGGTTGATTTGGTAACTTTTAGCGATTTTGCCAGCTTTGCGTGCGAGTAGCTCGGCAAAATTGCGCGAGCAAAATTTTGATACGCTGCTCTTCTTGCTTGGACGGCATTTTGACAACTGAAGAGTGAATTCCAAAATCAAAATAGGAGCAATATTCTACACACACACACCTTCAAAATGAGGGGTGTTCAGGTTTTTTAAATGCAAAATTGAAAGAAATACGTCAAATTTATATTGACCAAATTTTGACCGTATCACCCTTTAGGAGTGTACGTTGTGGACTTGGTTCGGACGAAGATCTTGAAAAACCTAATGACTACGAAAGCTACAGTACGATCACGAACCATTGAGAGTTCCATCGGCAGTTTTCTTGATTAGCAAATTTGGGAAATATCAGTTTAGAAGAATTTGGCTGAAATTTAGTTCCTACACGCTCACAAAAAATCGCTTCTGTAACATATACTCCCAAACATATTTTGCTTCAAGCATATACATTTTTGGGTATTGCCCAAACATTTATATGTTTGATCTCTTCCAATATATAATATGTTTGAAAGCATATTGGTCTAAACAATATATGTTTGGGTAGTCTAAGTTCCAAACATTTTGTATTTTTGCATCCAAATTCAATAATGTTGTCTTCCAAAAAACAATATGTTATTATGTGACCATATAATATGTTTGGAAGCATTTTGCACCCAAAAATATTATATGCTTAAAAAAATTCTCCAAAACAATATTGTGCTCAAAATTTTATTTATTTATTTACAATCATAATGAATTATGAAAATAAACAGGTAATATAGGTGCTAACAACATAGGTTTTCGACCTGAATGCTCAAAATTTTGTTTCTGCCCAATTGTATATTCCCCGACATCTTTCTCACTTCCACGAGATTTTTTAGTTCTTAGCACCTTTTTCTGTAATACAAACATTGTAGAAGAAATTATTCAATTTTATGATTTTTTTTATTTTAATTTTACCTTTTGCCGGACGGGGACTCGAACAGCGGACCACACAGTTTGTAAGGATCAAAGAAGTAGCTGATCAATTGCCCAAGGAAAAATAAAATGTTAATTTTGTAATAACAAGCAACAACCACCAACTTAATTCAATATCGCTCCCTGTTAAATAGCGCTCCAAGCTACTAAAAACATATATGTTAATAGGCTATTTCTAAATTAATATATGTTTGCATTCAAGCATATTATATTTACAAACATTTTATGTCCCAAACATAATATGTTCTAACATATTAACATATATGTCCCAAACATGTTATGCTAGTTTATGAATATTATATGCTTGCACTCAAAAATATTGTGTTTAAAAATTTGTGTTCCAAACATATAATGTTTATAGCCAAACATATGAAAAACAGTCTTTTTCAACCGTGTATAACAAAGTTCAAACGCACGTTGGTTGCCAAAAATACTTTTCTGCTTTTAATAAGCAGAAATCGTCATATCAATTAGAAAAAAAAATATTTTCGTGTTCATCAAAGGATGAGATCGATTCAATTACTTTCTCAGCGAACCGAATACTTTTACTCAGCGAGCATGGATATAATTGCACCATAATGTCTCCCTGCAATGACCTTGCTACTTTGACTATTTAATCATACTTGATTCCCTTGTTTGTTCGAAAATTAATTCATTTCTCCCGCTAAATATAAATGTCAATTTGTCGCGCTCTATGTCTCCTTCCCCTATCTATTTGTGAAAAGTGTCACATCAAAGATATGTCATTTGGTGTTGTTTTGCCGATGCTGTTGTTTGCTTCGCTTGGCGTTTCTTTCAACGACAAAGTGTTAAAATTAAACGCATTTCCATTGAAAACATCGACCGTAATCTGTCTTTCAAAATCCAAATAGAAATAATAACAATAATGAGTTTAAAACAAAATCATTCACACACAAGAAATGTGCCTGAAATAAAGACTCAGTCCAACGGTCCATTCACCCATCCATCTATTGCGGTTTTGTTTTTTTTTTAGAATATAAATTTGAGTGTTTTTGGTAGAGCGTTTAAAAGATTCTCATAAGAGTATCATTATGAACTTGTCATAATTTATTTGACATTTAAGTTGAGTGCAACCTCAAAATGGTAAACAAGGAAATTTAGAGGTTTCCACCCACTCCTATCTCCCCTCTAATATCCACTACTCAGAAGCTGTCAAAATTTGTTATTTGGTTTTCCCTGAAGTGTACCCCAAAATAAAACTCACACAAAAAAAACGGAACATTTGTTCGGTAGTTAAACCTTGGCAGTTCTAGCAAATTATGCGTAGAGAATTGAAATGAAATTGAAAATTTCAAAATGAAACACTTTCAATTCCATGACAACAAAAAAGGGAAAGGTCATGACAACTCTTTGACATTTGGCGCTCTCTTTCTTGTGCATTTCTTATGACGTTTCTTCGGCTTCAGCATCTTTTACACTTGTCATCTAAAAGACATTTGACATATGCTCATCTGTGTAAATACTCACCACCATTCATATCTTGTTTGCATAGTTGTTGGTGGTAATGGCTGGTTAGCATAGCTAGCTATACACTTCAGTGAAGATACCGGTGCATTTCCGGCTTAACCAAAGGGATTTGTGTTGGCCGCAACGAAATGATCACTTTGAGAGATGAAGATGACATTTCGAAAGACCATATGTAAGTGCGCCATACAAACACACACATATGGGGGATCTGTCAATCAATTTACCAAGATTTGTTGAAATTGTCACAAACGTTACAAAGTTAGAAACGCTAAATGCTCGAGAAAATCTAAAGAATCTAGACAAGATATACATGACTGATATACCATACATCTGCTAGTGACATGAACTCAAATACAGATTTACCCCTTCCTTGTGCCAAAGCAAACAATAAAAGTAATATTTAGTATTGATGGTTACCTACTGGTGCAAACACTGACCTTTGATATTTCGAATGAAATTAATTTAACCGAATTTATTCATCATCCCTTACGGCTATGCCATTTAAAAAACCTCTGTAGTTTCCTTTTAAGAAGTATTTGAGAATTTCTCCCAGAAAAAAATGATTGCACTTTTTATTGCACCGCAGTTTGCTGTTCATTTAATGTCCATATCCTGGCAAAGGATATGCCTGTACCTCAACTTGGTGTATACGGTCTTCGAACACATACCTATATTTCAATGGTTTCGTTTTGGAAAAAAATATCACATTACATGACATACCTTTTTATGGTTGCTGGCGTTTTATTTTATTTTTTGTGAAATAGGGCGGAATACCATTTTTCGACAGAAAAATATTTGCAATTAGGGTAAAATAAAAATTTTTGTATGGGAATTTTCTAGTGCTTGCTAGCTAGGACAAATTTTACTAAAATATTATAGTTTCAATTCGGTTCGATTCAAATATTAATCGTGATTAATATTTTGATTTCCATCATGTTGTTTTAAATTTGACAAAACTCTTGTCTTCGATATATAAACATATTAAACTGAAACAATAGTTTTCTTTTCCCAAGAACGAAATTTTAGACAAGCGATTTATTTTGACGTACAAAAATTTTCTTTAAAAACAAATAAAGAAAGCTTAGAACCAATCGTTGATTCGATGGTCATAAATTCGGGTTTAATTGCTCTCAAAGAGAATACTTTATAAGAACGGAGAATTTCGTGTGCCTAACATTTCGTTCCGGAGGAAAGCAATTTGTCTTTAGGTGTAGGTGAAGATCATGTATATTTCTTCTCTTCAACTATTTACACTTTGAAGTATACACTGAAATAATAGTTCTCTTTTGTCAGGAACGAAATTTTAGACAATCGAAGAGTACTTTGTCAGTTTTGTGTTGAGTAGTTTTTTCAGGCTAAACAAAGTTCGTTAGGTACCAACGTGGCAATGGGTTCCATAAATAAAGATTTATTTCCTTTTAAAGATACAACTTTACCAATATAAACTTCGTAGTATTGGTATACCTAAAGAAAAATACTTTACTCCCGAACGAAATTTTAGTCAACCGAAATTCCCATTTCCCATAAAGTATTTTTTAAAGCAAATAAATGGGAAATTTCAACAAACTCAGCACCATTTCCTCTTCAACACCAAAAAAAACATGCCCGATTCCAAATATTTTGTCTTTACACTAATGATTTTGGTATTGATTCCGAGCCAAAGGAGCAAAGAATTGAAGTAAAGATATTTTAAAGATATAATTCTCTTTCAAATTTGAATTTTTGGGCTTTTTTTGTAGTCAAGATACAAAAGCCAACAAATTTAAAGACAACTTTATTAATATTAAAGAGTTTTTCCGAATTATCAGTCAAGTTGACCTTAGTCAAACATAAATAAAATTTTGTTTAAAAAATTTTGTTCAAAAAAAGTTTACTTGGATCCAAAGATTTTGACCTTCATTTATGGATTTTGGTATTGATTCCGAGCCAAAGATACGGCTTCTTTAAAATAAAGACATTTCTTACGGACCTCCCTGGCTTTAAATCTAGGATCGATAAAATTAGAATTGGATACAGATCTCATTCATCAAATTTTTATTCTCTGTTTGCGATATATTATTAAAGGTATTCATGTACAAACAAATTCCAGTTTCAAAATCGAAATTATGTCAGGTACTTCAAAGTAAAAACAGTTTTCTTAATGCTAAAAAACTTTAAACCAAAGATGCAAATCCTTAAAATAAGTCTTAGCCTATATTTGAAGCGATTTTATCTTAAATTTAAAAATTAAATATGTCAGTTGAGTTAAAAACGATTTCTTTAAATTAAAAATGTTTTTCTTTATTTTAAGGAACATTTGCCTTACTTCAAAGTTATACAACTTCAATATAGGGACGCAAAATTTCAAGATTTGTGTCCTAAATTTTATGAAAAAAATTGTTGATGCAAGTGTTATAAACTTTCTTTTAATTAAAATGTCATCATTTTAAAGAATTTTGTCTTTAGCATTGCGTAAATTTCGAGTCCTAAAATTTAAGTTGCATAATCTACCATATTAGGTCAATATTTTTTTCAGTGTAATGTTAAAATACCCAGTTTTAAGTCACTTAACTTTAAGGACAAAACGGCTTTATTGAAAATTCTATCGACTTTTGGACAAGGAAAAAACTTTATGTCGAAGAAATCCATCCTCTTTGCTAAGCAAAATTTGCATTCGTATTTTAAGATCATAAAATCTTTAATCTCACGATAAGATTTTTTTTTAGTGAAGATAATGAAGATAGTAGCAGTTTCGTTCAAAAATTTTTCTTTTACAATTCGTCTATGCAGCCTCATAAACGTTTTTTAAATAAGCACACTGAAAAAAAGCATGCCCGGTTCTAAAGATTTTGTCTTTACTTTAAAAATTTTGGTATTGATTCCGAGCCAAAGAAGTGGAGAATACAAGTAAGGATTCTTTTAAGACACAATTCTCTTTTAAATTTGGGTTTTGTGAACTTATTTTAGGAGGCAAATTTCGCTTTTTCAGGTTTTTTCTTTATATGCTATCAAAGTCATTTAAAAACGACCACGGAGCCACCGTGGTGCAATGGCCCCGCCCGCCTTGCATTCACAAGGTCGTGGGTTCGATTCCTGCTTCGACCGAACACCAAAAAGTTTTTCAGCGGTGGATTATCCCACCTCAGTAGTGCTGGTGACATTTCTGAGGGTTTCAAAACTGCTCTAAGTGGTTTCACTGCAATGTGGAACGCCGTTCGGAGTCGACTATAAAAAGGAGGTCCCCAATTTCATTACATTTAGAGAATTTTTCTGAATTATTAGTCAGGTTGACCTTAGCAAAAAAAAAATTTCTTTCATGTTATGATACCCATTTTTAAGTTAAATCACTTAATTATAAGGTCAATACGACTTCATTGACAAGTTTATCGACTTTTGGACAAGGAAAAAAAGGAGAAATGCGTCTTCTATGCTAAGCAAAATTTGCATTCGTATTTTAAAGACATGAAATCTTTGACCTCACGACAATATTTTTTTCAGTGCATTTCAAAATTTACGTTCTCACAAACGAATGTCTAGAAGTAAATGTAGGTTTGTCATCTCGGGTAAATCATTTGCCATTTTCAAAAAAAAAAATCTAATATATAATTTTTAATTTTTCTCAAAAAATCGCGGCAGATTTGGAAGGACAATATAGTTATCAAAGCGAAAAGATGTCCTTGCTTCTATTTTAATGCACAATTTAGTTGATATTACAAATAAACCGAAAGATTATGTTATTTGAAGTTCCACCAAATAAAAAAAATAACTCGACATTTTATTAACGTTCCTTATGGAAAAATAATCTTAGAATCATTTTTATGTGTTCATAATGAAGCAAAATTAATCCTTTTTTCCTGGAAATCCTGAAATCCTTATACATAAGAATCCCTTTGAAGCTCATTCTGAACAAATGTTAGTAGCTTTGAAACAACTTTTACCTGAAGCTGCCTACAAATAAATTACAATTAATCGTTGAACAAAATCGATTACAAATAATTGTTAAATATACCCATGCAGCCGAGAAAAATAGTCGAACATAATTACGCACATTGAACTTGGTCGGGAGGAAAAAAGGATTAATTTTCACATTACTGAAAGTAATATGATATACGCGCTAGCAACGGTGGCCACCAGGTGGCCTTGTCACGCATTGACACAATACCATTGGAGAGATACGAGGTGTGCACCGATACGAAACCAAATATAAATAAAAACAAATGCGACCATCAACCGTAAGGGAGGAGATACGCTGAAATTTCTATTTAAAAACGTCCATAACAAAAATTGAAGAATTATTACAGAGAAAAAAAGACCATTTGGTTTCCATAGAAATTTTAGCAGAATCTAGACCGGAAAAAAATGAAGGCAGCAAAAGAATACTGCGGGCTTCGAAAGCGAAAAATGAACAACATACTCCCGCTTGTCGCAATGATCCAAACAAAGATATCAATTTCAAAAACCCGAACAACCAACAATCTGACAAATACAAAATAGACCCAGTACCCCCATTGCCAGTACTCAAAACCCAGACAAATCAAACAAGAATCTTTGTAATCGATAGCTTCGATAGCAATGACCCTGCTATATTGGCACAGAAATATTTACTCTCGTCTTTTTTTGTTGCTTGTCCTACCAAAGCAGACTGAAACCAATAGAACCGTAATTAACCATTTAGGGGTTCTATTGGGTTTGATAGTAATAGTGTCTACTTCCAATAGTAGCGGATTTGATGGTTTGGCTCCTCATCGTAATTATGAATGGATGTGGTTGGCTTGGTTTTATTACTACCTTCGTCATTTTTTGCCAATTTTATTTTAGTTTAGTGAACTATAAACATAGATTTTTCCTTTTAAACACACAATTCAATCATAGTGTCTATCATTCAGCCTTTGTTGTCTGTAGTCTTCTTCTATTTGGTCTTCTCCTAGAGGAAATCGATACCGATTGAAAAACTATCTAATTTCAGTGTTGCAAATTCGAAATACACACAAATTCCTTACTGGGTTGTTAAACACGAGATTGTCCTTTCAATAGTCTAGCACTAAAAACTTTTAAAGAATTTCTTTAGATTTTTCCAACAACAACGTAAACACCTGAAATGAGGGGGAAATGTCGAGACTGCAAAATAACCATCGAGAAAGCCATACTTTTGTTTAAAGTAATTATGATGGATTATGACCAAAGTAAGGACATAAAGACACTACTTTTTGTATTGTGTGTGTTTGGCAACACGCTTCCCTTTTTGCCAAATATCCTGGCTAAATCTTTAAGACGGCTTGTAAATGTCGCCAGATTTATAGAGCTCTGCTCTAATTCCGTAGGTTTTACATTGAAATGCTCTTAGGGAGATATTCCAAGGATTAGACATAATATTTTAGTAAACACTAGTGATTTATAGAATAACGAATAACAGATTTCAATAGATTTCAAGTGCATACCTGTTTTGCAAATTCCTTTGTAAGAGTATATGACGAATTTAAAAGAAAAAGGTGTGGTTCGAAGTGATGCAAATTGTTTAAATCATCCAGTAATGTTGCCATATCGCTGGCATGTCGTACCATATATAGTTATAGCCTCCATGAAAACCGATTACGTTCGATATACAGAAACATGGTAATATCTGGTATCTTGATTATAAATTCAGAGAGAGCGGACATGGTTATGAAAAGGAAGTTTTTTTTTTCATTATCCATAAGTTGATAAACTGAATTAAGTTTGATTGTCCTTATCTTTACATGAAATAAAATTTTGTTTGACTGAGATCAACTTGGCTTTAAAATTTCTCAAAAATTCTTCAAATATGACTAAATCGTCTTTAAATTTGTAGACTTTGTGTCTTGACTGCAAAAAAGGAGTTGTTTTTTAATATTTTATTTGAAACACATTTTGTATTTGAATTTCTGCTTGAATACGAGTCTGAATTTGGAAATTTAAGTTATCGTTAACATGTTTTTAAAGAACTTTGATAGCATATGAAGAAAAGAACTGAAAACACGAATTAAAATTTGGTTCGGAATCAATACCAAAATCATTAGTATAAAAACAAAATCTTTGGAACCAGGCCTGCCTTTTTTCAGTGCACCTAATCTAATCTAAGTGATGAGAGCGGAATAAATCATATGGAAGTTAAAAGATTTAGGATATATGGAAGTATCCAAAAATATAAGAAAAAGTTTTAAATTTAAATCCTGTAAAAGACGTCAACGTATATCATAAAAATAATATACTTTTCTTCCGAACGACCTTTTCTTACCGTAAACAAAATCCAAATGATTTTCTAAATTTTTGTTTGAGAGGAAAGAATTTGTTTGCCTGATCTCTTCAAACTCGGAAATGAGGCTCATGTCTATGCTATTCTACACTGAAAAAAATATTGTCGTGAGGTCAAAGATTTCATGTCTTTAAAATACGAATACAAATTTTGCTTAGCATAGAAGACGCATTTCTCTAAAATAAAGTTATTTTCCTTGTCCAAAAGTCGATAAACTTTTCAATGAAGTCGTATTGTCCTTATAATTAAGTGATTTGACTTAAAAATGGGTATCTTAACATGAAAGAAAAAAATTATAGGCTAGGTCAACTTGACTTTAATAATTCAGAAAAATTCTTTAAATTTAATGAAATTGTCTTTAAATTTGTTGTCTTTTTGCATCTTGACTACAAAGCAAAAAATCGTTCAAATATAGGACATGTTTTTCAAAACTTTATTTTAAAGAAGTTTTTTACTTCAAACATAGCATAATTTCTATTGGAAGTCGAGTCCTAATTTGGATTTAAAGGACTTTGATAGCATATGAAGAAAAAAAGCTGAGAAAGCGAAAAATTAAAATTTGCTTCCTACACTGGTAGAAAAAGTTTCGTTAATACGATGAATTTCTACGTTGTATTAACGAAATTCTTCATTAAAAGTCAGCCAACGTAGCATTTCGTTATAACAACGTAATTTTACGTTATATTTACGAAACCCTTTATGGAATACATTTCGTAGTATTAACGAATAATTACGTTGCTTTTACGTAGCCTTTTCGTTGTATTAACGAATATTATTCGTTGTATGAATGAAATTTATTCATTGTATGGATGCAGCTTATACGTTGTATGAATGAAAATCATTCATTGTATGAACCTAGTTTTTTCATTGTATGAATGAAAGGCGAACGTTGTATAAATGAACACAAACGTTATATTAATGAAACCCAACCAATTATTGCATTTGAGTGTAGTCATTGGTAGTGTATTATTTTTTGTTAAGATTTTTGAAATATGATTTATATACAGTAGGAAATAATATTTATTGATAAATTAAGTAATTTAATAATCACATATTGTGACTTTCACTTGGGAAAAAAGCCTCTTATTTCTAAGACCAAAAAATGATATTCGTATCGCCGTGTCCATTTATCCAATTTTTTTGCAACCAAGGTTCATTACGTTAATTGTTCTGCCTTCTTCATCTGAAAGTTCACTTCCCCGGGGCATTTTCACTAAAGATTAAAAATTTATACTAAATTTCTTGCGAATATACAAAAAACACCAATTTAACTCACCCACCATCTATGTTTATTATGCACAACGAAACTGTAATGAGCCTGTGCACTCTTCAGCGAAAAGAACGTAAATGTTGTTAAGGTTTGCCCATCAGACAAGTTTTCTGTTGAACTTTTTACCGTTTTTTTTCCAAGACGCACACGCATGCTTACATGTGTATGTACAAATTACATAGATGCTACAGACGTATTAGAGAGAGTATGGAGAGACGTTTTAGAGAGAGAGAAAGAGTAAGAAGAGGCAGCAATACTCAAACTCCCATTCGTATTATTAATGAACATATTTCATTAATATGACGAAATATAACAATTTAAAATTTATTTTTTAACGATCCATATCATTATATTAACGATCGCTTTCGTTTTATAAATTAAATTTTCAATTCCAGTTTTGGAGTATATAAAACGACTGTTTTAAGGGCTAAACGTTTCCAAAAGTTACTCTCTATGTGCAAATGATTATAATAATTTCATCTTGGAAAAAAATTTTATTCCAATTCTTGAAAAAATTACAAAGTTAATATTCGTAATATTAACGAAACGTGTTTCATTAATATAACGAAAAACCAAAACACAAAATTGTCCTTTAACGATTGATTTCGTTGTATTAACGATCACTTTCGTTCTCATAACGAAAAATTTCGTAATATTAACGAAAAATAATCAACGAAGCCCGTTCGTTAATAGTACGAAACGTTTTTCTACCAGTGTAGAAGCAAGTACACAAACCCTAAATTTAAAAGAGAATTGTGTCTTAAAAGTATCCTTACTTGTATTCTCCGCTTCTTTGGCTCGGAATCAATACCAAATTTTTTAAAGTAAAGACAAAATCTTTGGAACCGAGTATGCTTTTTTTTCAGTGTATGTACTCTACAACCAAAAACAAAATTCTTTCCTCCAGAACGAAATTTTAGACAAAATTCCCCTTTCTTATAAAGCATTTTATTTTCGTGCTAATAAACTCTATCTTATAATAAGCGAATCACCGATTGTCTTTAAACTTTTTGATTTGTTTTTAAAGAAAAATTTTTAGCTTCAAAAGAAAAATTTTCTTGTCTAAAAATCTTTCCTTAGAAAAGAAAGCTCTTTTGAGTGTATATCTCACTAGAAACGAATATTTTTGGCATTGGACAACTTTCGACGCGATGGGACTAGTTGAGGCTGATTATTCCAAAATGGGAATTATTTTATAGGGCTTGCATCCATTGTCCATTATATTAGAATGAATCTGGGAACAATTTGCTCCATGCACTAAGAAAAAAAAGTTTGAAAACGTGTAACGAAACCGTTTTTCATTTGTAAGGGTTTTTTTAATTTATTCGAAAATTTCAAACTTCCACCACCAAAATAAAAATTTTTCGATACAAAATATAGTAGAATGTAATATCGAACATCTTTTCGGAATATTCCGAACATTTTTGTAAAAAATAACTTTTTGGTGTTCGGTCGACGCAGGGATTGAACTCACGACCCTTTGTATACAAGGCGGTCATGCTAACCATTGCTCCACTGTGTCCAACTAAATGTATGTTTCTGTTAAATAAAGTTTCTTTACATCGGTTCGTGGGCGCCCAAAACTATGCTATATAAATATAACTGCTTGACTATTTGCGTTGATGGCTATAGCAATAATTGTCTGTTATTCAAAATAATGGTTAAGTAGCGCAGTGGATTGTGTGTTAGCTTACAAACTGTATGCTCCGCGGTTCGATTCTCCGTCCAGGTGAAAGGTGAAATATTAAAATTTTATAAAATCGAATAATTTCTTCTACATTGTTTGTATTACAGAAAAAGGTGCTAAGAACTAAAAACCTTATGAAAGTGAGAAAAATGGTAGGATAAGATGCAATTAGCCAGAAAAGATTTTTTTTTGAGTTAGTCTTTATAAAATTGTTTTTACATAGTGTAAAAGAAACAACGTTTATCACAAAAAGTATATACTTTTCTTCCAAACAAACTTCCTTACAGCGAAAAACAAATGGGAAACTACATATTTATATTTGTTTGTCTAAACTTTCGTTTGGGAGGAAAGAATTGTTTTTTTGCGTGTGGCGTTAATAAGTCAATAAATGGAAACAATATATATTGTGTGAATTATTGAATTTTGCTGAAACTCCGTTTTATATCATATTTATTATCTATACTTATACTCGTATCAAACTTCCCATTTACAAAAACAAACTAAGAATGACAATAAAATTAGAAAATAGAATAATTTAATGTTTTCTTCTTTTTATTCTTTTACAAAAAGACATTCCCATCGTTTAACAACGGTGGCCTTGTAGTTATCAGCATTTTATGTAGTGGCATCAGCATCATGGATTAGTATGCTTTATTATCTAATCCTCATGCAATTTCCTCATTATCTCTACTGACATCTTTTGAATTTTTCATTTTAATTTCAAATCATCAATGTGACGGTCGTCGTGTGATGATTATTCTTTCTGTAAATAGGAAATGGAAAAGGGAAACGAGCCTAACAAAACAATTCATTGTTCATTGTCGTCTCTATTTGAAAATAGATCAAATGGGCGTATCCAATATCATCGACATTTCTTACGAGTCTCTGCAGCCGCTAGTGGTCCTTTCGCTGTTTGTTTGTTTGCAGCTCTTCGTTCGGGATTGCACGCATTTTGCAGACGAACCCACCCCACTCAAAACATAAGCAAACTATTTGTGCTTTTGCTGCGACTATTCGTATACATCATCAGTATTATTATTGTATGGCTGTGTGTTTACCTGCCAACAAAAACAACAACAACAACAACGTATATTCGGTTGTAATACGCCATCATCAGATAAAGACAAGTTTTGAGTTCTTTTTTTCTCATTGATGTGTTTACATATAAACACTCTCTTGTATATACTCCAAGCATTTTGAGTGAAAATTCCATATGAGTAAAAGAGCGATTTTCCATTAGAAACTGAGTATTCATTCTGTTTATAGAAATAGCTGGTATTGTTGAAGGGAATTTCATTCATGGTTAACGTTGACTTGAGAGTCGAAAATCGTATTTGTCCAAAGAGTCGATTTTAATTAACTATGGATCCCATTTGATATTTATTAAAAATCGGTAATATAGCATTATTTCGAAAATTGTACTAATGCATGATAGAGGATCTTCCCAGTCCAATTTCGCCTAAACTTGTGATAGACGCCATTTTGATATGAAGTACACACAAATTGGACCTTCTTTTATTTCTGCAAGATGAACAGGGTGGCCGATATGTATTGCAAGCAACTTCTGGTTGCTGTCAGGTGTTGCATCACATCCATAAAATGGACAAACAAACTGTAGCAACATCGGAAATGTTCAGAAAAGTGAAGGCCAGATTTGAATCCACCCCACATTGGTAAAAAACTTGCTCAAGAGCTGAACATATCGAGAGAACGGATGTAACATATATTGAAAAATAAGTTTGAACCAAAGCCTTTGAAGTACAAGAGCTCACCGATGAAAAATTTTAACTGGTATGTTAAAAGCAAAGGAGTTGCTTCGCTTGCACAAAAGTAGCCGAATTTGGCTTTCTCCAATGAGAAGCCATTCCAAATTGAGCAGTTTGTGAACGCACAAAGTGATCGGGATTACTTGCCAAAGATGTCAGATGAAAATGTATACCTTCGATTGGCTACCCGAACTCAAGCACCGCCGATGGTTATGGTGAGGGCCGCCGTAACTGTCGCTTGTAGGGTCAAAATAAATACCGAATATTATCGGGAAATTGTTCGAAAGACAGTATTGAATAAGAATGGCTCAAAAAGAGAAGATTTCTCGCCACCAAAATCTTGGATCTTAATTCGATGGACTTTTGCGCCTTTGAAAAGCTGCACCAAAAAAAATACCATTGTGTTCGTTTCGCCTGGAATGGGCCACAATACCACAGATCCACATTCCTGAACCGAAATTTTAAAACAACAAAGATCTCTTGTATGACGATTGGACAAGGTTTAGATTTATTTGCACACAAAAAAACAAATTTAACAACGAAATAAATCATCTATAACATGAATCCTATTTTTTAAGAAAGCATTACCATTGTACAGTAATATTATTTTCGGAATTTGTATAGCACATTTTTTTTTTTTTTTTTGATCTAACAATATAACAAATTTCATAAAAAAATATTCTACCAAATTCGTGATTAAGACCGAACACATTTTCTTTATGTACCTGTGTTAATGGATATTCAATCTTTATCATCGCCTCATATTCTCATAGGGGAAAATACTCCCTCTCATAGACTTGAATCAAAGTATTATGGATGAATGACTATCGAATGAAGTGTGTGTGTGCGTGTGCGTGTGTGATTTCGCATGTTTAAGGTTTCTTTTTTACCTTAACTTTATGGCTCCGTATCGTTTTCTTCGTCCCCGTTATTACTCTATTGGTATTGCAATCACTCCATCCCATTCTCCACCACATGATTTCCTGTCACATTATGAACACTTTTATGGATTTCAAAGCAACGAAACTACTTGAATGAGCCCCACAAAACATAAACAGAACGAAAAACAACTTTAAAAGAACATAGGCCAGTTAGCATGGCTGATTTTCAAGTGTGAAATACAATTCATGAAGAAAGAGGAAAAACAATTGCTCTTTGAAGGATTACCCAAAGCTTTGATGTAAAAAATGTTCATCGCAATGTTAGAGATAATATCGTTGTTGCATTGATATACCGTTTAGGGCACATAACTGTAAATAAATAGTTGTTCTTTTGATGTAGTCGCCTACATCGCAAAACCCTTCTATAGGAAATGTTTTCAAATCTGAGAACACTGCAAAGAAATGTGCAATTATTAGGAAAGTATTAGTAATGGTATACTTAAAATGGGAGACTTATTATTAAATAATAAATGATCTTGTTTAGTAAACCAACTCTCTCCTTTGAAAAAAAATTGAACCCACAAGTAAGGAAAATGCAGCTTCATTTTAGAAAAGTGTTTGCAGGAAACAAATTTGAGTTCAAAATTGCAAAAATGTCTGGCGCCATACCACGTTCAGAATGAGCAAATTGATATTACAATTTTTAACAAATTTTGAAGT
Organism: Haematobia irritans; assembly: GCF_050003625.1. Taxonomy (NCBI): domain Eukaryota; kingdom Metazoa; phylum Arthropoda; class Insecta; order Diptera; family Muscidae; genus Haematobia; species Haematobia irritans. Next base: position 1,605,881 of record NC_134398.1, read on the forward strand.
ATTTCAGATTTCTATGGGAAATACGAATTTAGTAAATCTTGATGCTTCACAAATTTTCTTTGTTTTTTAGTTCATTTAATGAACATAAAAATATATGGAGTTATGGAAGCTTTCTCATATTGGAAAAATTTTAACTAAAACAAGTAAAACAACTGGGTGTAGTTCGCTATAGGTTTAATTATTATTATTTTTGTTTTTTTGGAGTGTGTAATTTACAAATTTTGAAAAAGTTATAATTTCTATAATTTATTTATGAGAAAAAAATTATTTAATAAATAAAAGTTTTCCACCAAAATGTATGTTGTATCTTTAATTGTTGTTTTCATACCATAGTTGTCGTATTGTCTTTAGCCAAAGGATCTTTACACCTTCCTGGCTTAGGCGTGGGATGTTTTTACAAAACCAAACAAAATTTAATGGCTAATTTATTTAACCACTCCCCAGAGGTTTTTGTTACGAAACAGATGAGATGTTAAATGTTTTGTTGGTTTTCCCAAGCAATTCATTGAAGATTACCACAAACAGGAGAGTTGCCAGCGACCACATAGGGTGTTGATAATATTAAAATGTATATTTGAAATGGCATGAAAGTGGAAGAAAAGCCCACCCAGTAACGACATAATTATGTAAACAAAAAACCCACATGATTCTCTCACCTAAAAGCGAATAAAGTGTTTCAGAGTGTTGCCTTTTTATGCCACAGTCAAAAAGTGGTATTAGCCTCATCAGACATTGCACCACAGGCAAGCATAGTAAATGTGACCGTATCACAAAAATTAGCTTGCACATAATGAGTGCAAAATAATACAAAAAGCACAAACATGTGATACCCGCTGTTTTATAAATCTCTTCCTTTCTCTCTTTCACAAAAAAACTATATGAATCCTGGCTAGGTACGCTATAATGGCTCCTGGACAGAAATGGGCTAACGCATAACATTATTCGCTTTCAGCCAAAGGCAACCTTTATACGATTCAAAATGGAGAAATTTAATTGCGCTTTTTCCAACACATTCCCGTTTGTTCGTTCTGATAGTGCAATCAAATGAAATCCTCCTTTGTGTTTTTCAAAAAAAAAAGATCCTTTTCAAAGGCATTCATTTCAAGAGTTTTGCAATTTCTCTTGCCACCATACTGTTTGCCATTTGTCTGCCCCTCACACTTTATCCGTTATCCTTTGTCCAATTTCCTACATTTTTCATCTCTCTTGATTCGGTTCCAACTGAAAGGGATTTCGTTGCCATCGTTTTGTTGTATGTCTGTTTCTGATCCTTCCTGTTTGTTTGGCAAGAGTAGATCTGGGGGTTAACATCGCCTGTTCAAAGGCCTGATTCCATGTCAAAGACATTTTCTACAAAGAAAACAGATTTGAACCCAAAGTAAACTCCCTTTTACTATACGCATTTTCAATTCGATTTCAATTAGCACGCATATTCAGATACAATGATTTTGCGTATTTTAAAGACATGTAATCTTTGGCCTCAAGACAATACTTTTTCAATGCATCCTCATTTAGAAATTAGTGTTGAATTCACCTCATTGGAGAACAATTGGCAAATTCCTTGTTTCTTAGTCAACAACATCATATTAATGTGATAACAACAATTTGAACGAATACATTAGTAGTTAGTAGATTTGTTTCTATACAACAAATTCTTTATTCCTTTAAATCTCGAGAAAAAAAAATGCAATGCAGGCCTTCATTTGTCATAACCTTCAACACTTCCCTGGCCTTGCTTAATGCGAATACACAGTAGTCCTGGGCCACACCGTTGCCTTTAACGTTTGTTTATTACATTTTGCTAACGATTTTCAGATGAGCTGATGATGACGATGATGAAGTTAACAACCATTGCTATGATGGTTCTTCTCCCTCCTTCCCTCGTCACATTTCCAAAGGTTTCATATTTCAATAAGGACTACTTTTTATAGGGATTTTCCAACAAATGCAATAAACAGGAATTAAAAACAATGATTTCAATGAAATTCTTTCAATTTAAAAATATTCTAGTCGTTCTGGCAATAAAATACACAAAATTTTTTCTTAATTTCCATTGCTCCAGTGACAAATACTGTCAACTTACAATAGTGGTGTTCTATTTTGTTGTTGTGCGAAAGTTTCTTTTCTGTTATTCAGCCCATAAATCAGCTTTCATCTTCATTCCTTTCATGAAAAGGTATTCAAATTTCCCTCAACTTTGGTTATATTACAACAATTTGTGGTTAATAAATAATAATGAAAAGTGCCAAGTAAGTAGTCGGCAAACGACAATGTGGTGAATCACGTTTTCTTTTCCTACTCTGGAATATAGTCCTCCATTTACAGAGAGCGCACTTGTATGGCGCCAGTAGTTTAATTCATGAAATGCCATTGCAAATTGTTTTGTACAAAGAAAAACTATACTAAGCCGGTCCAAAAGTCAATTGTTTGCTTATCTTTTTACTTTTGTTTGTTTAAAGGTATTTTACAATGGAAATCAAATCTTTTTGAAGTTTGCAATGATATTTATTTCAGAAGGAGACATTCCATTTCCAAAGTTCTAACCATTATAGTATCAGGCATTAAGATCTTCAGATAAGAACACGAGGTAAAAGCACGGAATACAATGTTGCCTTAAGCATAAAGATATCGTGTCCTTAAAATGTGGCTTGATCAAAAATCTGGAAGAGGTTAAACCTAGAACACTAACGTGTACTTAAAGTCGGACTAAAATGTAGAATTTTATGTTACGCTTAACACGTTTATGAAGGGCTTTTCTATTCTATTTTAAAAAATACACAAGAATGGAATAAATTGGATAGGTTTTTATGTTCAATATTCCCTGCTTATTTACCCCACGGTTAATAGCTGAAAATTCTGTATCCTCGTTTTATAGACAAATACACAGTAATTACACTGAAAAAAAAGCATACTCGGTTCCAAAGATTTTGTCTTTACTTTCTCAGCTTTTTTTCTTCATATGCTATCAAAGTCCTTTAAAAACGAGTTAACGGCAACTTTATTTTCCAAATTAGGACTCGACTTCCAGTAGAAATTATGCTATGTTTGAAGTAAAAAACTTCTTTAAAATAAAGTTTTGAAAAACATGTCCTATATTTGAACGATTTTTTGCTTTGTAGTCAAGATGCAAAAAGACAACAAATTTAAAGACAATTTCATTAAATTTAAAGAATTTTTCTGAATTATTAAAGTCAAGTTGACCTTAGCCTATAAATTTTTTCTTTCATGTTAAGATACCCATTTTTAAGGCAAATCACTTAATTATAAGGACAATACGACTTCATTGAAAAGTTTATCGAACAAGGAAAATAACGTTATTTTAGAGAAATGCGTCTTCTATGCTAAGCGAAATTTGTATTCGTATTTTTAAGACATGAAATCTTTGACCTCACGACAATATTTTTTTCAGTGTAACTTTCTCTAATTATCCATCTCGGTTAATTGCCAAGGAAATGTATCACTGAAATGAGAAGGTCTTCGATTTTTCTTCGTAGTGTTACATTTTTATACAAACTATTTACACCACAATATCTAAAAAGGTTAATCCGAGGTTTCTACATATTTTGGAAGGATTGATCTCAAGGATATGAATTAAATTGAATTATTTTTAATCATGTTTGTTTTTTTATGTTTTTATTGGATATCCTTCCTTTTGCTAATACAGCCTATCGCATTGATGTAAATAAAAACAATTTTAGTTACATATTTCCCAACGTTTTTGTTTTCCAATTTGATGAATTTATCAGTATTGGGAATTTCACGAAAAAATTGGGGATATTTTTTCGTGAAAGGGAACGAAATGTTTGAATTGGGGACTTGGGGCTTTCCATAAATTTGGGGATTTTTGTTTTTTGAAATCGGTTGGTCCAATATAATAACTCAGTTTACATATGAAGCATTTGGACTAGAAATAGACGCAGGGTTTTATTTTGGAGCCCAAGCGCTAATTTATAATTTTACTCAGCTTGGTTGAGACATTTTTCTACAATTGTGGAATCATTTCTTGAGCACTCGGGACTAACTGAAGATGGTTCATCTTCATATTTATCTGCCACCCAATTTTATTACTTGCGTATTTAGAAGAAAATTGTCGTTCATAAATACATGGTGGTGACCTACCTCCCATATTCATTTCTCGAACATTTGGAGACGTTTATGACAAAAAAATTTTAATGTTTGCTGATTTGCTACCGCAGAGTCTATTTCTTAATTTTTTCATAAAAACTTGTCAAAAATGTATTGGAGATTTTAGTGAGGAATATTCATTTAAATTGGGAATTTTTGGGTATGAAATCATCCTAATTTTGAGGCAGAAGCCAGAAAAGTGAAAATTAACAATCGTTGCAAGTAGAGGATTAGTCGTTGCTTCGAAGGGTGAAATTAGACTTTTTCAAATTGTAAAACTTTGACTCTGTTAAAATGTGGAATTTTTACATTCAACTGTCAAAATTTGGTAAAGTCGATGTTTTAAATATTTGGAAGTTAACTTTTGACTTTTGCGACGTCAAATTTTGACTTTACTAACTTGGATTAACTAACTTATCGCCCAATATACTTTTGTCGGCAAATCTGAAGTCAAGTCTTATCTTCAAATCTTCCAAATACATTGGCGTTTATTTTTGACTCAAAATTTTTTTTGAAGCCACAATATGACTACCATGCATTTTTGAATTTTTCTTTCCCAACAAATCCATTTTATTATATCATATTGTAGTACAATATGACCGCCCGCAAAATAACTTTACCAGAGCTACCTATGATCTAATTCGTTTATCAGAAAAACTAGATCTAATATCTCAACGTACATTTTTCAGCTGAATAGGATTTACCTCCTGTTATTACTTCAGTCATAGCAATGACTACTGTTTAAGAACAGGAATGTGGTCATTCGAATACCTGCCTAAAACTTGGACACATTAATGCTACCATACCAAATAATTATTAAATGCCAAAGATAAAGACTAAAGTGATCATCTTTTGCTACCACACAAAATCCTGAAAGTTTTACGATTGACCTTTGATTTTTTAAGGATTTTACTGAAAAGAAAATGAACATCATTCATCTATCAGAAAAATATGAAAATAAATTCTTTATGATCCTTTGGACTACATTTATTTTGGTCCTTCTCAACAAAGCCGATAATGAGGGCATATTCTTCCAAAACAGAAGCCAAACATATATACATAATCGTTTCCAAAAAACAACACCACAAAAGGATGTATTTGACAGACATGATCCTTTTTGTTGCTTTTGATGTTGATGGTTTTCAGGCATTGTGGTTTAATTCCTTCGAAATTTTTGGCTTCTTTGTTGGATGGATTCTAGAGAATTTTTTTGTTTAATGTCTTCAGTGGGTCAGGTTTTTGAACTGACGAGTTGGTTAAGAGCCCAGACAATGGCAAAGGAGACAATTTTGATTTTGCTGATGACAACATTTTCTATAGATGGAATGATGGAAAGGAAATATCACATTTTTAGATCTCTCAAAATATATACTCGACGGCATTACGCTATCAATTTGTCAATTATTAATCAGTAAGTAAAATACCATAACGAAGTTCCTCAATTGTGAATTATCTATTGAAAATTAATTTAAAATAAACAAAAAACAAATGGAGCAGAGGAATTTTGTGCCATATCAATGAGCGTACTCGATGCTATTTGCATTTCAATGGTATATATCCTTTTTGTCATAAGGGAAGTATATAAATGTGACAATTCATGACCGATTATTTCGTGAAATCGATATGTTGCTGAATTTATACTGGCAACTATTTTTAGTTGATGAATCGAAAATGTATACATTGAATGTGAGAGTTCATCAAGAAAAAAATTATCGTTATGTCGGTAATCGAATTTTAGGATCAAACGGCATTAAAGCCATTACGCGTTGTGTTCAAATCTAATATACAATCTAGCTACCGAATGAGATGCCTTTTAATTATACCCTGCGCCACACTGTGGAACAGGGTATTATAAGTTAGTGCATATGTTTGCAAAACCCAGAAGGAGACGAGATAGACACATGGTGTCTTTAGCAATAATGCTCAGGGTGGGTCCCTGAGTCGATTTAGCCATGTCCGTCTGTCCGCCCGTCCGTCCGTCTGTCTGTGAACACATTTTTGTGATCAAAGTCTAGGTCGCAGTTTTAGTCCAATCGACTTAAAATTTGGCACAAGTTTCTGTTTTGGGTCAGAATATAACCCTATTGATTTTGGAAGAAATCGGTTCAGATTTAGATATAGCTTCCATATATATCTTCCGCCCGATATGCACTTATATGAGGATAGGTTAGGTCGCAGCCCGATGTGTCAGGCTCACTTAGACTATTCAGTCCATTGTGATACCATATTGGTGAACTTCTCTCTTATCACTGAGTGCTGCCCGATTCCATGTTAAGCGGAATGACACGGGACCTCCTTTTTATAGCCGAGTCCGAACGGCGTTCCACATTGCAGTGAAACCACTTAGAGAAGCTTTGAAACCCTGAGGAATGCCACCAGCATTACTGAGGTGGGATAATCCACCGCTGGAAAACTTTTTGGTGTTCGGTCGAAGCAGGAATCGAACCCACGACCTTGTGTGTGCAAGGCGGGCATGCTAACCATTGCACCACGGTGGCTCCCAATATATGAAGCCAGATTTTTACTCTAATTTGCTTGAAGTTTTGCACAAGGAGAACAATTAGTACTATAGTCAAGTGTGCCGAATTTGATTGAAATCGGTTCAGATTTAGATATAGCTCCCATATATATCTTTCGCCCGATATGGACTTATATTTATTTATTTATTTCAGTCTTTGGATTTGCATTACAATCCATACAGACTGGCCCCAGAAGCCACAGTTTTAGCCGAATTTGATTGAAATTTTGCACTAGGACTACAATTAGTAGTGTAGTCAACTGTGCTAAATTTTATTGTAATCGGTTCAGATTTAGATATAGCTCTCATATATATCTTTCGCCCGATTTTCCGTCATATGACCAGAGAGGTCAAAGTTGTATTCCGATTTACGTGGAATTTTGCACAGGGAGTAGAATTAAAATACTAAGTATGTATGTCAAGTTTGGTTGAAATCGGTTCAGATTTCTATATAGCTTCCATATATATGAATTTCCGATTTGGACAAAAATGGTCAAAACACCCACATTTTCCATATAAAATCGCCACTGCTAAGTCGAAAACTTGTAAAAGTGACTCAAATTTTCCTTTATTTCTAATACATATCTATCGACTGATAAATCATAAATACACTTTTGCGAAGTTGCCTCAAAATCGGTTCAGATTTAAATGTTTCCCATATTTTGTTACTAACATAGTGTACCATCCCAGGGCATTAGCCGACTTAAATTTTAAGTCTATAGATTATAAATTTTGTTCAGATGGAGGCAGATTTAAATGTATGTATTTAAGACAAAAACCTTTATATATAGCACCCAACACATTTGACGGATTTTATATAGTATCGAAAATGTGGATTTACAAAGTGGTGCAGGTTATAATATAGTCGGCCCCACCCGACTTTAGACTTTCCTTACTTGTTTTTTTTTTTTTAAGTTTGTTCAAAGCTGAATGTTGAACCTCCCAGAGCGGAGTGAAGGATTCCAAGGTCATCTTTGGCTTCGGATTCTAGAACGTGATCTTTATACACTGCTACAAAAATTTGTCGCGATGTTGTGTTAAGCAATAAAATGCATACTGCAACGACCCCTTACATTCTTTAATGTATGGTCACACTGGGCAAATATTTGACCAAAATGAGTGTCAAAAAAATTTTCCAGGACCATTTTCGAAATATCTGGATACCGGTTTTGAAAATACTCTTATCATAAATTTGAACCAATTTGAGCTAAACATGTTTGTTGGATTTACTGTAGCGAGGAATTCTTGTTTGATTTCCGTCAAATATTTTTCCAGTGTGATCGTACCGTTACTTTGGTCTTGACAGTGGTCAAGCTTTATTTTCTAGGCTTTACTCTTTAACTTACTGATTTCGACTCTTCTTGGGTCGTAAGACTACCATTATCGTATAGTGCAATAATAATAATTTTTCCATAATCGGGAACATATGCCATATCTTCTTCTTGTCAACATCAATTGTTCAAATACAGGTGCCCCGAGTTTGTTTGATGTGTCCTTTACCACTACTCCGCCTACTACATTTGTTCTTTGCCATTACTCGATGGCTGTTTGGTCCTTGGCATCTTGGGTTGTTTATTTTATCCTCCAATTGTTTGTTTTCCATGGCTGTAAAAATCATTTAAAAGCCTTAATGCTTGCACACAAACACAGCTTTCTTGTTCCTCTTTTAACCTCATGAACATTCCATTTATTTGCCCATGTACACAACGAGAAGCAGAGTCACATCGACTAAGGAGTGAATCTAGATTCTGAGTTGATGGGCAAATATTTTCACCAACCTTCTTATATCTGAGAGCAACCCCCAGTTTCATTATAGTATATCTTGTCTGTCATTGATGATTTTGATGATGATGATGATGATGGTAACGGTGATGTTCAATGGAGTTGTTGATGCCAAATAATGAGCACTTCTATATTCTGTAGTTGTTGTTACCATTTGTAATATGAGCCATTTTGAGAAACGCAAAAATTGTTTTGTTTGTAAAGCAATTCCAGTACTATCCATGCTAAAACAAAAGTCCTCCATCCTTCTGTCATAAAAGGTTGCTGAGATACAGTGTACCGAAATCTAGTATCTAGTGATGTTGTCAATAATAATCAAAAAAACATGCCTTGGAGATTTATTTATTAAAATCAAGCTGTTTAAAACAAAACTCAATGGGGAAATTTTACTATTGCATGTATCTCAAAAGTTTATTTTATCTTTAGTTAACTTCTAGCTCGATTTGCGCAGTTTTGATTTTTAAACTAATTTTTATTTTCGATTTCCATGCCCTGAAAATGGCTACCGACTAAATCCTAGCCCTGTTGAGACTTCTGATAAGAAAACACTGTGCTGCGCTGGTTCACCCCGAACACCAAAAGCAACCGTTTCAAGATGTGTTTAAACTCAAGGCGTTACTGCGTCATTTTGTGGCAGTCGCCGAAACATAAATTCACTCCAGGCAATTTTGAAGTTCTTCCTAACTCATTACTTTTAAAGTACATTTAAAAATGCTCTTTTAGAAATGGATTTTCATTTCACAAAGAAGTTCTTTTGAAGTGATATATGAAAATTCTTTGTTTTGAGAATTTTTCGCAATAAATTTAAATTTTCTGAATTTTACTTTGCATTAAACACAGTAAGAACGAATAAATTTTGGAAGTTATATTGATCCATTTCTCAGAAACGGGCAATTAAAATATTTCGTAACTTTATCCAAAGATGAATTCCGACCTATGATAAGCTCATGTAAAATGCATTACTTCTGATCCAAATTTGCTCGACTTCTGTATCCAAAAAACAAGTATATACAGCAGTAAGTTCGGCCGGGCCGAATCTTAAATACCCACCACCATGAACCAAATATTAGGGTATCCTTTGAAATTTCAGGAGCGCTTGAGGACTTGAGGACACTTCCCGAAGATAAATTTAAAGATTTCACCTATGAGGACTATATCAGATTCTGGATTTATAAGAACCATTTTTGTTTGAGTTGTAGATGAATCATTAACATCTTTTGTAAGTGTGCAAGAAAATTATAAAATAAAGTCTTGATTTGAAATCTTAAATCTGTAGAAGTAAAATCTGGAAATTTTACATTGAGTTTCTGCATGATCAGTGCGCCTTCTACACCCTCAAGAAGTGAAGTCGGTCTATATGGAGGCATTACCAAATGGACCGATAAAAACTTAATCCGATACACGTTTTTGTGAGCCTAAAATACCAGAATATTTACAATTTCAGGCAAATCAGATAAAAACTACGGTTTCTAGAAAGCCAAGGAGTTTAATCGGGGAATCGTTCTTATGGGGGCTATACTAAAATATGGACCGATACTCACCGTTTTCGGCACACCTCTTTATGACCCTAAAATACCTCTAGATTTCCAATTTCAGGCAAATGGGATAAAAACTTCGGATTCTAGAAGCCCAAGAAGTAAAATCGGGAAATTGGTCTATATGGAGGCTATACCAAAATACGGACCGAAACTCACCATTTGTGGCACATCTCTTTATGGTTCTAAAATACCTCTAGATTTCCAATTTCAGACAAATTGGATAAAAACTACGGTTTCTATAAGCCCAAGACCCCAAATCGGGATGCCGTTTTATATGGGGACCATACCAAAACATGAACTGATACTCACAATTTTTGACACACGTATTTGTGGTCCTACAATACCTCTAGATTTCCAATTTCAGGTAAATTGAATAAAAACTGCGGTTTCTATAAGCCCAAGAAGTAAAATCGGGATATCGGTCTATATGGGGGCTATACCAAAATATGGACCGATACTCACAATTTTTGGCACACCTCTTTATGGTCATAAAATACCTCTAGATTTCCAATTTCAGGTAAATTGAATAAAAACTGCGGTTTCTATAAGCCCAAGAAGTAAAATCGGGAGATCGGTCTATATGGGGGCTATACCAAAATATGGACCGATACTCACAATTTTTGGCACACCTCTTTATGGTCATAAAATACCTCTAGATTTCAAATTTCAGGCAAATTGGATAAAAACTACGATTTCTATAAGCCCAAGACCCCAAGTCGGGAGGTCGGTTTATATGGGGACTATATCAAAACCTGGACCGATATAGCCCATCTTCGAACTTGACCTGCCTGCAGACAAAAGACGAGTTTGTGCAAAATTTCAGCACTATTGCTTCATTATTGAAGACTGTAGAGTGATTACAACAGACAGACAGGCAGACAGACAGACGGACATCCTTATATCGTCTTAGAATTTCTCCCTGATCAAGAATATATATACTTTATATAGTCGGAAATCGATATTTCGATGTGTTACAAACGGAATGACAAACTTATTATACCCCCGTCACCATTCTATGGTGGTGGGTATAAAAAAGTTGTTAAGTTGATAATTTGTTTGAATTAAGTTAAAATCTAACATTTCAACGGATGCTCTAATATATGTTAAATCAAGCGGTTCCTAATATAGTATATCTAGGTATCATTTTTTAATATACGTTTTGGTCGATCCTCTTTTTATTAATAATAATTTTGAAATACGAGTATATCTTCACATATTGGACAAAACTTGTTTAGACGTCTGAATTAAGCAAAATTACAAAATGTTAATGATAAATGAACATGGATTTGTGGTGAACTTTGCTCTAAAAAGTCAACATAACTCACCTTGTAGTAATCCAGTGTTGAATAATTTTGATAACACGGCACATTATACAACATAGTACAATGGTTGTATAATATTTAACCGTATTGTTAGTTTGACACAATTATGTATTTGATATTGCCAAAAGATTTGATGATCCTGCGGTTATGTAAAGACTTTTATGTTTCGATGTATCAGCATTTTCGTTGTGATTTAAATTAGCAATAATTTTATGTTTCCTTATATCATTCACCAAATAACAAAAAAGAGAGCATTCATACAATCAACTTTACCACCTCTCCAAAAACAATATTTTATATATTTTTTTGTTTATAATATTTTCTAAAGAGACTCATATCATTTACTTTTAATTCATAAAATGATTTCAATATAATTCCATTATTACATATATCAATATAAATTTTTATTTTGTCATATATTCCACATTATGCCATAAATTCGACTGTGTTGCCGTTGTCTACTTATTAGAGGCTAACAATTTATTGCATTTAAATTCAATTTGTTCTTTATGCTACTCGGTGAGAATTTGACACTTGTGTTGACAGCTGTTTGAAATTATTGCAAACCATTGGCCGTTAATATTTGAATATTTGTAGCATTGTCGAGGGTAATTAATACCACAATTTATTGCAGATTAAACTTTTTGTATAATACATTTTTTAGTTAACTCTTTTAAATGCTGTAGATGCTAAATTGATGTGTTGGTGGCTATATTTTAGTATGCAGATAATTAATGACAATTTGTTATTTGTTTCCAGTTTTATTTGTTTACATTTTATTCACGTTTCATATGACTGCGATGCGAGAATTGAAATTGTCAGAGTATAAAGCCGTCGGGGGTTTTAATAAACGTCGCTCAAATAGTTTTGATGCCGGCGTCAATAAAATTTACATTTATTGCAAGCTATTTTATGCGATTTTCTTTGACATTTGTTAGTCATTGAATTAATTGCCCAATGTATGTCCCTTTGGAAAAAATAAAAATCGCTATCTGTCCATACACGCTAGCAGTGAATATTATCGTTATCATCGGGCGGTCGATAGGACTTATCGCTTGTGTGTTATTTTAACAATTTCGTTTTAACCGTAACTTTTCAACTGATTCGCATTTAAGCATTCGCATGTAATATGGCCAAGCTTTAGGTGGTGGCGATGTTCATTCTTACCTACACGACAACCACAACAACAAAAATCTCCAATGGCAAAAGTACTCAGACAATCCAGGCAGTGAGCAAGGGAGTATTAAACGAGTTAGTCTTCTTTTAATGTGCGATAAATACGAATGATATGGAAGTGTGTGTGTGTGTTTCCCCATACAGATTGTTTGCAACAAAATTCTCAAACGCCATACACTGTCAGTGGATATGAATTTAATTGAGTGGATGAGTGATTTTTATCCATTTCACAGATGCCAGATTGTAGGTTTATTTATTTGGATCCATATATATTTTACAATACACCCAGAGAAAAGATATGTTACAATTCGATCAAAATAGTGTTGCATGTATCACATATTGGACATATCAATTGTGATACAGAGCGTACAAATGTTAAACTTTGACATAATCTAATGAAAGCGTCTCCAATAAAATGATGGTTGTATCAAACATTTTGTATTTTTTTTTGGTTTATTCTTCAATCATTATTGTTGTTTTGATTTCAGGTGAAAACCATGCGTTGAATAAACTACAACAGTGGTTAAAATCTTGGCAATTCAGTTGTTGGGTATCCTAATAAGAAAGAAAATTTCGTTTTACTAAGGTCAACTTGGCTTTAATACTTCAGAAAAAATCTTCAAAATTAATGAAATCGTCTTTAAATTTTTTGACTTTTTTTTTACAAAAATAATAAAAAAAAATAGTTGTCGTTAAAACGTTTTAATGGACTTTGATAGCACATGAAGAAAGAAAAACCGAAGAGAACAAATAAATTAAAATATGTTTCCTACACTGGTAGAAAAAAGGCGGTATGTGGCCATTACCGTTTGGTATTAAAAATTGGTTCACGTTACCTTTTTATTTTGATACCGCTTTATATCAAATCATTTACATCCGGTATTACTATGGTATTAACTATTGCATCGCCGTAACATTTGATATGTAGCCGTTGCGACCAATTATAATTGGTCGCCTTGGTAGTTTATTTTTCATGTGGTTTGTAAATAACAATATTTTAGGATAAGATGACTACCAAAAAATGAATTCTGTGAATATAGCAAAGTAAAGGTAAATATAATATATTTTAACATTTCAAAAGTTTTATAATGCGAACCTTCTTTAATTAGATACGCAATTGGAATACAAAAACCATCCAAATACCACAACAGACGACTTGAGAGATGCAGTGACTGAAGTGCGACAGGGAGCTGAATTGGGAGAAAAACTTTGCATGGAGATATGATTAATTGTATGTATGTATATTATGTATTAAATGAGTTAAAGAAACAAACACATTTTATGTGTGTTTTATTAAACGAAATATGCATTACTATAATTAACACAGGGTTGGTATTGAACCCAATACCGATTAGGTATTATTTGGTAATATCGCACTGTTTATACATCAATACCTTTATAATAATACCGCTTAGGTATTATTTTCATTCCCTTATTGGTACTTTCATAATACCGAAAGGTACGATCATGCTTTGCGTACCGGCTGTACCATTCGGTATTGATATTGTACCATATGGGGTTGGCTAACTATCAATAACGTACGGCATCGTTTTGAGACCGTATGGTAATAATTTTTCTGTGGGTGTAAAATGAAGTACACAAAACTCAAGAGTCTTAAATGTGCTCCTACTTTAATTCTCCGCTTCTTTGGCTCGGAATCAATATCAAACTAATTAGTGTAAAGACAAAATCTTTGGAACCGGGCAATTCTTTTTTCAGTGTATTTGCTCACCTCAAACATGCTTCAAGAGCAAAATGCTATTTTCGGACGGGGAACATGGAACATGAAGGTATGATTTGTTTCCCTTTTCAAAGAATTTTAATAAAATCACTCCCGAAACCATTTAAGACCAATGCAAAAACTTTACACAGAAAAAATATCTTTTTTTTTGGGAAAAATTATCTACCTCGAAAATTTAACTAAATTGTTCTCTGCTCTTTGAGATTATGGATATCGTTGTTGAAAATATGAAACAATCCATTTGTTGTCATCTGGCAACACCATTATGTGATGTAATCTGAAGTGGAAGAGTACCTTTGTTTCTCCTGTGAGAATGTAAGAGTACGCATACACTCCCATTTCTACATTCTACAATATATTTTTTACCAGTGTTGCCAATTTGGTGCTTTTAGCACCAAATTTAGTGCTTTTTGATTTCTAAATAGCACCAAATTGCCTTTTTGGTGCCTTTTCAAAAAAAGCACCAACTTGGTGCTTTCTGGCATTTTCATTTAGTGCTTTTGGTGCTTTTTTTTATTTTGAACAGTATTAAGTTTAATTGATATAAAAATTTTGATTAGACTTTCAAGAGCCGAAGAAACTCAAATTTATAATTTGATTGTTATGAAGTTGGTATTGATTATTTTTTAATTAATATTGTTATTTAGGGTATTCTGTAGGAAAGTCGAGCGATGAGTGTCGAATTTTTGAATTTGGTAAAGATGTAATTAAAAACGTTTGTATTAAATTCACAAAAGCACGCACAACTGAGATAAGCAATAGACTCCTTCCATGTATTAATATTTTGAAAGTTGAAAAACATCACTGATCAAAATGAAATGGACGAAATCATTAAGACTGATCAAAGTGTATACTTGAATAGCGGTTCATAATGGTGAGTACTAAGTTCGAGTTTTGCCGCTAAAGTGAAAACTTTATCAGTGAAAAAGGCATACAATTATGCATATTTGCTGCAAATTTTATTATAACTTGATCTTAATACCCACCTTAACTTCTTAAAAGTTCTATAATACATCTTCGGAAGCTTTTTTTTGCTTTTTTTTTTGTTTTTAGTAGAGCATTTAATTTTCGATTTTGTGGTGGAAGGTGGTAGGTTAGAATTTATATATTTTTGGTGCTTTTTGGCCTTGGGGAGCTGGCAACACTGTTTTTTACTGTTGTTTATTATTTTTAAGGTACTTAGCATTCTCGTTTTGGTAAGTACTCTCAATGGACAAAGTAGACATTTATTCGCAGATTATTTGCCATGTCTATGTCACGTTGTTGTTTCTTTCACCACCAACAACAATAAATATAATTTTAACCAAAGCAGCGCACCGCAGCATGACACTTCATACCGCAAATGGCACATCAGAGGAAAAGTATTGTTTAGATTGTTGGGGCGGGATTTATTCACTCATTTCATTTCGACTTCCCATTGTATTATTGCTATCTTCTTCGCTGTTGAGTTTCCTTTCCCTATAGAATAAATGCTGCATTAAAGTTATTTCAATTTGAAATCCTTCAATTCAAAATTTTGTCTTCAGTTTTAAAGGCAAAACCAAGTCCATGTGGCAAAACAATTAATTACAATGACATTCATTAGACTAATCACTATCATCGCTTGTCCTTTCAATATTGTTGCCGTAGTCAACATGATATTGTAAACGTGTCTAAGATGAAGGTATAAGTATGTTTGGAGATGCTAAAAATCGAGCCTGTGTAAATTTTCTCTAAAGTAAAAGACTTTCTACGAAATTGGTTGATTTGTTCCTCTTTTCTAAGATTTTTAATTAAATCACTCACGAAACCATATAAGACCAATGCAAAAACTTTACACACGAAAAAATAACTTTTTTCTTGGGAAAAATTATCTACCTCGAAAATTGAACTAAATTGTTCTCTGCTTTTTGAGATTGTTGTTGAAAATAGGAATATGTAACGGCCTGATATGGTTTTTAGCTACCCTTTACAAAATTATACTTTGGATATTTTGTTATATATATATGATTTAAAATGAAGATATTATACCTTTTCACAAAAGAAATATGTAAAAGGAATCGTATGAAAATTGTACTTTTGTTTATATTGAACTTAATTGTAAAGTCTTTGAATTCTAGACCAACGTTTTTGACCAAATGTATGATTTTTTATTTATAATTAGTATTCGGGCTTTATGGTTATTTCTTATTTATTGAATTAGTTAATTTTATCATTTATTTTAATTGTCAAATACATTTGTTTCCTAGGGTAGCCCTACAGAGAAAAAGTGTACTATTTATTTTCTAAATTAAATCATATTTACTCCAATTTTTTAGTTTTCAGAAATATGTAATTGAAGCAAGTGACGTATAATAATTAATGTTATGGTCTATAAGTATTTATAAGAAATTTAAATTTATTTCAAGATAAAATTAACTATTTTCATTCATAAATGAATTTTTTCCCAGTACGTTAAATTAAATTTAAAGAATGGCGTCCTTAAAGCACTTCTTAGGCCCGAATTCAATACCAACCAAAATCGTTAGCGTAAAGACAAATTGTTTGCAAGCGGGCAAACTTTTTTCAGTGTATAATTGAATAAATGTCCAAAATTAACTAAGCTACATTAAAATGTCATTACATAAGAAAATTTGCCATAATATTTGTATATTTCAATCATATATGTTAGGTTAAACGAACTTCAACTAAAAGCTTCGTTTATAATTAGATACTCGTTAAGCTATGATTAAACGTTAGGTTTTCTGAATTTTCTTGTATTTTCTAAAAATCTTAGTTTTTATACATTTTTTCATTGTTTAATGAAATTAATTGATTAAAGTTGACAATGACCAGTTATTATGAAAATTTCCCTCTGTGTATGATTTCATATATCCATTTCTATGTATAGCAATTTCCATGAAAACAAGATTTAAAAAAAAATTAAACCTTCCTAACGGGTTAAAAAAGCGAAACATCGAAAATGACATTTTCTCAAAACTGTGAGGATCTTCAATGTAGTAGGTTGCCATGAAGCAAAGGAACAAAAAGATGAGCAGAAGCAAAAGCAAGAGAATAGCATTAACCGTTCTTTTTTAGGCTTTCTATTGAGCTGCAAGGTTTATTAAAGTTTTACGTTAAACACATGATTGGGCGCCACAACAAGCAACTGTCGCCAGTAATTAATTTCACCTATTTAATCACAGACTCCAGACACATTCAAAACTGCTGGTCTTTACGGTACCATCGCCAAGACGACGTCAATGACGATGGGGACAATATCACCTCCACCAACAACATAATCACCCTCATCAGCCTCCAGAGCATTGGCAATATAGATGGTCGTACATATTGATGCATGTAGATTTTTTTTTGTAACTTAAATTTTGGGAACCTATCTCAGAAAGGTTCAGCACAACAACAACTTTCGTTTAGGGTGGGTGCAATCACTTGTATTAATTTCGTATTAACCAAAAAAGTCACCAACCATAACAAGCAACAACGGCGACAACATCCACATTGGAATACTACGTATTTACCATATCGAGCAATATTGAATATTGGATATGATCGTCATGGGCCATAAGGTTTCAAATACAGTGATTTTGCTGTTGTTGTATTGCTTTCGTCTACCCATTATCAGTTGACTCTAAAATTAAGGACTAAATCCTCCATATACAAGATAAACTTAACACAGTAACAGAAAACAGTTGAATAATATAAGTTAAGATGAAGATACACGATGACCAGTACACTCTTAAAAAGTCATACCAAGCGAGTGAGAATTTCTAATTCTTAGGTTAGGTTAGGTTAGGTTAGGAGGATGACACGAATCCGAACTAGCGGATTTGTGTCCACTTAGACCATAGATAGCCCATTGCGGTTCCTCAAACTTTTTTCCATCTTCCTCTTCATGTCTGTCTCGCTCCGGCCGGACTGAGTCCATTGTATCATAATGTGTCCTTCGGATGCGCATAGGTCCTCCACCCCTATGCCTTGATGAAGGCGAGAATACTCCTCAGGCTGCATTCTCGCAATTCTAATTCTTCCTTTTGCTTTTATTGCAATCTGTTAATAGTATAAATTTTACCTAACAATAATGAATTTTACCTACATTCTAGTTTAAAAATTGCCAACTTTACTATCAACAAGATTATTATTGAGTATAAAATTTTTACCGATTTGAAAGGAATTTTCTGGAGTTTTTCTTGGAGTGGAAAAACAGAATTTTTCTTAATGTGATTTTACATATGTTAGATCTACACGCAGAGAAGGGATTTGATCACACCAAACATATTCCTACAATTCAAGTATAAAATGCTTGCCTAAATCAGATACATAAAGGGTGATACGGTCAAAATTTGGTCAAGGGAAAACGCGTGTAAATCGGTGAAATCGTACGGCCAAAACAGGGGCCAAATCATCGAGTTCTGTTTCGTATAGAGAAACATTTCGAACGCATTAAATTTTTGGATCACCGCATTCGATCGTAATTTATTTTGTCTACTACTTTTTTTTACATTGCTGTAAACATATGGTAATAAGAAATTGAAAGAGAGTAGAATTTCAAAATAATGTTTTGTTATCAAATTATGTTATTTCTGAGATATTTATATTGTTTTTGTGTGTTAAAATATATGTGTAAAAATATATTATGCATCCAAGTGTTTTTTTTTTCTTCGTTTTCGGATTCAGACGATGAGTACAAAGTGGCATTAATAAGGAAAAATATTCGTGACAAAAGCAGTCCTTTAGCATTGCCTGAATTGTGTTTTTAACATCCATAGATTTAAAAGACGTTTTCATATGTCAAAAGAAGCTTTTAAATATGTTCTTGAAAAAATAAGTTTTTTTGAAGCGGCTACTGAGCATTCCTTTCTTTGATCCGATTCCCTAAATGCAAGTAATATATTTTCTTAAATGTATTTTGCCAAAATGGAATAATAATTACATTTTCACCAACTTTTTTCTTTTTGTTTGCCTTTTTTCTGCTCAAAAATCACTACATACTTCGTTTTCGATAGCATGCTACCTATCGTGTTCAACTTCGAGTAGAAACAATTCGATAACGACTGCGGTGATCCGCGTAAACTACATTACGAAGACGAAGTACTCGATTTCGATTGCGGTGATTTGGCCCCAGTACGGAACAACCGTGTTTCTTCAGGAAAGGCAGCAGACGTTTATTCAAACACTCTTTTACGTAAATTTCTTGGTTGACAGTACCGGAAGCTATGAAAATGCTGCTTTTCAAGCCACAGGTACAGATGGCTTGCCAAACCAGATATTTCTTTGCGAACTTTGACAGTTTTATGTGCTTGAAAATATCTGCTACCTTTCCCCTTCCTTTTGCCGTATAAAACTCCTGTCCCGGAAGCTGCTTGAAGTCAGTTTTGACGTAGGTTTCGTCGTCCATTACCACGCAGTCAAACTTCGTCAGCATCGTCGTGTACAGCCTCCGGGATCGCGCTTTGGCCGTCGTATTTTGTTTATCATCGCGATTTGGAGTCACTACCTTCTTGTAAGTCGATAGTCCGGCTCGTTTTTTGGCTCGATGCACGGTTGTAGACGATACACCCAGCTTATTTGCGGCATCTCGGAGAGAGAGGTTAGGGTTTCGCTTGAAACTACCGGCAACTCTCTTTGTCGCCTCAGCGGCTTCCCCAAACACTTTAATTACTTTTGTAACGATTGATTTGGCAACTTTTAGCGATTTTGCCAGCTTTGCGTGCGAGTAGCTCGGATTTCGCGATGCGCGAGCAAAATTTTGATACGCTGCTCTTCTTGCTTGGACGGCATTTTGACAACTGAAGAGTGAATTCCAAAATCAAAATAGGAGCAACATTCTACACACACACCTTCAAAATGAGGGGTGTTCAGGTTTTTTAAATGCAAAATTGAAAGAAATACGTCAAGTTTATATTGACCAAATTTTGACCGTATCACCCTTTAATTTCCGAAACATTAACTTATTGGATGGACGGGATGGGGAACATGTAACACGTTTGTCGCAACCATGTTATTTTCTCGAAAATTATGTATCTGATTTCGGCAAGTATGTTATGTTTGACGTAAAAACAATATTTTGGCGACATAAAATCGATGAACGGTGACTACTCTCAATAATTCGTTTAACGTAGCAGATTTTGGGAGCATTATCCTCCACAAAATTAAAAATAAACACTAGGTTAGGTTAGGTGGCAGCCCGATGTATCAGGCTCACTTAGACTATTCAGTCCATTGTGATACCACATAGGCGGACTTCTCTCATATCACTGAGTGCTGCCCGATTCCATGTTAAGCTCAATGACAAGGGACCTCCTTTTTATAGCCGAGTCCGAACGGCGTTCCACATTGCAGTGAAACCACTTAGAGAAGCTTTGAAAACCTCAGAAATGTCACCAGCATTACTGAGGTGGGATAATCCACCGCTGAAAAACTTTTTTGGTGTTCAGTCGAAGCAGGAATCGAACCCACGACCTTGTGTATGCAAAGCGGGCATGCTAACCATTGCACCACGGTGGCTCCAAAACAAACACTAAAAATATTTTTTGGTGTCCAACCATAATGGGGAAAGAACCATTAACCTTAAGTTATGATCGAAATGGTAACCAATGGACCACGGTGGGCCTTAGTCAATACTTAATTCGATATTACCCAATTTAACGATAATCAGTGTAATAATGAAATGCTTATAACACCTTAAGCATCTACCATATATTAGATCCTCCAACACAGCAGAGGATTCGCATCATTCAACACCTTTTTTTCGCAGTGCTATAAAACGACCCTTGAAATTTCACAACTTTAAAAAGGCATATAACAGCAGGCAACAGCAGACGCTTAAAGTCTCCAGAAGGCATCACAGACGCAGCCAACAAAAAAGTGGCGTCAATGTGATTTTTTTTCATAAACTAAAAGAAATTATTTAGACAATACTCGTACTGATTTGAGTTAACAAAATTTGAAGGTGTTTAATTTGATACGATGGTTAAGGCAAAAAAAAAAATCGAAAATGGTAACAAATTTAACATGAAAAAGTATTCCATGAAATCGAATTAGACCAATGTACTTCAATTTATGTATACTTTGTAGTATCTCAGGGCAGATACTACAATGTATATTTTAAAGCCATCAAAAAATATTTCGAAAGTTTGTATATTAAAGCACTTATTAAGGAAATTAAGTTCGAGAAAATTATTTACTTTTGAAATGAAAAGCAATTTTAAATGCATTTATTTATTTTTTCTTTTGTTAATTGTTAAATCAATTTGTATAGCCAAACTGCTCAATGGTGTTCACCTGCATGAACTCATTCTAAATAACTTACACTCCTTCGCCCTTGACATTGTGTTTATATGGAATTGGTTTATTCCAATTCTTATAAAAATTTAACCTACTTTAATTAAGTAGTCAAGTTACTACATTTAAACCACCCATCTCCTTCCTATGCAAGAATATTCAACGTAGAAACTACGTAAATTTACTATGAACAAATACACTCGGCTGATCCGTGCCCAAATATTTAAACAGCCATTTTGAAATTCAGTTTTTCCTTGGTAAACATTATTGGGGAGTGAAATAAAACAGGAAAACAGAAACACATTTACTTTTGGGGGGCTGTTGCCATATCAACCACCCACACTCGAAGGCCACATACCATTGGTTCAAACAAAGGATGTGCTTTCCGAATTAGTGTCAGCTTCTGCGCATTGCTTTGCCACTCAATTTGTAACTGAATCTTGGTCTCTAGAGAAATGTAGTTCGGAAAATATATTCCTCATTTTGATGTTTTTTGCTTCTTTTTTTTGTAATACATATATGGGCTTGGTGGGAAAAGTATATTTTTTCCTTTTCTTTATTTTGTGAAAACAATTCGCAGGAAATAAATGTCGAGTTGAAAACAAAGCAGCCAAGCAACAGTTATGGTCTACTAGAATTTGTCTCATTTAAGGTTTTTAAGGCGCACTTTTCTTATTACATTGACATTAACAACTATTTTTAAATGTAACTGTTTAATTTTTAATTGTAACTGATGTATATCTATACTATATATTAATTTTATAACACAAATAAACAAAGGTTTCATAAGTAAAAACTAAGTAACCACACGCAAAAAAATAATTCTTTCCTCCCAAACGAAATTTTAGACAAACAAAGTTCGTTTCTCATTTGCTTTTCGCTGTAAGGAAGTGTATTTGGAAGAAAAGTATATACTTTTTGTGATAAACGTTTATTCTTTTCCAGGATGTAAAAACAATTTCATAAACACTAGCTCAAAAAAAAACATTATTTTCTTGCTAATGCATTGTCCCTCACATCTTTCTCACATCCACGAGGATTTTTAGTTCTTAACACCTTTTCCTGTAATACCAACAATGTAGAAGAAATTATACGATTTTATAAATTTTTAAAATTTTTTTTACCTTTCGCCTGGACGGAAAATCGAACCGCGGACCATGCACATTGTAAGCCAACACACTAACCACTGAGCTATGTACCTGTTATGATCATCAATAGATAAATATCCATATAAGTTATATTTATATAGCATAGCTTGCGGCGCCCACGAACCGAATAAACAAAGTTTATTTACCGGAAAAAACATTTAGTTTGGCACCGTGGAGCAGTGGTAGCTACGTCCGACTCTCATGCCAAGGGTCGTGGGTTCGATCCCTGCTTCGGCCAAAGTTTTTTTTTTTGCTTTTGTTTTTTTTTTTACATATATTCCAGATATATTCGGAAGATTCCGAAAAAATGTTCAACATTACATTGTACTATATTAAATTTTGAACTGTAAAATGTGTCTTATTAAAGACCTAAAGTCAGAAAAGAACAGTGTTTGATATAAACGAAATGGACTGTGTTGTTATTTCAAAAATAACTTTTTTTATTGAAAAAATAAAAATTTTGTAACAAACGAATTTTTTTGGTGATAAAAGTTTAAAATTTTCGAAGCAATTCAAAAAACTCTAACAAAAGAAAAACGTTTTCGGTACACGTTTTCCAAACGTTTTTTTTCTTTGCGTGCACATCTCATTACAATTGACATTACCAGGAGTAAAGCTGTCATTACACGTTGCATTACATTGCGGCGAGTTATAATGACTAACTTGTAATGACAAAAATAAATACTTCTCGGTAATTTCGAATTGTTATTCTCAAATTTTTAGGCAGTTGTAGTTAATATAATTATTCACATAATCGAGCACTTACATAAAAAATCAAAAAGAATATGTAATGTAACGGTAATTCTGAAGATTTTTCCGTTAAGAATTTTTTATCACAAATATTTTATAATAATTGTGTTTAATAATTAATTGTGTGCTTTCTTATACCTAATTCACATTACACTTCCAATATGCGCTAAAACTAAATTTCAAATGCCATTTACCTTATAAAAAGATACTTAAAATCCACTTTTAGTAGATTTCGAACCTTATGTGAATTGGCTATTGGATATATTATAATGTAATTCAGGAATCCAACTCCCTTAAACAACTTACATTTATTTCTATTTTAAGTGTGAAATTAATTTGTGTGTAATCTTACACGCAAAAAAATAATTCTTTCCTCCCAAACGAAATTTTAGACAAACAAAGTTCGTTTTTCATTTGCTTTTCGTTGAAAGGAAGTGTATTTGGAAGAAAAGTATATACTTTTTGTGATAAACGTTTATTCTTTTCCAGGATGTAAAAACAATTTCATAAAGACTAACTCAAAAATTTTTTTTCTGGCTAATTGCATTTTCCCTCACATCTTTCTCACTTCCACGAAGTTTTTTAGTTCTTAGCACCTTTTTCTGTAATACAAACAAAGTGGAAGAAATTATACGATTTTATAAATTTTTAAATTTTTTTTTTACCTTTCGCCTGGACGGAGAATCGAACCGCGGACCATGCTATTTGTAAGCCAACACACTATCCACTGAGCTATGTAGCCGTTATTGTCATCAATAGACAACTACCCATATAAGTTATATTTATATAGCATAGCTTGCGGCGCCCACGAGCCGATTAAACAAAGTTTATTTAACAGAAAAAAAATGTTCAACATTACATTCTACTATATTAAATTTTTACTATGAATTTCAAAATGTGTCTTATTAAAAACCTAAAGTCAGAAAAGAACAGTGTTTGATATAAACGAAATGGACTGTGTTGTTGGTTCAAAAATAACTTTTGTTATTAAAAAAATAAACATTTTGTAACAAACGAATTTTTTTGGTGATAAAAGTGTATACTTTTCGAAGCAATTAAAAAAACTCTAACAAAAGAAAAACGGTTTCGGTACACGTTTTCCAAACGTTTTTTTTCTTTGCGTGTATTTAGATTATTTATTAAATTTTTTGTTTATTTATACAATATTCGTTTCTATTCAAGTAGTTCTCCTATTAGAGCACCACTCGCCATATTTTGATCCATTGTAATCGGCGATAGAAATCAATATTCTCGAGATTTGGTTGCCTGAGACAATAAGTGACTATTTTGCAAGCTTTGGTGTATCTACGAATAAGTCATTACATATTATGTGATTATATGCTTTAAATGCACTACTTATTTTATGGCCGAAAGTATGCCTGGGGAGAAGTACTTTCCTCCTAGGACATGCGTATGTAAATGTAATCTGAAGAGATGCCAATTAATAAGTGGTTATTAATTTTTAAATAGGCTTACCTACAAGATTACCGGGTAATGAGAGTTTTTGCTGGGTGGTCTAGCAGTTCAACTAAAAAGATTCATCCACATTATTATCCCGTATGAGTTGGAACTCATGCATGATTTAGAGCTAATCCAATCCTTTATCCCGCACCGTGGTGCAATGGTTAGCATGCCCGCCTTGCATACACAAGGTCGTGGGTTCGATTCCTGCTACGACCGAACACCAAAAAGTTTTTCAGCGGTGGATTATCCCACCTCAGTAATGATGGTGACATTTCTGAGGGTTTCAAAGCTTCTCTAAGTGGTTTCACTGCAATGTGGAACGCCGTTCGGACTCGGTTATAAGAAGGAGGTCCCTTAGTCATTGAGCTTAACATGGAATCGGGCAGCACTCAGTGATAAGAGAGAAGTTCACCACTGTGGTTTCACAATGGACTGAATAGTATAAGTGAGCCTGATACATCGGGCTGCCACCTAACCTAACCCGCACCTGGTCAACTGGGATCTTTGTTTCATTAACCTAATAATATGTCCCATCAAATTAAAATGCCGACTGCCTATTTTTTTATTTCCCTTCGATTGAACATTTCAATTAAAACAGAACGCCCTAAAGAAAAACTAAATCGTCCTATGAGTTCAGTAGTATGATTAAATCATGCAGTAAACTCTTTAATAAAGTTAGGGACGCCTATCAGGCTGACTTTTGAAACAGTATACAATCAGAGACTTCAAGGCTAAAGATGTATTGGCATTCCACTCACTGGACAACAAGAGAGGTGTGATGAACGCCTTAGGTAATTGGGAAACCATTTACGCTATATTTCCATTAGATACAAAGCAGGAAGACCACGAACTAAAATTTGTTGGTATGACTCTAACTACCTGTAAGCTCATGGTCTCTGAGAATTATACAATGATAGTCAAAACACCAAGAATCCCATTCAAACTTAATGTACAATACATTTTCTAATAATCTTCTGACATTACTTCTCAGCAAAAAAAAGAACTTTTAAAAAAGTAGTTTTGATCCCCAATTTGAGCAGGAAGTAGTGTACAGGTTAAATCCCCTCGAGGATGAAAGTTTTAATTTTATTTTTATTATTTTTTTATTGTTTTTCTATACGTTTTTTTGTGAAATTTAATTGTCCATAATTTAAATTTTGATTTTAAACGGCTAAATACCGTATTTTCTAAGACATTTCATTGGAAGTGAAAAAGAATTGGTGGAGAATCCCGGGATGCGCTTAACCCTCTAATGCCCCAATTTTTTTGTCACCTGATTAAATTTTCAATGTTAACGACACAAAAGCAAGAAAACTAAACAAGATAAATTTATACGGTCAAATTCAGTATATGCTGCAAAGCCTCTTGAACAGTTTAATCTAAATTTTCTCTTTATTTTACCCATTTTTGTTGTCTTAAGGTGTGTTTTACTAAAAGCTTCCTTATTAAATGAAGTCCGCCTAAAGGCGGGATTGGGCATTAAAGGGTTAAAAAGAAATGTTTGTGGGACAACTTCCATTTTTTGTTGGATTATCAATACTGATATCACCAACATCAATTTGATATCACCAACATCAATTTGATTAATAATTCTAGTTTCCGTTCGTGGAATCCCAGCAAAAAACTTGCTAAATTTGCAGTAGCTTTGAAGGGGATACGGAAAGGAATTAACAAAGAAATGTCCAACTTGCGCTCTTTGTATGTACGAATTTCAACGATTTCAGAAACAAAAAATATAGATGTGAAGAACATGAAATCGTAATCTGCTACATAGTTCATAAGAAGTCGTGGTAAAAACACGAACAACTCGTCTTTACAGGAGAGCAGCCTTGTAACCCATAGACGAAGCACACGCTTACGCTAGTGCAACTCAACTGAGCTAATTTCATCATCACCATTATTTACATCTTTTCAGGCTTGCGAAGACATTCTAGCTTTATAGGTGCAGAAAAAACCGCTGAAGTCTGCAGCATGGCCACTATAATGTTAGTGTTTCCAAATTTAAATTTTTTTTGCTGAGAGAAATTTTCAATACTATTCAATACATTTCATACTATCCCGCAGTTCTTAATGGTATAGCTCCCTCACTCCCTCTAACCACAACTACTTCATCTATAGTAATTATTATTGTAATTTTTATTATTGTACTCTTATTCCTATTTCCATGATGATTGCCCTCGGCATTCAACCATTAAACATTTCATTGCATCAACATTTGACTACAGTGACAATTGCTTGGACGTCATAATCGTATGGGTCTGTGCCTCTTCATGGTTCATGTTGATGTCGGTGGCATGGCCACAACAAGTCATTTCCATTCTTTTCCTTGTCGGACAAATCATAAAAGTCCAGTTTCTGGTTTGCCGCAGCAAATCTGGTCTTTTTTATGGTCATATTTTTATAGTCACTTTATGTTGTTATTATTGGCGCTGTTTGATGTTGTTTTTGGCCTTTGGTTTGATTTTTTTGTTTTTTTGCTGCCGCTTTGTAAATTTGTTTGTTAAGCATTATTGCTGACGGATTTCCGAATCATTAGACAAAGTTATCGGGCGACCACCATCGAAGTATAAGCTACTTATGCCATCACAGACTCCAGCCACCAAAACATAAGTACTTAGTAATTTTGAGCTTGAACCCTCAGAAAGGACGGACGTATGTATATACATATATTCAAGTGTGAGACTAAGTATGAGTGAGTATGAGGCTATAGGGAGAATTGAAAAATAGTCTCTTCTTTCAATATCTTCTCAATAATATATGTGGGTTTGAATAAATAGCAATTATGTTTTGCTATAATCTTTGTTTTAAACCAAGTCTGAGGCCTGTTAAGATATTGCATAAGAGTTATTAGTCTGAAAAAGTCAGCTTTATCGTTGTTCGCCACAATAAAAAAGTAATCGATTTGATTTAGGAAAATGTCGATAAGAGTTTTTTGCTTCTACTTTTTTGTCGTAAAGTCCATAACTCAAAAAGTTAAATTTCTCTTCATACTTCTCATTTGCATTTCATGTCCAATGCGGTTCCTAGTAATCTAATATCCGTCTATTTGGCCAAGTCCATATTATTAACATGCTCATGATCTCTCCTTGGCCTTATGCATCATCAATAGAAAATTGATTCTGACCTCTCCATTACAGCATAGGCTAACTTTTCTTGTTTTCTACCAAACTAAAATTGCAATAGACTTTTCCGAGTTATACGCAGCCCCTGATATATTTAAAATATTTTCCAGCATTTTCCAAATCTCTGGATTTATTTTAGAAAACATTAGATTCTCTTCTAGAGTACACTTCAGTGGTTTACAACAACAACAGAATGTAATCATGGAAGCTTGATTCCACACTAAATTTTCTATGGCAATTTTGGTTCCTTAACTTGGATAACGAGGAACCTATAAACCATTTTTGTGTGGCATATTTTTTCAGTCTTCAAAAAACTGGATATGACGACCACGACGACACAATTTAATGATCTCCAATCGTGTTCCTAAATGAAAAGAATTAATTTCAATTTTTATCTTAAACTTGTGATGGCACACTTGCGCGCTCACTCCGGGAATTCCAGCCAAGCTAAGACGGCGTGCAGCAATCATTTCATCCCATCCCAAAAGACATTTCCCATTTCCAAACAAACCAAAGCAGTAAGGACAGACATTCGTTCTTACAAAACAAAAAAAAAAAACTAAATCGTATTTAAGTTGCCTTTTCAAAACATTATCGCTGGGCTAGATGATTGGGGCCGGGCAAAAGCCCAACTTGAAGTTGAAGTTGCTTATTGTCAGCCAGGTGACAAATCTTCTTTAGCTGCTGTTATAGCATTTCCCAACATTTGTTGTTATTGTTCTTTTTGTTTTGCTGTTGTCGCTGCTGCTTTCGTGGGCTTTGCTTTATGGCACCATCATCATGTCCATTGTGCTCCTTGGCAAGATGATAAAGAAAAACGAGGACCTACAACGTTGTTATGCTTGCAAGGTGTTGTTCTTGTTGTTGTTCGTTTTGTTCGCTGGTGTTTGTTTCGACACTTTGTAGACCTTCAACTATCCCTGTTGCATGTCTCGAATATTGCTCTTGTTCCTGATCATGGTGCTATAGTATAGCCAGCCTATGGTACTTGGGTGCTGGTGGTGTTAGCGTGTTCTTTGCTCTTCTTATTTTTTGGTCATCCAGTTAAACATGAATTACTGACATATTGTAACACAGATTGCTGCATTCGTGTGTTGAAATGGTTTGTCCACCTTGTCTGAGTGGCAGGCATGCGCTCCGTGGGGCCATAGTATTGCGTGTGTCAATGATTTACTTTAAATAGTTGCGATTGTTTTAAAAAGGAGATTATTATCACACGATTAGGTCAACAAGGTTTGGACAAACGAAACCCCCCAAAGCAAATTAAAAAAAACAACGTGTGGGTGTGGAATTCCTTCTGCTTGGCCAATGCTATGCTGTTAACCCATCAACCATCCAATCATTATCTCAATCAATCGGATTTGGCACTTACTGGGGGTAAATCGAAACCACCTTTGTTTTTATGTTGAATGTCTATTTAAAATCAATTTATGTCTTATTTGACAATGGATTGTCGTTAAAGATTAACAGCAAAACGCTTACAGCTTCTTTCTTTTTATGAGCGTAAGGCATGCATTCTTTCCATCAGGAGGTCATACCATGTGTCTCTTTTATTTGGTTTCTTTTTTTTCGAAATTCCAACACAAAGGAACACCCATTTAACAAGTCAACAATTTAACGCAATGCCATAAATATGCAAATTTAAACACTCTGCATATATCCTTTTTGGTGGATTTCAC
Organism: Haematobia irritans; assembly: GCF_050003625.1. Taxonomy (NCBI): domain Eukaryota; kingdom Metazoa; phylum Arthropoda; class Insecta; order Diptera; family Muscidae; genus Haematobia; species Haematobia irritans. Next base: position 1,635,506 of record NC_134398.1, read on the forward strand.
ACCGTCTTCCCGAAGTAATCGCTTAACTTAAACACAGACTGGATGACTGAGCTAAACACAAGATTGAGTTAAACAGATCGAGGGAGAATTATTAATGCTAATAACGATCTGAACCTTGATGAGATTTTTTTGAGTAGACAATGTCGCCAAACGCAAACATTGCGCTGAAGGAGCAATTTTCAGCTAACCATGATTAATTCCACAGAAAAACAACACGAAAATTTCGTGACATATGCGAGTGGTGAACAAGATTCATAGCAAACCTCCGAATCAAAAGTTATGAATATCGAATTTATTTCGTTGAGTCCAAATAAACCTAGTTGAGGACAAACACAACAATGGTTGCCATAAACAAAGATATACTTGCATTCAAGTTACTAACTTCCCAACTCAAACTTAAAAAGCTTCCCTACTATTGCCACATCTCTGAATAGACTTTAGATGATCTCTAGATTGAACCAAATTTAGTAAGTGGTCATTTTACTAGTCTCCAGAAGGGAAAAAAGTCATGCATTCATCCCATGTACCCCCATGCAACACTTGTCCCACCATTGGGGCAGCTTCTTAGATTAACGACAGTTAAAATGATGGTACTCTGGCAGTTAAATGAACATGCACACACAGCCCATAATACAACTTGTCGTACAAGATCCTTATCTCTCGATAGTCGAGAATATTGCAAAACTCAAATGGTGTTGTTGCTGGTGGGGCTGTTGTTACTGTCGCCTGTTGTTGCTATGTTTCCTCTCTTATGCAGTAAAATACAATCTTAGCATGGTGTCTTAGAGTGTTGCCTTCGCACTTAAGTTTGCATTTCGTTGTGATAATCGCAGTTAAACTTCAGCTTCATCATCATCATCTCAACCACTGTTGTGAGTGACTAAGACGTAGGTCTTTCTGTAGCATATTAGTGAGGGGGGATGAAAAATTAGAACTACATTTTTCCGGGCCGCAATGGTTCAATGCTTACCATTACCGCCTTGCATACAAAGGATCAAGCTGCAATCCCAGTTTTGACCAAACACCAAACAGCTTTTCAGCGGTAAATTTTTCCCACTCAGTACTCGTAATGCTGGGGACATTTCTGAGTGTGTCAAGAGAATCTTTGTGGTTTCACCGTAATGTGAAATGCCGGGTTGTCTCTATACCTAACCTAACCTTCTCCGCACTTGTGGCTAATGGTCAAAATTTCGGAAAAAATTATACTAAAATATTAATACATTTACAACCAAATGCATATAAGATTGTGAAACACGCATAATTAATTTTCATCACAATTGTATCACTCCACCTTAATGTCGATTAATACCAGCAGTTCAAATCTCTTGGAGTTTATCTTGTTGTGTTAAGCTTTAATGCAATTTGGCTTCTTTTTATTGCTTAAGGTAAAGAAACTTCCTTTCTTCCTTCAACACTGCAGTAACGATTGTATGTCCAATCGAAGGTGGTGACTTGCCCCACAGACAGGATGTGGTAAGATGTGAGGTGAGGTTGGAGTTGAAGTTGTTTTAATGGTGTTGTAGTTATGTTAGGACTGGCGTTAAACATGTTTTTCATTGGTGACAAATTTTTGTATTTCTCTTAACAAATTACACAAGTACCAAACCATGACCATCCAAGGGATAGGATGGAGGAGCATTCAATGAGACAAACACCATATACAATGTAAAGATGTAGCTATGTGTGGCACTCGCAAAGGAATTTAAATGTATTTTATTTTGAGTTTTTAGATTTCATCTTTATGTCTTATCTTGCTAGGGTCATCCTGCTTTCAAATTTCCCATTGTAACATTAATCAATTATCAAATATTTAATTATGCTTTATGTTCAATTATAAAAGAAATCATTGAGATTTTAATATTTTTTTATAAATATTGATGTACGATACATCTTATTATTCAGTGTATTTTGTGACAATAAATGCGCATCAATATGTTTATTACAAAGAAGGCTATACATGTAGACCAGTGACAAGGGATTTCAGGAGCGTTTCCGAACCGAGTGAAAAACCGACTTGTAGCCTTATGAAACAAAGTAAAATTTGTTTCAAAAACGTCGGAAATAACATCAAATTTTAGAATCAGTGTATATGTGTTCGAATTGTCTCTCTTAGTCACGAATTATGACCATCAATTATGAAGCCATCACCCACGGTCGATGAATACAACGGGTTTCGAGTTTTAGCACTTCTTGCAACTTCAGTGACTTTAGTACAAAATCACTTTTCAATATGTGTTGTATCCGTTATTTATATGCAGCTCACGAGCAAGTTTAGCTACCACTGCAGCGTGGAATTGATCAAATCTGGCCTTAACTTTTCAGATCATTTTTGGTGTTGTTACCTTTTTTCGCTCGAATAAATCTTTCACTGGAATAAATCTTTCAGCGGTTTAGAAATGGTAGCAACGTGCTGTATTCAAAACTATATTTCAATAGTTTTTTGCAAAACTTGATAATGTAATTTTTTCTCTCATTTTTAAAAGTTGAGTTTTTGATTCTGATCACTATCTCTTAGAAAATAATTTGTACTTAATGGGAGGATAAGCCACCAGTTAGTAAATTTTTTATTCGAATCCTAATAAACACAAGAACCTGTCTCGTAGACTATACAGTCCAATACGATTCTAGTTATATCTAAGATAATACCAGGAGGCTCTTATTTGTCGCCGAGACCGCCAGGCGCTGTACAGTAAGCATGGGTCCTCTGGAGAAGTTTCATAGATGGAACACATAATCATCTGTGCAAATCGCAAATGCTTTCCATTGCAACAAAGATGGCTCTTTTTGTGACCATTACTTATATAGCATTGTACCTTTCATAGAATTTATTTGAAGTTTTAAATTAAAAGGTAAGCAAAGCAAATTCTTGCTTTCAAGAAAATATGTTGGTTGGTACTTCCCATATAAGACACTTCTAAAACTGATGTATGCAGTTTCGAGCAAATTTGTAGGAAAGTAATTTACAAAAGAACATCACACAAATCTTAGATTTCATCTAAAACAACAGCAAAACTGAGATCCACTTTTTATGAAAAAAAAAAAAAATAAAATAAACGCGATGTTTGTCAGGGTACGATTGCCATTGTCTAAACCCCAGAGTAAAACCGCAAGTTCAGCAAAGCATATCAAACGTTACACAAAAATCTCGACAAAAATGCATCGACACACAACCATGTCGCATTCATTCGCAACAAAGGTGACTACAACACAGCATTTGTTATAAAGAAATCTATATTGAGTTTAGTTTATTTTTTTCATATTCTTATTTTCAGATTTCTATGCCACAATAGAAAAAAGAACCTGACGTAAATGACACCTCGTTTTTGCAAAAAAAAAAGTTGAAACGGCAATTTCAAGAAATAGAATCACTAAATTCAAATTCAAAATGCACAAAATCTACATGGGCCAATTCTTCCGTTTAGTTTTGTGCCATTGCTGTTGAATGACATTTTTATTGCATCGTCTTACATAGATCGATGTTGGAGATACCCCTCAGAAGAGCAGCAAGTGGATGAAGAAGGTACGTAGTGCAATGCATTGACGGACGACGACACGTTGGATTTGTAGGAAATTCAAACCGTTCTTCAGATGAAAATGCATACCTTTCTTGCGTTTCGTTCTTCACCTTTATGAAGATTCCAGTTAATTTCGGTACTAAATCTATATTGTTAACCATTTCAAATGAACATTCGATAAATACCAAAGTACCAAAATTTAGCTTCATTAAATGTGAATGATGACATTCAATAGCAAACATCAATATGAGCCATCACCAAAAAGCTGGGAATGATACGCTTTTGTTTATTTTGCCATGTGCCATGCCAGACGTCAGTCGAGGCTTTTCAACATAGATACATTCATATTTTGTTCATTCATTCATGGCTTGGCGAATGCCTGAAGATGCATTGTCAAGAAATCCAGCCAGACGTTTGATGGTGTCCATCAATTCAACACATCATGATTTGAACAATGGCAGTCGCCGCCATATAATATCAGACGGTATAAATTTCCACAATCTTTAGTCTAGAATAGAGTAATTCAAATTTTTAGGTATGAATTTCATTTGATGAGTTCCATTTTCATTCAGTTTTTAGTAGTCCAAGTATGTGTTGTTCTATGGCTACATCAATGTCCGATAGATGATATTATCATTTTACGCATAGAACTGGTGAGGAGAAGATATAAAAATCCGAAATCATTCATAAACTTTTTTGTTTGGTAGTGGCTTGGCAAAGATTCGAGTCACTTGGATAGGTTTATGGTTGCTCAAATCGATTGCGAGTGAGATCTCCAAACAAGCCGATCGTTACAATTGCTATTGCTACTAAATTTTGAAATGGTGATATAACAGTCGAAAATCGGGTATTTGGCCGAAAATCGGGTATTTAGTGAACTACCCGATACGTGCCATTCTACGTTAAGGGACCTCCTTCCCATATAGCCGAGTCTGGTGAAGCCACTTGAGTGAATCTTTGATACACTCAAAAATGTCACCAGCATTACAGAGAGGAGATAAATGACCGCTTAAAAACTGTTTGGTGTTCAGTCGAAACTGGGTTTGAACCCCCGATCCTTTGTATGCACCTCAGTAGCTCCCGAACCTAGATCCCCAGAGTTCTTGGTTGATATTACACGCCTACTTATAAATTCGTATATTTGGAGAAGGCATGGTGTCGGATTGATACCATCTGTTCTCCTTTGATACAATACGTTTGGTATGAAACGTTTTGAAACGTGAACGCCGTTCATGATTATTTCTTTGATAAACATTTTCGGATTTTAAGTATATTATAGAAAATTTTCATTTTCCTTACAAAAAATATCAAAAATTATCCAAATTAAATATTTTCTTATTATAGACATTTCAAAATATTTTCTTAATATGGTAGATGATTTTTAAATTATGATTTTTTTAAATGGATTGTTTTTTTCCTGTGTACCCGTACTATACAGAAATGGCCATAACGAATTGAATTTTCAATCAAGCCAGACATTTACCCACTAAGAAAACGATCGAAATTCAATCACAGTCGCTATTAAAGTCCATTTTATGGCTCAAATGAGGGAAAAAGGTGACACTAAATTTGTCTCTTTATGGTGTGATGTGCTGTGTGTGCGGTGTTAACAGCCTGGGGTTTTCCTAGAACTGTATCACAAAATACTATACACTTATGGATACCAATTGATAGGCTCGTGTCTACAAACCATTTTTGGGGTTTTTGCTTTGCTTTCAGTTTGTTACTGCTCCCGCCTCCTCCCCCCAAACAAAAAAAGACTTACATGTATTGTACATATGTTTAAGATATTAAATTCTATATTCAATTTGTTATGTTATTTATTCTTCAATACACACAATTTGTATTCAAATTTTTATAATTTGAATTGGGGTTTTATTTCTTTACCTTTTTAAGACGGTCGCCTTGTCAACATGGCGCCTTTTCGTTAAAGGAAAACAGAAAAAGAAAGAGATTGTTGTCATAGTTTGAAATCGATTTTTGATAATTAAGTTATAAACTTTATTGTAATGTAGATTTTATTTAAATTAATATTTAGAACATCGTATCATTCATAAAATGTACATCAAAGTTGCATACAAACCATTTTATACCAGATAAAATCACAACTTGTCATAGTGAAAATTTTCTGGCTCCGCACAATTAATGTTGATTGGATTTGATAAGATTTAGTATGACTATAGTCATATATTAGAGGTGTGCACGTGAGTAATATTGTGCTCACGCTCACGCACACTCACGACGGAGTAATCTTATTCACGCACACTCACGCACGATATTTTTTGGTAGGACTCACGGTCACGCACGCTCACGAAAAGAAAATTTATACTCACGCACACTCACGCACGAAAATCTTTTAAATGTCATGACTCACGAAATATATCGTGACTCACGAAAAATGTCGTGACTCACGAAAAACTTCGTGACTAACGAATAATTTTATGAGTGATTTACCTATAGAACCTGACTGAAAACATGAGTATGGTTAAAATCGAGTGCGTTATAAAACTCTTACCACGTAGGATGTTACTAAAATTATAAATGAATTCAACTCGTAAGCATTTTATATTCGTAAGCGGGATTATTTTCGTGAGCGTGTTTTTCCGAAATTCGTTACTCACGCACACTCACGAAGATATTATTTTCGTGACTCACGCTCACGCACGACATTTGGTTGGTTAATCACGCTCACGCACACTCACGCCATTGCCGTTTGCGTGACTCACGACTCACGCGTGAGTCACGAAAATGTTCGTGAGTCACGACACTTTCGTGTCACGTGCACACCTCTATCATATATACACCCTCAAAAAAAATCGCTTCTTTAATATATGTTCCAAACATATTTTGCAGGAAGCACATATATTATTGGATACTGCCGAAACATAAATATGTTTGTTTTATGTGAACATATTATAGGTTTGGAAGCATTTTGAGCCCAAAAATATTATATGCTTGGAAGAATTTTTCCCAAAGACGATTGTGCTCATTGCCTAACATACTCGTAATTTTCACTTCCACGAAATATTATAGTTCTTGGCACCTTTTTCTGTAATACAAATAATGTTAAAGAAATTATTCACTTTTATAAATTTTTTAAATTTTACCTTTCGCCTTCACGGAGAATCAAACCGAGGACCATACAGTTTGTAAGCCAACACACTATCCACTGGACTACGTAGCTGTTATAGTCACCAGTAGATAATTATCGTTATAAGTTACATTTAGTTTGCAGAGCCCACGAGCCCATGCAAACATAACATTATTTAACAGAAACATACATTTGTTTGCCACGTGGAGCAGTGGTTAGCATGTCTGCCTTGCATGCAAAGGGTCGTGGGTTCAAACCCTGCTCCGACCGAACACTTTTTTTTTAATTTACACATTTATATTTATACTATATTAAATTTTTATAATGAAACTTCGAAATGTGGGTTATTAAAGATTTATAGTCAGTAACAGTGCTTAATATAAATGAAATTGACAGATTTTTGGATAAAATATTATTTTTTTTTTTTGCAAAAATAACAATTTTGTAACAAAAAACTGTCGTGAACAGTTTTTTACTAGCATTTAACACCATCGCTCCAAAATGCCTTTTATTTTTCTTTAATAATTCATTTTAAAGAAAATAAACTTTTTAAATTGTTTTAGCTGCAAAACTCGAACTTAATGCCCGCTTTTATATTTGAAGGTGTCCGTCAACTCCTCGTGGACTACTTATTAATAAAGAGGAACTAAACTTTGTTTTTATACATTTTACTGTGTAATTTTTCACTATTTCCTCCTTATTTCATTTTACTGTCCCAACTCTAAAAAGTGTATAGTGCCCTTTCGTTATTTTTATGAAGACCCCTGATTTCTTTTAATGAACCAAGAAAAAAATTGTGCCCATAATGCCAAAATGATAAACAAAACACATGTCCACACATACATAAAATGGTGCTCTCAAGGCGAAAACATATGCTGTTTGTTTTTCAAATGTCTATTCTCTTGGTTCCGAATGTCTATTCTCTTTATTCAAATTAAATAATATTTAGACTTAAGCATATCAAATTTTTGGCCTTATCATAAAACAGTTTTCCGAAACAACATACAAGCGGTTTCACAGAAATTGTTCTCTTTTGATTCTTTCGCTGTGTTATGTTGATATCTTTCGTCAACTCTCCCAGTTTCCATCTCTATTTCTTTCTCTATACTCTCTCTGTCGCTTTGAATAAAATATCACAACATATGTATGTTTAGTCGAAATTTGTAAATTTATATATGTTTGCATTCACACATATGATTTTTATGAAACATTCATGCCCCAAACATAATATATTCTAACATATTAACATAGATGTCCCAAACATTTAGTTTTAGTTTAATAACATTACATGTTTGCACTTAAATATATTGTGTTTTAAATTTGTACCCGAAACACATTTTGTTTATATCGGAACATATGAAAAACATATTTTTCTAACAGTGTATAAACTATATATAGTTTTAGCACTAATCACTAAGAGGTAACAATCCGACTGTCACATATACTGGTCTTATACCACCGATCGACTCAGAATTCTCACTTGAGTTGTAGGTGACTGTCCATCTGCATAGCTATTAGTTTTTCGTAAAATCAAAGGTGAATTGTTAGATTTATTATCTTTTTGAAAACATTGGATTAAACAGCTGGCGCATGTTTTGTTTTTTATTCGCTGTCAAACATATTTAGTAGATAATTTAACCATGAATCGTCTTACAAACGAACAAGGCTTGCTCTCTTAAGAAAGTTGATCGCGCGAAATTGTGTTCAGCGACGAAGCTCATTTTTGGCTTAGTGGGTATCTAAATAAGCAGAGTTGTCGATTTCGGAGTGAAAATCAGCTTGACTTGCATTATGTTACATGTGGTTTCAACAAGACATACCACACAGCACGCGTAACAATGCTGTTATTGAGAGGCGAGGTCGGTGAACATTTTATTTCACATTCGGGACAGGTCAATTGGTCTAAGCGGATGGATTATTTGAGGCAAAGTTAAGATCAACATTCAAACGTTAAATTATATGTACCGTATATCGTTACAAAAAAAGATTTCACGCTTCAGCCACGAAATTCCAATCCAATCAATCCAATCAATTTTTTAATTGAAATTTCTTCAATCGCGGAAGTTATAGCATCAATCACATAATTAATTACAAATAAAAATATACTTAATTAAAAAATTAATTGATTTTTTCGGCACTTTCAGTCAATTCAATTAAAAATTTAATTGGTATTGCTAGAAAACTTAAATTTTAACTAAGGCAACCATTTATTTATTATGTATACCCGCGAAAATGATAGTATCGGTCACATAAGTAATTACAAATAAACATATACTTAATTCAAAAAATTGGTTCAATTACAAATTTAATTGATATTGCTCAAAAACTCAATTAATTTTTAATTAAGGCAATCAATTATTTTTTAACCCTACCAAAATAAACCTAATGTTAAAAAACTTTTATTTTTCTTCTGTTTTTACTTGTACTAACATCATGTAGAACAAAAATTGTCATTTTGAAAACCTACCTCAATTACTTCAAGAGCTATATGAGCTTCTTCTGAAAACTTAATTCTTGAATTGTGACCAAATGGCTTTACGGAAATAAGCGCTATTTGGCCTATATCTTTCAAAGTGTGAGAAAAAATACAAAAAAGAACCCGAAAAAGTATCAGCTATAGTTTTTGTATAAAGGGTTAATTATTTACTTAGGATAATTAATATTTTAAATAAATGTAAGCATGTTTAATTATAAAATTAAAAATGCAAACATCCCTGCAAAAAAAAATTTGGAAGTTCTTCGAAAGACACGACTTTACAAGGATTTCCAAAAATTTCCTCCCAAAGATGTTCTTCATTTTAACTAACATATGCAGGAAGTTCTTTTAATTCAATTTTTATAATTCGGGTTTTTTTTTCAAATTTTTAATAGGTAATTTTAACTGTTTTGTTTTAAATAGGGTAAAAACGGAATAAGAATCAATAAAATAGTACAAATTATTCAAATTTTATCGAAAAAAAAAAGATAAATCCATTCTAGAAAAATTTGCGAATTTTTGGAAATATTTGAGGTCAAACGTTTCAGACAAGCGTTAGGATTCATTAAAAATCATAAAAAAGTAAAAATTATTTATTTGGCAAAATATCATAACATTTTTTAATTCACATCCAAAACACTGAATTCGGATCACATCTTAAGAAATGATGCAAATTCAGTGCAACAGCTGTTGAAATCTTGTCATAGGACAAGCCCATGTTAAATTCATCTCTTCTACCCCAATTTTACACCATTTTAGCATCCATTTTCAGTACTTTTTTTTTGGCGACGGTGGGATGTTAACTGACTTTATTTTTTAAATTTTAGTATTTTTTAATTGATAACGTTTTCAACTTCAAGGTTTTTAACTGGAATCTTGTTATATATATGAATAGCGAAAATGTGACTCTTTGTTCACAAAGCGGGTCTTTGTAAACAATTCCTTTGTCTTTATTTTCCCTCAAATATTATGCATTTGGTCTAATTTGAAATGAGCGGTATACAATATATTAAAAGCTGGTCATGAAAGTAATTACATTTAATTAAAATATATTACAATTTTATTATTTGATTTTTATTTAGAATTTTATGTTGGTTGTAATTTATATTTCTTAGCGATTTGATATATTCGATTATAAGCATTTACGAGGCACTAAATGTCTGACAAAATAAATACTATTGATAACCTCACTCAATCCCACCTCCTCCATGCTCTAATCATCTGGTACAGATCGTTGTGGGATGGAGTTTAGGGCGACGATAAAAAGTTAATACAATACAACCAATAATCTCGTACATATCTCAATGATCTCTGGATATCAAATGAATGGAAATGTCGATGTAACGTGTTACCCTCGAACTTGGAAAGAAAATAACCATCCAATTACAATTGATGATCGAAAATCACCAACTATGACTGACGAAAAGGCATGCTACAAATCAACACCAAAATGACATGTCAAAATACACATTTGTGGCCGCTGTTATTCCTATTCCTTTTGGCTCATAATGACCTAAGGGCTCCCCCTCTTCTTATAGCTCAGGCATTGAATATTGGTGATGTTGAATTGAATTCGGATAGAAACGAAACACATCGATTTTATAACCGAACATATCAGTTCTAACCGTTTAAAAAATCCAATATTGTGAAACATTCAACCTATCGGCTGACTCTCGCAACCGGATTCAAAAAGAAGTTAACATGTATATGTAGATTTGATTTAGAAGAAAATTGAATGGACAGACAAATGGATCTTGTCTATGGCTTCAGGTGTTGTGATGTTAATCTATCGTTTCATTGTTGTTTTGTCATTTTATTATTATGATGATTATTTGTTACTGTAGTTCTTGTTCTTTTTTTTTTGGGGTTTCATCTTTATTGATTCTGAACCTCAGTGAAAAGAATTAATCTTAAGCCTGTTAATTGATGGTTATATTTTTGGGTATTTCTTTGTATGAGGGTTTATTCTATCGCACTCCCTCTATTCAAGCGTAGAATATACCTTTTTGTTATGTGGTTTCTAAAGGTGTTTTACCTCTTTTGGTCTTTTAAAGCATTGACATTTTCTTAGTAACGTTTTAATGCTGGCTAAGCAAACCACAAGATGGATTTGTAAAGCGCAACAAGATTTTTACTCTACCAAGAACTTTTTCACCTTTTCCATTTGTGATGGGTGACACTTTTCGTTTCTTTACCAATTATTTAAAATTTTCTTTTTTCTAGGTTGACCTTTTTCAATAAAGTATCCTATTTGTTGTATTGCTTTCTAGCGAAGCATAGGAAAGGATTTTGAGGTACACCGGAATGCTGTTTTAGGTGATATCAAAAAGGAATCAGGAATGATGTACATGGTAAATTTCAAGCGATTGCAAAGTTGTGGTAAGAATAGCCATACATTAATCAGCATAAAGTGTCTACATATTTTTGCTGGATTTAGCTTCTTGTCATTATGGCAGATTACACTTGACTCATATGCTATTGTGGCAAATTCACCAAAATGCATTTGAAGCCCTGAATTTAATAGAAGAATTTCAAGTAAATTTGATGGAACATATCCCTTTCTAAAAAGAATCGGTTCATGTGCACTGATAAAAATATTGACCTAATATGAAAGATTATGCAACCTAAATCACACAATTTACACAATATTAAGGACAATTTTTTTTTTTTTGGGAGCCACCGTGGTGCAATGGTTAGCATGCCCGCCTTGCATACACAAGGTCGTGGGTTCGATTCCTGCTTCGACCGAACACCAAAAAGTTTTTCAGCGGTGGATTATCCCACCTCAGTAATGCTGGTGACATTTCTGAGGGTTTCAAAGCTTCTCTAAGTGGTTTCACTGCAATGTGGAACGCCGTTCGGACTCGGCTATAAAAAGGAGGTCCCTTGTCATTGAGCTTAACATTGTCATTGAGCAGCACTCAGTGATAAGAGAGAAGTTCACCAATGTGGTATCACAATGGACTGAATAGTCTAAGCGAGCCTGATACATCGGGCTGCCACCTAACCTAACCTAAACTAAGGACAAATTTCTTTAACATAAAGACATTTTAATTAAAAGGAAGTTTATAATCGTTGCTTTAAAGTTTTTCCTTTTTAAATTTAGAGCACGAATCTTTATTACATTAAACTATATATTATGATTTGAATGGGATTGCAAAAAGAACATAAAAATTCGATAAATCAGATTATTAGCACAAGTTTAATTTTATATAGCCGAGATTTAAAGACAAATAACTCCCTACAAATTGACTTTATTTTGAAGAAGCCGCATATTTGCCTCAGAATGGGCCTTAAGGGAAGGTCAAAATCTTTGGATTCAAGTAAACTTTGTTTTTTGAGTGTGGTACGGTTTCAGAAGTTAAATTTGAAATTTTTAACATTAGCTTTTAGTAAGGTTTGTTTTTGTTTAATTTGTATAAGGTAACTGCTTTGGATCTAACATACGTCAAGATTTTAAATATCAAGCAAATCGGATGAACATTGTGGCTCCATATGTTCTATGAAAATATTGCTGCGGCTTGCATGGTATCGAGAATTCAAATCGGTGACCGGGGGCCTATATCAAAAAATGGACCCATACATACAAAATTTAGCATATCTCTTTACGGACCTAAAACAGGAAAGTAGCGGCGTATATATGCTCAAGAAGACAGATCGGAGGATCGGTTTATATGGGGGCTATATTGAAACATGCACCGATATTGCCCATCTTCGAACTTGACCTTCCTGCAGACGAAGAACGAGTTGTAAAATTTCAGAAAGATAGTTTCATTATTAAAGGCTATGACGAGATTACAATAGACAGACAGACAGACGGACATGGCTATCTCGTCTTTCACCTTGATCAAAGGTACATAAGCTTCATATAATATGAAATCAATATTTCTATGTGTTACAAACGGACTGATGAACTTTTTATACCCTCATCACCATCATTGGTATAAAAAGAAACTAAGAGCACATGTATCGATGACTTTAAACGCACATATGTTCCAAGGGCGACTCGGACGAAAAATACTGTTTTTTCATATGGTTCGGTGTAAAAATTATATGTTTGGAACTCAATTTTTAAGCACATCACACTAGCATAACATGTTTGCGATATATATGTTAATATGTTAGAACATATTATGTTGGGTACATAACCTTTTTTATACCCTCCATCATAGGATGGGGGTATATTAACTTTGTCATTCCGTTTGTAACACATCGAAATATTGCTCTAAGACCCCATAAAGTATATATATTCCGGGTCGTGGTGAAATTCTGAGTCGATCTAAGCATGTCCGTCCGTCCGTCCGTCCGTCTGTTGAAATCACGCTAACTTCCGAACGTAACAAGCTATCGACTTGAAACTTGGCACAAGTAGTTGTTATCGATGTAGGTCGGATGGTATTGAAAATGGGTCATATCGGTCCACTTTTACGTATAGCCCCCATATAAAGGGACCCTCAGATTTGGCTTGTGGAGCCTCTAACAGAAGCATATTTCATCCGATCCGGCTGAAATTTGGTACGTGGTGTTGGTATATGGTCTCTAACAACCATGCAAAAATTGGTCCACATCGGTCCATAATTATATATAGCCCCCATATAAACCGATCCCCAGATTTGGCTTGTGGAGCTTCTAAGAGAAGCATATTTCATCCGATCCGGCTGAAATTTGCTACATGGTGTTGGTATATGGTCTCTAACAACCATGCGAAAATTGGTCCATATCGGTCCTTAATTATATATAGCCCCCATATAAACCGATCCCCAGATTTGGCTTGTGGAGCCTCTAAGAGAAGCATATTTCATCCGATCCGGCTGAAATTTGGTACATGGTGTTGGTATATGGTCTCTAACAATCATGCAAAAATTGGTCCACATCGGTCCATAATTATATATAGCCCCCATATAAACCGATCCCCAGATTTGGCTTGCGGAGCCTCAAAGAGAAGCAAATTTCATCCGATCTGGCTGAAATTTGGTACATGGTGTTGGTATATGGTCTCTAACAACCATGCAAAAATTGGTCCACATCGGTCCATAATTATATATAGCCCCCATATAAACCGATCCCCAGATTTGGCTTGTGGAGCCTCTAAGAGAAGCATATTTCATCCGATCCGGCTGAAATTTGCTACATGGTGTTGGTATATGGTCTCTAACAACCATGCGAAAATTGGTCCATATCGGTCCTTAATTATATATAGCCCCCATATAAACCGATCCCCAGATTTGGCTTGTGGAGCCTCTAAGAGAAGCATATGTCATCCGATCCGGCTGAAATTTGGTACATGGTGTTGGTATATGGTATCTAACAATCATGCAAAAAGTGGTCCACATCTGTCCATAATTATATATAGCCCCTATATAAACCGATCTCCACATTTGGCTTGCGAAGCCTCAAAGAGAAGCAAATTGCATCCGATCCGGCTGAAATTTGGTACATGGTATTGGTATATGGTCTCTAGCAACCGTGCAAAAATTGGTCCACATCGGTCCATAATTATATATAGCGCACATATAAACCGATCCCCAGATTTGGGTTGCGGAGCCTCTAAGAGAAGCAAATTTCATCCGATCCGGCTGAAATTTGGTACATGGTATTGGTATATGGTCTCTAGCAACCGTGCAAAAATTGGTCCATATCGGTCCATAATTATATATAGCCCCCATATAAAACGTTCTCCAGATTTGACCTCCGGAGCCTCTTGGAGGAGCACAATTCATCCGATCCGGTTCAAATTAGGAACGTGGTGTTAGTATATGGTCGCTAACAAACATACCAAAATTGGTCCAATCACACAAAAATTGGTCCATATCGGTTCATAATCATGTTTGCCACTGAGCCAAAAATAATCTACCAAAATTTTATTTCTATAGAAAATTTTGTCAAAATTTTATTTCTAGAGAAAATTTTGTTAAAATTTTATTCGGTTCATAATAAAATTTTCATCATTGTCAAAATTTTATTTCTATAGAAAATTTTGTTCAAATTTTATTCGGTTCATAATTATGGTTGCCACTCGAGCCAAAAATAATCTACCAAGATTTTATTTTTATAGAAAAATTTGTCAAAAGTTTATTTCTATAGAAAATTTTGTTAAAATTTTATTTCTGTAGACATTTTTGTCAAAATTTTCTTTCTATAGAAAATTTTGTGAACATTTTTATTTCTATAGAAAATTTTGTGAAAATTTTATTTCTATAGAAAATTTTGTCAAAATTTTATGTCTACTTTGTCAACCTGAATTATATACGTATTGGATCGATCTTTTTTTTGATTTAATATATACCACGTATGGACTTACATACAATTTAGAAGACGGTGGGTTTTAAGATACCTTGCCATCGGCAAGCGTTACCGCAACTCAAGTAATTCGATTGTGGATGGCAGTGTTTAGAAGAAGTATCTACGCAATCCATGATGGAGGGTACATAAGCTTCGGCCTGGCCGAACTTACGGCCGTACATACTTGTTTTAAATATAATATGTGTGGATGCAAACAGATATTAATTTAAAAATTGCCTATAAACATATAAGGGCTTAGAAAGAGTATGCTGCAAGAAAAAATGGAAGTAACCAATTGATGCCTTAAAAATATATACACACAAAGAAAATTTCATTTATTACGCCATTCTGGAAAAATTCTTCTTGCAAACGGAAAACACAAGAGAACTAAAAAAACAATAATTGTGAAAAAAACCAAAGTAACCACCTTTAAAGTGGACACATTTTCCACAGACGAAATTGTTTTTCACAAAAATAAAATTTTTCTTTAAATAACACGAATTTTAATTTAAGACATGGCACCGGCATGCTATCCAGCTACAACTGTTTATTGTCATAGTGAAAATGGAATGTGTCTACTTTCGCCTCTTCGTTGTGAAAACATTGTTATGTTGTTCAAGCACTACACATCTGAGCGGGGATTTAACCTGTTAAGATGTGTTGCATACAAAATCCATGTAACCATTAATGAAATTATGTTAACATGCCCGATTTCATCAGGCTTCTCAGAATTTCATTCATGAAGAGCAGGTTAATATTGCCTATTGTGACTTAGGGTTAAAAACGAACCATTGCCCAATTGCCTTGGTGCTTTGGTGCGCTAGTACCATATATTCCTACATATTGAAAAATTTTATAATTTCTGTGTATTAGGATTAGACGGTGACGAACATTTGTTTACCTGTTAGGGGGTCCCTCCCTTTGTAGGAATTTATAGTGGCCATGGATATTTAACGAAGAAATTTATTAGCCTTTTCAATAAATTTATTAAGTGTGAGGGGACATTTTAAATAGAAATAAATTTTATTTGAAATTTGAGGTGGTTTTAGCGGAAACTTTTAATTAATCATTAAGAGAACATTTACTATGTTTAGGAAAACGTGTGCCATAAATATTAAAATACAAACGTTGTTTTAAGTTAAAAAATTGATAAGATTGTTTGAAGAAGAAATTTTTGAAAACAATTTTAATATTTCTCGATTTTTTTAATGATATAGATTTTCCATTCTTATTTTACATTATTTCATTATTGTTATTTACTACACTGGTAGAAAAATATGTTTTTCATATGCTCCGATATAAACAAAATGTCTTTCGGGCACAATTTTTAATCACAATATATTTAAGAGCAAACATGTAATGTTCCTAAACTAACACTAAATGTTTGGGACACATATGTTAGAATATATTATGTTTGGGACATGAATGTTTCATAAAAATAATATGTGTGAATGTAAACATATATAAATTTACAAATTTCGAGTAAACATATATATGTTGTGATGTTTCATTCAGAGAGCGACAGAGAGAGAGAGAGAGAGTATAGAGAAAGAAATAGAGATGGAAACCGGGAGAGTTGACGAAAGATATCAACATAACACAGCGAAAGAATCAAAAGAGAACAATTTCTGTGAAACCGCTTGTATGTTGTTTCGGAAAACTGTTTTATGATAAGGCCAAACATTTGATATGCTTAAGTCTAAATATTATTTAATTTGAATAAAGAGAATAGATATTCGGAACCAAGAGAATATACATTTGAAAAACAAACAGCATATGTGTTCGCCTTGAGAGCAGCATTTTATGTATGTGTGGACATGTGTTTTGTTTATCATTTTGGCATTATGGGCACAATTTTTTTCTTGGTTCGTTAAAAGAAATCAGGGGTCTTCATAAAAATAACGAAAGGGCACTATACTCTTTTTAGAGTTGGGACAGTAAAATAAAATAAGGAGGAAATAGTGAAAAATTACACAGTAAAATGTATAAAAACAAAGTTTAGTTCCTCTTTATTAATAAGTAGTCCACGAGGAGTTGACGGACACCTTCAAATATAAAAGCGGGCATTAAGTTCGAGTTTTGCAGCTAAAACAATTTAAAAAGTATTAAAGAAAAACAAAAACAGTTTTTTGTTACAAAATTGTTATTTTTGCAATAAAAAATAATATTTTATCCAAAAATCAGTCAATTTCGTTTATATCAAGCACTGTTACTGACTATAAATCTTTAATAACCCACATTTCGAAGTTTTATTATAAAAATTTAATATAGTATAAATATAAATGTGTAAATTAAAAAACAAAAAAGTGTTCGGTCGGAGCAGGGATTGAACCCACGACCCTTTGCATGCAAGGCAGACATGCTAACCACTGCTCCACGTGGCAAACAAATGTATGTTTCTGTTAAATAATGTTATGTTTGCATGGGCTCGTGGGCGCTGCAAACTATGCTATATAAATGTAACTTATAACGATAATTATCTACTGGTGACTATAACAGCTACATAGCCCAGTGGATAGTGTGTTGGCTTACAAACTGTATGGTCCTCGGTTCGATTCTCCGTGCAGGCGAAAGGTAAAATTTAAAAAATTTATAAAAGTGAATAATTTCTTCAACATTATTTGTATTACAGAAAAAGGTGCCAAGAACTAAAAAAATTCGTGGAAGTGAAAATTACGAGTATGTTAGGGAATGAGCACAATCGTCTTTGTGAAAAATTCTTCCAAGCATATACTATTTTTGGGCTCAAATATGTTCACATAAAACAAACATATTAATATTTCGGCAGTATCCAATAATATATGTGCTTCCTGCAAAATATGTTTGGAACATATGTTAAAGAAGCGATTTTTTTTGAGGGTGTACCTCAAGAAGAGCCTTTTTGAGAATGGTGTCTGAGACCACATAAACTTCAGCTAAATCTTAAAAAAAAAATTAGTAGAACTTTGGTTTATAACAAAATAAACAAAAATACTTTATAGTGTAGCATTTTTAAAATAAATAAATAAATCCAAAGATCCACGCTCAGGATCGTTCATACATTTCAAATATGTTAAATCATTTTTATATCATTCATTCATTATCATATTAAAAGTTCATAGCTCATATGAACCCGCACACACAACATTACAATTTTCAAGCATCATCCCTTACATCATGGTAATTTCCAAAGCCAATTTTTTTTTGGCCACAAACTTAATTCCGCAAGCGCATATTATCACTTAATGACTTAATTTGTTAGCCAGTTATAACCAATTAATTTTACATTAATTTTGTTTAAAAACAAAATCATTTCTAACAAAAAGTTCAACTATGAAGAGCGTGTGACAGAATCGATCGCATCGAAACATTCATAAAATTGTATATGGGAGACGCAACAAAGATGAGACTCATAAAACACATTTCAATGGAACGACAGTTATAAATTTGACCACCATCATACAAGAAATTCATTCGACTGTCACAAGAGAAACCCTGTGGAGATACACAAAAGAAGTCAACTAAAACAAAATAAGTTATGGTTTTTACATGTGGCTATCTGGGTGAAAAAAAAAAACCAACATGTTTCTTTATAAATATTATAATAAAAAATAACTACAAACGAAATGCCCAAATAAATGTTTGGTGTTAATGAAGTGTTTTTCTTCCAAAATGATTTATGAAATGATACAAAGCGCCACAAATATTTCACATAATGATTTGAGACATTTATTATTTAGGAAACCCTTGTACTAATGTCAGTATAAGTTAAATCCGATTTAACTTCTAATTACAGATACGAATATACATTTTTCAGAATTGGTGCCCAAGTATCTAAGTATGTTGTCGTGGGGCCAAAAATGTCATGTCCTTGAAATAAAGGGTGATACGGTCAAAATTTGGTCAAAGGAAAACGCGTCTAAATCGGTGAAATCGTTTATTTAAAAAATCAAATTAAATTTCTTTTTCAAGTTCAATTAGTATAAATTTCAGGAAAAATATTCAGTTAGGCTTTCGCTTTTCCAAATCCGAATTGCCGGGCCTCACGCTTGACACCTGTCATCAGATTTTGTACAGCCACCTTGTCCACCTTCTTCGCCGCAGAAAGCCAGTTTGCCTTGAACTGCTGCTCGTCCTTAGCAGTTTTTTGGTCTTCTTTAGGTTCCGCTTGACAATAGCCCAGTATTTCTCAATTGGGCGAAGCTCTGGCGTGTTGGGAGGGTTCTTGTCCTTCACACAAAAAATTTTTTTTTCCGATTCAATCACGAAATTAATTGATCCAATTAATTTTTTAATTGAAATGTCTTCAATCACAGAAATGATAGTATCAATTAAAAAATTAATTGACAGTCAATTAAAAAATTAATTGATCCAATTAAATATTTAATTGATACAATTAATTTGTGTGATAGATTTTTATTTCAATTAAAAAATTTGTTGAATCAATCAAAATTTTTAATTGAATATTTTTTTAAACTCAATTAAGATTTTAATTGGAAACATTTTCGTGAAATTTTTTCTGTGTTGGGAACCACCTGCACGTTGTTGGCGGCGTACCACTCCATGGCCTTTTTACCGTAATGGCAAGATGCCAAATCCGGCCAAAACAGTACGGAACAACCGTGTTTCTTCAGGATAGGCAGCAGACGTTTATTCAAACACTCTTTCACGTAAATTTCTTCGTTGACAGTCCCGGAAGCTATAAAAATGCTGCTATTCAAGCCACAGGTAGAGATCGCTTGCAAACCAGATATTTCTTTGCGAACTTTGACAGTTTTATGTGCTTGAAAATATCTGCTACCTTTCCCCTTTCTTTTGACGTATAAAACTCCTGTCCCGGAGCTGCTTGTAGTCGGCTTTGACGTAGGATTCGTCGTCCATTACCACGCAGTCAAACTTCGTCAGCATCGTCGTGTACAGCCTCCGGGATCGCGCTTTGGCCGTCGTATTTTGTTTATCATCGCGATTTGGAGTCACTACCTTCTTGTAAGTCGATAGACCGGTTCGTTTTTTGGCTCGATGCACGGTTGTAGACGATACACCCAGCTTATTTGCGGCATCTCGGAGAGAGGTTAGGGTTTCGCTTGAAACTACCGGCAACTCTCTTTGTCGTCTCAGCGGCTTCCGGTTTTCGATTTCCCCCGATCCAAACTTCCTGGCTGTCGACAAACGTTCCCCAAACACTTTAATTACATTTGTAACGGTTGATTTGGTAACTTTTAGCGATTTTGCCAGCTTTGCGTCCGAGTAGCTCGGATTTTCGCGATGTGCGAGCAAAATTTTGATACGCTGCTCTTCTTTCTTGGACGGCATTTTGACAACTGAAGGTGAATTCCAAATTAAAATAGGAGCAACATTCTACACACACACACCTTCAAAATGAGGGGTGTTCAGGTTTTTTAAATGCAAAATTTAAAGAAATACGTCAAGTTTATATTAACCAAATTTTGACCGTATCACCCTTTATAAAAATACTTTTTTCTCCGCAAAAAAATAAAAAAATTGAATGGTCAGGACATGATTTTCCCGACCATGTAATGGTCTCAAATACTATCATTTAAATAATAGAACATTTGAGAACCATTTAAATGCTTATTGCCAACATATATTTTTCTCCGCTCGAAAATTATTTTTACAAAGACAAAATACATGGTTTTCGCGACAATTACCTGCTCTAGATAAGCATTAAATGGATGCGGCAACCATGTCCAAACATGTTTTTTCTAAGAAGCAATTTTTAATGTTTCGTTTTTTCAGCTTTTATTCTTCATATGCTATTAAAGTCCTTTAAAAACGAGTTAAAGACAACTTTTTTTTTCCAAATTCAGACTCGACTTCCAGTAGAAAGTAAACAAATGTCTTTAAAATAAAGTGATGAAAAACATGTCAATATTTGAACGATTTTTTGCTTTGTAGTCAAGATGCAAAAAAGACAACAAATTTAAAGACAATTTCATTAATTTTAAAGAATTTTTCTGAATTATTAAAGTCAAGATGACCTTAGCCCAAAAATTGTTTCATGTTATGATACACATATTTAAGTCAAATCACTTAATTATAAGGACAATACGACTTCATTGAAAAGTTTAGCTTTATGTTAGAGAAATGCATCTTATATGCTAAGAAAAATTTGCATTTGTATTTTAAAGACATGAAATCTTTGACCTCACGACAATATTTTTTTCAGTGCACGTTTTACATATCCTAAAAGCACAGACGTCGTGGGTTACCATTTACGTGTTATGTTTGTCTATGACTACAAGCCTGGTCAAAGGAACAGCTGAATAATGATTCAGTCAAGGATTGGTCTGTATGTATTTAAAAGGGAGCACCCAATGCAAATACTATAAACAGGACACAATATGGTTGTTTGGAAAATGTATCCAGTGTCACAAAGAAGGTAGACTTGATATTATGAATTCCATTTTGTGCCTTTTTCTTTAAAACGAGCGTTTCACTTTTAACCCTTTCACTACCGATGTCCACTTAGAAGGACATTCGAAACAGACGCCAAATTCTATTTTCCCACTTAGTTTCGATTTTTTTCTCGATGTCATTTTAAAGTAGAGGCTTTAATCTAAATAAGCTATAAATATTTTCCATATTGGTGAGCACTAAAATACTTTTTTAAAAACTTCTTTAACAATAAACGAAAAATACGAAAATTTGAGACAATTTTTCCACTGCATGTTTCTAGTAGATGGACATTCATACAAAAACTATAGCTGATACTTTTTATACCCTCCATCGTAGGATGGGGGTATATTAACTTTGTCATTCCGTTTGTAACACATCGAAATATTGCTCCAAGACCCCATAAAGTATATATATTCTGGGTCGTGGTGAAATTCTGAGTCGATCTAAGCATGTCCGTCCGTCCGTCCGTCCGTCTGTCCGGCTGTCCGTCCGTCTGTGGAAATCACGCTAACTTCCGAACGAAACTAGCTATCGACTTGAAACTTGGCACAAGTAGTTGTTATTGATGTAGGTCGGATGGTATTGAAAATGGGCCATATCGGCCCACGTTTACGTATAGCCCCCATATAAACCGATCCCCAAATTTGGCTTGCGGAGCCTTCCGGAGCAGCAAAATTCATCCGATCCGGTTGAAATTTGGTACGTGGTCTAAGTATACGGTCTCTAACAACCATGCAAAAATTGGTCCATATCGGTCCATAATTATATATAGCCCCCATATAAACCGATCCCCAGATTTGACCTCCGGAGCCTCTTGGAGGGGCAAAATTCATCCTATCAGGTTGAAATTTGGTACCTGATGTTAGTATACGGTCACTAACAACCATGCAAAAATTGGTCCATATCGGTCCATAAATATATATAGCTCCCATACCGATCCCCAGATTTGACCTCCGGAGCCTCTTGTAGGAGCAAACTTCATCCTACCCGATTGAAATTTAGTACGTGGTGTTAGTATATGGTCTCTAACAACCATGCAAAAACTGGTCCATATCGGTCCATAATTATATATAGCTCCCATATAAACCGATCCCCAGATATGACCTCCGGAGCCTCTTGGAGGGGCAAAATTCATCCGATCCGTTTGAAATTGGGTACCTGATGTTAGTATACGGTCTCTAACAAGCATGCAAAAATTGGTCCATATCAGTCCATAATTATATATAGCTCCCATATAAACCGATCCCCAGATTTGAACTCTGGAGCCTCCTGGATGAGCAAAATTCATCCGATCCAATTGAAATTTAGTACGTGGTGTTAGTATATGGTCTCTAACAACCATGCAAAAATTGGTCCATATCGGTCCATAATTATATATAGCTCCCATATAAACCGATCCCCAGATTTGACCTCCGAAGTAGAGGTGTGCACGTGACACGAAATTGTCGTGACTCACGAAAATTTTCGTGGCTCACGCGTGAGCCGTGAGTCACGCTCATGGCAACGGCGTGAGTGTGCGTGAGCGTGATTAACATACCAAAATGTCGTGCGTGAGCGTGAGTCACGAAAATATTATCTTCGTGAGTGTGCGTGAGTAAAGATTTACGCTCACGAAAATAATCCCGCTCACCGACATAAAACGCTTAAGACTTAAATTCATTCACAATTTTAGTGACACCTGGGATGTTAAGAGTGTAATAACGCTCTCGATTTTAATAATGCTCGTGTTTTCAGTCACGTCGCTAAGGTAAATTACTCAAAAAATTGTTCGTGAGTCACGACATTTTTCGTGAGTCACGATATTTTTCGTGAGTCACGGTATTTTCGTGAGTCACGACATTTTCGTGCGTGAGTGTGCGTGAGTACACATTTTCTCTTCGTGAGTGTGCGTGAGCGTGAGTCCTACCAAACAATATCGTGCGTGAGTGTGCGTGAGTAAGACTTTTCCATCGTGAGTGTGCGTGAGCGTGAGTAAAATACTACTCACGTGCACACCTCTACTCCGAAGCCTCTTGGAGGAGCAAAAGTCATCCGATGCGGTTGAAATTTGGTACATTTCGTTAGTATATGGCCTCTAACAGACATGTAAAAATTGTCAAATTTTATTACTATAGAAAGTTTTGTCAAAATTTCATTTCTATAGAAAGTTTTGTAAAAAGTTTATTTCTATAGCAATGTTTGTCAACATTTTATTTCCATAGAAAATTTTGTCAAAATTTTATTTCTATAGAAAATTTTGTAAAAAAATTATTTCTGTAGAAAATTTTGTCAACATTTTATTTCTATAGACAATTTTGTCAACATTTTATTTCTTTAGAACATTTTGTCAACATTTTATTTCTATAGAAAATTTTGTCAAGTTTTTATTTCTATAGAAAATTTTGTCAAAATTTTATTTCTATAGAAAATTTTCTCAAACTGAATTATATACGTATTTAATCGGCCTTTTTTTGTTTAATATATACCCCTTATGGACTAACTTACAATTTAGAAGACAGTGTTAAAAAGTTTTACGATACCTTGCCATCGGCAAGTGTTATCGCAACCCAAATAATTCGATTGTGGATGACAGCCTTTAGTAGAAGTTCCTACGCAATCCATGGTGGAGGGTACATAAGATTCGGCCTGGCCGAACTTACGACCGTATATACTTGTTCGAGTTCTTTTTTTGTATTTTTTCTCACACTTTGAATGATATTATAGGCCAAATAGCGCTTATTTTCGTAAGGTCATTTGGCCACAATTCTAGAATTAAGTTTTCAGAACAAGTTCATATAGCTCTTGAAGTAATTGAAGTAGGTTCTCAAAATGACAATATTTGTTCTACATGCTGTTAGTACAAGTAGAAACAGAAGAAAAATTAAAGTTTTTAGCATTAGGTTTATTTCGGCAGTGAAAAGGTTAAAATGTACACATAAAATTTTGACAAAATTTTCTATGGAAATAAAATTTTGACAAAATTTTCTACAGAAATAAAATTTTGAAATTTTGGTAGATTATTTTTGGCGATATGGACCAATTTTTGTGTGATTGGCCATTGGCTATATATAACTATAAACCGATATGGACCAATTTTTGCGTGGCTGTTAGCGGCCATATACTAGCGCAATATACCAAATTTCAACCGAATCGGATGAATTTTACTCCTCCGGAGGTCAAATCTGGGGATCGATTTATATGGGGGCTATACATAATTGTGGACCGATATGGACCAATTTTTGCATGGTTGTTAGATACCATATACTATCACCACGTACCAAATTTCAACTGGATCGGATGAATTTTGCTCCTCCAAGAGGCTCCGGAGGTCAAATGTGGGGATCGGTTTATATAGGGGCTATATAAAGGGTGATTTGTTAAGAGCTTGATAACTTTTTTTTAAAAAAAAACGCATAAAATTTGCAAAATCTCATCGGTTCTTTATTTGAAACGTTAGATTGGTCCATGACATTTACTTTTTGAAGATAATTTCATTTAAATGTTGACCGCGGCTGCGTCTTAGGTGGTCCATTCGGAAAGTCCAATTTTGGGCAACTTTTTCGAGCATTTCGGCCGGAATAGCCCGAAATTCTTCGGAAATGTTGTCTTCCAAAGCTGGAATAGTTGCTGGCTTATTTCTGTGGACTTTAGACTTGACGTAGCCCCACAAAAAATAGTCTAAAGGCGTCAAATCGCATGATCTTGGTGGCCAACTTACCGGTCCATTTCTTGAGATGAATTGTTCTCCGAAGTTTTCCCTCAAAATGGCCATAGAATCGCGAGCTGTGTGGCATGTAGCGCCATCTTGTTGAAACCACATGTCAACCAAGTTCAGTTCTTCCATTTTTGGCAACAAAAAGTTTGTTAGCATCGAACGATAGCGATCGCCATTCACCGTAACGTTGCGTCCAACAGCATCTTTGAAAAAATACGGTCCAATGATTCCACCAGCGTACAAACCACACCAAACAGTGCATTTTTCGGGATGCATGGGCAGTTCTTGAACGGCTTCTGGTTGCTCTTCACTCCAAATGCGGCAATTTTGCTTATTTACGTAGCCATTCAACCAGAAATGAGCCTCATCGCTGAACAAAATTTGTCGATAAAAAAAGCGGATTTTCTGCCAACTTTTCTAGGGCCCATTCACTGAAAATTCGACGTTGTGGCAGATCGTTCGGCTATTCATGATGAAATGTCAAAGCATACTGAGCATCTTTCTCTTTGACACCATGTCTGAAATCCCACGTGATCTGTCAAATACTAATGCATGAAAATCCTAACCTCAAAAGAATCACCCTTTATAATTATGGACCGATATGGACCAATTTTTGCATGGTTGTTATAGACCACATACTAACACCACATACCAAATTTCAACCGGATCGGATGAATTTTAAATATGGGGGCTATACGCAAAAGTGGTCCGATATGGCCCATTTGCAATACCATCCGACCTACATCAATAACAACTACTTATGCCAAGTTTCAACTCGATATCTTGTTTCGTTCGGAAGTTAGCATGATTTCAACAGACGGACGGACGGACATGCTCAAATCGACTCAGAATTTCACCACGACCCAGAATATATATTGTATGGGGTCTTAGAGCAATATTTGGATGTGTTAGAGCAATATTTGGATGTGTTGTATGGGGTCTTAGAACAATATTTGGATGTGTTACAAACGGAATGACAAAGTTAATATACCCCCCATCCTATGGTGGAGGGTATAAAAAGCACCCAAATTCCGAAAACATAAAGACTTATGAAGGTTTGTTTTAATATACAAATGCTTATTAAAAGAAATTTATATTCCTTTCTTTAAATTATCCTTGAAATTTGCGTCTATCGGGTATATTCCGTCTTTAAAATCCAGAAAATATTTTTTACATTGAAGTGTCTGTTATAATTTGAATAACTTCCTGCTTCGACCGAACACCAAAAAGTTTTTCAGCGGTGGATTATCCCACTTCAGTAATGCTGGTGACATTTCTGAGGGTTTCAAATAATATAAATAAATATATTATTTAATGAAATTTTCTTTGTGTGGATATATTTTTAAGGCGCCAATTAGTTACTTCCATTGTTTTACTTGCAGCATACTCTCTAGGTCTTTCTTTCTAAACACATATATGTTTATAGGCTATTTCCAAATTAATATATATTTGCATCTAAGCATATTATATTTACAAACATTTTATGTCCCAAACATTATATGTTCTAACATATTAACATATATGTCCCAAACATGTTATGCTAGTTTATGAACATTATATGCTTGCACTTAAAAATATTGTGTTAAAAAATTTGAGTTCCAAACATATAATTTTTACACCCAAACATATGAAAAACAGTCTTTTTTGTCCGTGTGGACTTTTGAAGGTGAATTCAAATTGTAAAGCCTAACAAATTGCCCACTGGATCGATACAATCGAAAAACAAAACACTCACAAATACTTTCCATTAATATGACGAATATTTTCAATTTTATGAATGGGATACTGAAGAAAACCTACAAATGTCAATACAGACAATAGATACAACCGTCAGAAAGACAAATAGTAGTTGTACTTTTGCACATCCAAACAAAAACCCATATGTTGCGATTGTATTAGTCGAACAAGTATATGTGTGAGTCCGTTTTGAGTGAATGCATTCAAGGTAACTTCCTTTGAGTGTCATATTACACTATCTTTCACTTTGTCATATACTTTCCATTCATTCATAGATGCATATATTGCACCAATTCCTACGAATTTATATCGAAGAAAGAAATACCTTTTGCAAATGGGATTTTTTTTTTAAATACGAAAAAGGCTAATCTCTTTTAAAAGAAAAAGCCAATGGGAATGCGATCGTTATTTCAATTGAGAATCACTTGGTGATTATAGAAACGTTTATACATCAAAGATATCATCACTTTATATATAAATTTCCGATACTGAAAAAATGTCTTTATTATCAAAATTTTCGCCCCTTTCGGAAAATATGGTCGCCAAATCCACCGACCTTAACGATATCGCATGAAGTATATGTGCTGAATTTCGCACTGAATATACTCTAAAAAAATCGTAGTTAAACTAACGCTAAATTTAACTGGTTTTTATTGCAAAAATAATTTTGGACCATTCAAATCCCCCGGACCTGATGGAATTACTCCGGCGGAGTTACAAGCAGTGACTGACAGAATTATACCCTGGTTGTCGGCGATATATACAGAATGTATCAACTTAGCATATATTTCAGGAAAGTGGTGGGAAACAAAAGTCTTTTTCATACCTAATGCGGGAAAAGCCTCTCACTCGAGTGCGAAGGATTTCCGACCAATCAGCTTATCCCCATTCCTACCTAAGACTCTGGAGAGGATGATAGATATTTATCTCAGAACTAGGGTCGATTCAAGTTTGCTCTACTCGAAGGGCAGGTCTACTGAGACCGCATTACATGAACTAGTCAGCTTTATTGAAAGCTCACTATCAGTCAATGAATACACAATCGTGGCATTTCTAGACATCGAAGGGAAATTCAATAACGTCCATCCGAGCTCGATATTAAATGGACTGAGAACTCTGAATGTTGATTCAGGTATACTTAGGCTGTTAGACGAACTTCTAATGAGGAGACGTATTTCAGCCACACTAGGACAAGCAAACATACAAAGGTATGTGAACAGTGGCACTCCCCAAGGAGGAGTTCTATCACCTCTTCTTTGTAATGTTGCTATAAACAACCTTCTGGTTTCCATAGAAAAAGAAAGGATAAAAGTGATGACATACGCAGATAATGTGGCTCTAGCAGTCAGGGAAATTCCCATCCACAATCTGCTATATTATACAGAGTGCCCTCCGGATAACTGAGAAATGAGCGAAAGAAAATGGTCTTGGGGTAAATCCTACAAAGACAGAACTAGTCATGTACTGCAAAGATCGCATAACTCCCACGTTTAAGCCCGTATCCTAAGGAGTATTGGTGAGTGTGCATTTTTACTATTTTTTGGAATTGTACGAAAATTTTCATTTTCTTTAGTTCATAGTGAACTTAAGTGTGCCGTCATTGAACTATATACCCACGATTAGTTCATCAAATTTTTTGAGGGACTCTTAAAAAAAGTAAAATATCAATAAGCTGTGGAATTTTTCAAAAAAAAAAAAAAAATAGTAAAATTTAACTACTAGCAAATAAACTTTTTCCAATAAAAATAAGTTACATTTAGGGTTAGGTTAGGTGGCAGCCCGATGTATCAGGCTCATTTAGACTATTCAGTCCATTGTGATACCACATTGGTGCACTTCTCTCTTATCACTGCGTGCTGCCCGATTCCATGTTAAGCTCACTGACAAGGGACCTCCTTTTTATAGCCGAGTCCGAACGGCGTTCCACATTGCAGTGGAACCACTTAGAGAAGCTTTGAAACCCCCAGAAATGTCACCATCATTACTGAGGTGGGATAATCCACCGCTGAAAACTTTTTGGTGTTCGGTCGAAGCAGGAATCGAACCCACGTGTATGCAAGGCGGGCATGCAAACCATTGCACTACGGTGGCTCCATTTAGGGTTAGGTTTAGTTAGGGTTAGTTTAATTACGGATTTTTTTTTTCTGTGTACGAACCCGAATAAAGAGAGACAAATTGCCTCCAATGTTATTTTAGCATTAATAGAAATTATATTTGGATGTTTTTTATTAAGATGGAATTAATTCAAGTTTTGCCGATAAAATCGAAAAATAAATCTGTAAAAGCAGAATAGAATATTGCCAAAAAAGTAAATTTTATTATAATTTGATGAAGAATGATCCAAAGCAACTATAGAGTAGTATCCTGTTGTTGTATTATTATAAAAAAACAGCTGATCTCATACAAAAATTTTACTAACCGGAGGTCTATAAGACAGCTGATCCCATACAAAAGTTTTACTAACCGGAGGTCTATCCACCGGTTAAAATTAATCGGAGGATGAGAAACTGGCCATTAGTATATATATGTTAGAATTAAGAGAATTGTTTTTAGTAGTTTTTAATATGTTGTTTTAAGTAACTGACAATAAATTAAATTAAAAGTTTATTTAATTTAATTTAAAGGAAAGAAAAAGGGTTATTTTAACATGATAATGCGAACATAATCGCATATTGCCTATCTGTTATTTATCAGCAAATATTTGAACACATTTTTAGCATATATTTATATCATAATATTTTTATAACATATCTCGACATTTGAAATCCATAATAACTAAAAATTTATGTAATTGTCAATGTTTTTACCGGCAACATATCCTGATATAATTTTTGAAACAATTTCCGCTTTCAGCAAAAAAAAGGTAAACAATAATCCATTTAATTATTTCTTCCCACAATAATTTGTAGTGGCATTTACAAGCGATCCAATTCACACAGAGTCATTCCCTCGTCCCCGATAATTTTCTAAATTGGTTTGAATTTTTATAATTTATGTCGTACGACTTGTCAACACATTATTAGTACTTCACCCACATAGAAGAGGGAATGGTTCGTTTCCCCCTCACAAAGCAAGAAGAACCAAAATACCACGATTTAAAATATAAACAACATATTGGGTTAGGGTTCTCCTACATCATCCCCCATTAGTAACGAGGCGGGCGCTTAGACATTCACTTAATAAAATTTACTACGGCCGCTATACGATTTTCCTCGTATCAAGTGTATTTTGTCTGGTAGCATCTGCCATATAGGATGTATATAGCCGCACATATGCATTTAAGTGATAAACTTAAATTGATCACCTTTCTCTGGAGACTTGTTTGAAACCGAATTCTCTTAAATCTCAAATAACGAGAGAACCACATACTAAATATCGTAACATTGAAATATTGTGTGAAACATATTTTATGAAATTTCTTATAAATTAGTGGAAGAGAAAAATATTTCGGAGTCTTTCGATTATTGATTTAATATTTTCACTTCCCACAAGTTTTGAATTACGTGAAGCTTCAACTGCGATGTTCTCATGGACCATGTTTAGTTTTATTTTGTATATGGATAAGGATTAGAATGTCGACTTTAGTGATTTGAAGTAGTAGGTAGAAAAATCAAGCCGCCAGTTCATACCGAGCTTTCTAATTTTGGGAATTTATCTTTTATTTATTTCTGTGTCTACGGAATAAATCCTTACAGACTAGCAATATATACTTATTCTAAGATATATTTTGCCACCTCCAAAACTCTCCGCCCTTTAATAAAGTACGATAAAACACACATATAAAAGAGAGATATATGACGCTTCGTTCCTCTGGAGGCGGTATATTTTTAACACCTGTAGTGGTAGCTTTATGGACGAAGGAGTTCCGTTCGATATAAGCTGGTTTCATTTGAGTTACACTGTGGAAGTAGTATACATAAAAATTCAAACTCTATTCTAGCCTTCTGGTTAATAGAGTTAAATATTTTTGTGCCATTAGGTTCTATATACCAAATAACTATCGACCACATATTAATCCGCTTTAAGCTCTGCATTCAGAACTCGTAATGGTTTACCGTACTTCAAATGAATTTGAATCCAAAACACGTTAAAACAGATTGTTTTACTTTACAAAATCTAATTTATCTATACAAAAACATTTATAATTTTTTGTCATCGTTCAAAATCAGTCTGATTTTAAACTATGAAAATAATTTGAGTACTTTGACTGTCCTCCACCTTCTTCACTTCACTTTATGACAAACTAGTTACAAGGGACAAACATTGCACCAGACGGCAATGAAGAATGTGCAAATCAAAGCAAATTAGAAATTTTAGGTACGTATGCCTTTTTTGTAAAAAGTGAAATTAAAAACTTTAGTTTTTTTTTTCTATTTCATAATACATTCACACGAACTTCTAGTGAATGGAATGTCATCGAAACCATGCTATGAGGTCAGACAATTTAGATAATTTTTCCAAAATATATTAACCAGGCGCACAAAAAATTAAATTCTTGTTTCTTATAAAGTATTTTCTTTAAGAGAAAATAAAGCCAAAATTTAAAGAAACATTTTTAGCGACAAAAGAAAACTTCACTTGTCTAAAATTTCGTTAAAAATAAAAATCTTCAATCAGTGTAGAAACTGGGAGGCAAATACTTTATTATTGTTGTTTTAAAAAACCATGTGTTGACTAAACCACAAGGGTAGCTTAACCGACAGAGGAAAAGTATGTTTGTCAAATTTATTTGGGCAAAGCTCTTTCGGAACTACCACATTCTTCATCAGCATCCTCTACTTGCAGAATCAAAATAAATCCGTGTAATTCACTAAGCCCAAAATGAATTGTATTTGAACCTGCCGAGAAAAAGTTTTTTGATTGCTAACTACTAAAGTTTCAACTAATTGATTCATTAACATTTCGTCTACTTTGAAAAAATTAAACAAACAAACTGATTTGTATTCCGTCCGAAAACCGATCATTGTACCCATCTTTTCTGCCAAAAATTTGGCAATCGTCAATTGTGATAGGAAATATACTGAAAACCCTTGAAAGCATTTTGCCATTGTTATTTCGATTAAAACACAACTCTTTAAATTAATAAA
The DNA here is from genome assembly GCF_050003625.1 of Haematobia irritans. Taxonomy (NCBI): domain Eukaryota; kingdom Metazoa; phylum Arthropoda; class Insecta; order Diptera; family Muscidae; genus Haematobia; species Haematobia irritans. The sequence goes on from NC_134398.1 coordinate 1,667,784, forward strand.
TTTGCGTGGTATTTACAACTTGTCAATAGTGTCAGTTTTTTTTATTTAAATCGTTTTAGTTAATCGTTACTGAGTTAATAAAACCCATAACATCAGCTTTTGAAAATTCCCAATTAGTTCACGACTGATTATACACTGATAATAAATGTTTGTTCAATCACGAAATTAATTAATCCAATTAATTTTTTTATTAAATTTGCTTCAATTATGAAAATGATAAGATCAATTACTGAATTAATTAGACAAAAAATTATTGATTTCATCGGCACTTCCAACTAAATTTTTTATCGACATGTGGTTTTCAATTGTTCTTTGTGCAACGATGTTCGCAGTCAGTTGGAATAAATTACTGCTATTTGGAGTAATTTATTCCAACTGACTTCTAAGAAACCCCCCCCCACGTCAAAAACAGTCGTACACGATATCCAAAACTCGTCGGAAAAACTCCGTCACTATTGAGAAGTTGTGTCACGCCAAGTTACTATATTAAAGGATCGTTGGAGTGCATTTATTATGTTCCTTTTTTGATACATTTAGAACGAATCGTGGTCAAGTAAAACACGATTGTTTACATGTTTATTAATTTATTTTATTTATTTATTCATTATAATACAAAAGCCTTTTGTGAATAAAAATAAATATATTCTTCATGTATCACATTAAACATAATATTTGACATTAAAGGTGGGTATTAAGTTCGAGTTTAGCCGCTAAAATCGTCATTTTTTTCACGATTACTTTTCTTTAATAATCCATTTTAAGAAATACAAACTTTGTGAAAATTTGCTTTGGGCTATTCCCCGTGGCTATTCCCAGTGGCGATTTTACAAGGAAAATGTTGGTATTTTGAACATTTTTGTCGAAATCAGAAAAACATATATATGGAAGCTATATCTAAATCTGAACCGATTTCAACCAAATTTGGCACGCATAGCTACAATGGTAATTCTACTCCCTGTGCAAAATTTCAACTAAATCGGAGTTAAAAATTGGCCTCTGTGGTCATATGAGTGTAAATCGGGCGAAAGCTATATATGGGAGATATATCTAAATCTGAACCGATTTCAACCAAACTTGGCACGCATAGCTACAATGCTAATTCTACTCCCTGTGCAAAATTTCAACTAAATCGGAGTTAAAGATTGGTCACTGTGGTCATATGAGTGTAAATCGGGCGAACGATATATATGGGAGCTATATCTAAATCTGAACCGATTTCAATAAAATTTCGCACACTTGACTACACTACTAATTGTTTTAGCCCAACCAAATTGGGGTAAAACTCTGGCTTCTGGGACCGTATTAGTCCATATCGGGCGAAAGATATATATGGGAGCTATATCTAAATCTGAACCGATTTCAATAAAATTTGGCACACTTGACTATAGTACTAATTGTTTTAGCCCAACCAAATTAGGGTAAAACTCTGGCTTCTGGAGCCATATAAGTCCATATCGGGCGAAATATATATATATGGGAGCTATATCTAAATCTGAACCGAGTTCTTTCAAAATCAATAGGGTCCTATTCTGAGCTAAAACACATACTTGTGCCAAATTTGAAGTCGATTGGACTAAAACTGCGACCTAGACTTTGATTACAAAAATGTGCTCACGGACAGACGGACATGGCTATATCGCTTCAGGAGCCCACCCTGAGCATTTTTCCCAAAGACACCATGTGTCTATCTCGTCTCCTTCTGGGTGTTGCAAACATATGCACTAACTTATAATACCCTGTTCCACAGTGTGGCGCAGGGTATAAAAATTAAATGGAAACTTTAGGGAAGTCACTAAAACCTCTTTGCAGAAACTAAAATCTTCAAAAATTAATAATTTAATTATATTTGCTTAGTTCGGCTTGAGGTCATGTGAATAAAAACAGATGTTGTTGTTTTTTGAGTTGTATTTTTATATTTAAAATTTTCCAATATTTCGAGACATCTCCGATGCTCGTCTTCAGGGAAATTACTTTAAACAAAAAGAAAAAACATTTAACACATTAACAAAAAAAATATATCATTACATGAAAAACACAGATAATTACATTTAAATTTAAAGAACAGTGAACTTCTTTACAAGGGAGTATATTTACAACTAAAAGCTAATCTGTCTTTCTATATTTTTGTACAATATTTCTATAAATATGTGCACAATGGTCCGTATCAGTCTTAAAATTCATTCGTCTTTCTGCAGGTACATTTATAATATGTAGCATCTCCAGAGTAAATCTCCTTTTATAATTGGTTTCTTGCGTCAAAATATCTACGTCCTTAAAGTTTGGTTTGTGTCCTGTTAAAGTGCAAGACCGATATGTTCTTCAATAAATTCCCCCTCTTATGAACTATCAAAATATATTGTAAATATTTTGAAAAATTTGACGAAAGATTCCAAATATAATGTAAAGGACGCAATTGAATTTAAGAATAAAACCAGTAATATTAAGATTGAGGACAATGAAACAATGATCTCGTTTGACGTAGTATCTATTTTTCCAAGTATTCCAGTAAATTTGGCGATTAAGATTATAAAATAAAAATGGGACGAAATAAAGGACTATACGAAGATACCGATGGATATTTTTATAGAAATGTTAACTTTTTGTATAAAGGACTCAAGATATTTTGTATATGATGACAAGGTGTATGAGCAACGTAAAGGAATGCCAATGGGATCACCAGCTTCACCTATTATCGCCGATATTGTAATGGAAGTACTCTTGGACTCAGTATTGGAAAAATTGACTATTAAACCAAAAATAATGACAAAATATGTAGATGATCTGTTCTGTATTTTGAATAAAAATGACGTTCAGGCCACTTTATCAGCTTTAAACGCCTTTGATAGACAAATTCAATTTACGATGGAAACAGAAGAGGACAACAAGTTACCATACTTAGATACCATAATTCTAAGGCACAGAAATGGAATAAAAATTAACTGGTATCAAAAGCCAACAGCCACAGGACGATTGATAAATTTCAACTCCAAACATCCTAGACGAGTTATAATGAATACGGCTACAAATTTTATAAGAAGAGTACACGATATCAGCGACAAAATATTTCATAAGGACAACGAAGATAAGATAAGGACCATATTGCGATTAAATGATTTCCCGAATAAGACGATTGACGACCTAATACAACATGTAAAAGAACAACAACATATCAAACATGACGAAATTGAACCCAAAATTTATAAACCCTTGACATATGTCCCCCAATTCTCGGAAAGATTCAAATCATCTAACATGCTAAATAAGGACAAATTTCAAATTGCACAAAGGACTCATAATACAGTAAATCAATTCTTCAGCAAGACAAAATCCAAAATTAAGAAAGAAGACAAGTCAAACGTAGTATATAAGATCAAATGCAATGGAAATGACTCTGATACTTGCCAAAAAGTATATATTGGTACAACGAAAACCAAATTAAAAACTAGACTCTCAGGGCATAAATCTGATCAGAAAGCCACTGATAAGCCCTTGGAGCAAAAGACGGCACTTGCAGCACATTGCACTTTAACAGGACACAAACCAAACTTTAAGGACGTAGATATTTTGACGCAAGAAACCAATTATAAAAGGAGATTTACTCTGGAGATGCTACATATTATAAATGTACCTGCAGAAAGACGAATGAATTTTAAGACTGATACGGACCATTGTGCACATATTTATAGAAATATTGTACAAAAATATAGAAAGACAGATTAGCTTTTAGTTGTAAATATACTCCCTTGTAAAGAAGTTCACTGTTCTTTAAATTTAAATGTAATTATCTGTGTTTTTCATGTAATGATATATTTTTTTTGTTAATGTGTTAAATGTTTTTTCTTTTTGTTTAAAGTAATTTCCCTGAAGACGAGCATCGGAGATGTCTCGAAATATTGGAAAATTTTAAATATAAAAATACAACTCAAAAAACAACAACATCTGTTTTTATTCACATGACCTCAAGCCGAACTAAGCAAATATAATTAAAAGTTTAAAGGTCAACTAATTAAAACAACAATTAATAATTTATACAAAATCCCCAGAGTTTGACTTTCATATAGAATAAAATTCAAAATGCAAAAATATTCGCAACAATGTTCATCTTTGTAGTTTGCCCCACATAGAAAACTGTTTGAGAAAATATTTAGTAGCGAGTTTAGTCGATAAAACCAAAACTAAATCTGAAAAAAAAAAAACAGAATAAATATTATATCTTTTAGTTGCGAATTTTATTACAAATTGATGGGGAATGATCCAATGCAAAAATTGTAAATGTTAATTTTCGGTGAAATGAATTATTGAAGAAAAGTACCGTTAAAAAATTACCAATTTAGCGCGATAATGCCAACTTAATACTGGCCTTTACAGTTGCGAAATTGTGAAATTGCGAAAATGTGTTGAATTCTACTGTTGAGTGTAATGTCTGTTTTTTGTTCAGAACGCGATTTTCTCAATTTGTATTTTACCCTAATCCTTTGAAAAAATGTTGTAAAAGTAATGAATTTTAGCATTTTTCAAACGTTTGTTTTTATATGTTCACATGCAACACAATATCAATTTGAACCACATTCTCAACACAATTCAATTGGACTTTGCTTGCCTTCAACACATCCTCTAATGTTTTAGAAGTTGTTGGTAATATATTAGGAAGTTTTTGTCAATGTATTGAATTTTACTGTTGAGCGTAATGTCTGTTTTTGGTTGAGAACACGATTTTCACTACAATTGAATATTAATTAATCCTTTGTTTGAAATAGAGTTGAATTTAAGTATTTCTCAAAGGTATGTATTTATTGGGAAGCGATGATAGAGTTTACGTTACACCGAAGATACGATACGTCTTTCAATGATTAATTAGACGTTGTAAATCTATTGAGTAATCAATGCAATAGTACTCACAATAAATATGCTATAACGAGTACTTGTAGCGAAATACTCGCTCTTTCCCCATCACTACCAACTAGTGATTTTTTCATCGTTGCCGTGATCCGTGCGTGGAAATTACGAAATTGTAGTCTAAATAATTCTTTTTAAAAAATCCGCAAAATTAGATAAAAATGGCTTCGGTCTGTGGACGCATGGCTATCCGTGCCGCTGCACGTCAAAATGTCACATACACTCCAGTTCGCTTCTGCAAAAGTAAGTTTTTGTTTTTCCGAAACAAGGTTATTTTCTCAGACCCGAAAAAACGAGGCTCTCCCACTTTCTGACGGCTTTTCTGTCGCTGGAATCTAAGGGGTGAAAGATCCAATATATTTGTTACGTAACCGTCAAGGCAGGAAAGTAGTCAGAAAATGTCAAAAGGAAAACATAAATGAAAAAGGAATCATTTTAGTAAAACTAAGAATGGCTGATTGGATTTATGTAACAATTTTTTTGTTGGCGAACAATCACTCACACTAACAGTGCTTTGTGCAAATTGATTTCTGTTTTTAGCCATTGCTGACCAAGTGCAACCATCTTATGTTGCATTATTGTTGAATATGCTTACACTCATTTTTTTAGACGTTTATGTCCACTATGTGGCATTACTATTGAGTCCTTAACAAATTTTCTGCATTTAGTATTGTATGTTTATGTAACATTTTTATCACCAGCCAGCAGATAGCGTCAAAGCAGTCTTACCTGTCATACACCGCTCATATGATCCCCATTGTTTTATTTTCCTATATTTTTTAAGAGTAACGGAATGGTATGTTACACCAAATATGGTTCCATTGACAAGAAACTTATTTGGTAAACATTTTAAATATGAGAGGAATTCGTTTAGATGTCGAACATTTTTTCAATAATGAATATGCATATGTGTGTTTCCGTGTAAGGAAACAAGGGATATTGATATTGTTTCTTTAAATAACATAACATTTGTTATTGCTTTATACTTACAAATTAAAATATTTATTGCTTTTCAGTGATGAATGATCCCATGGAACACGCTACCGGTATTGAAAAGCGTGAATTGTTGGCCAAGGCTGCCGGCAACGATAACCCCTTCGACATGAAAGTGTTCAAGCGTGGAGCTGGCACCAAGGAGAACCCCAATCTGATACCTTCCGCTTTCGACGCCCGTATTGTCGGCTGCATCTGTAAGTCTATTCAACAAATATTTTAAAAGCCAAAACTTATTTGAAAATCATTTCCTAATAGGCGAAGAAGAACAAACATATGTTCAATGGATGTGGCTGCAAAAGGGAACACCTAAACGCTGCGAATGCGGTCACTGGTTTAAATTGATCGAAAAGGCTGCTGTCTAAAGAGTGGTAGTTTGTTTGTAACATCCTTTAAATACCTAAAGTTTCGTTCTGTTTTCAAAGATATTTAAGTAAAAAGTAACCTTAAACACCAATAAAATATCGACTGGATTATTTCGAAATGAACACCCAACAACTACAACATAAAAAGGTTACTTTTTCCTTTTGTGAATCTAGGAAAGAAACAAACCAAATGTGCAACATGGCCATTATTTAGTAAAGTGAAAGAACACGCTTGTTATGTTTAAGCATAAATAAAGTAAATATCAAAACGAAGTTTGAGAGATTTATATTGAGAAAGCTCAATTGCTATAAAGGAATAAAAGTAGCCAAAGACAAAATGTATTTAATATTAAAGTGGTAATAGTGAATTAAAATTAAACCATACTCTCAGAAAATATTTTCTTTGAATTTTAAATTTTCTCATGTTCGCCATTGTATAGGGGCTGCTTTACCTTAAAAAAAAACTTACAATATTATATATAGCTCAGATTTTCGGCCAATATTTAATACAAATAATTGAACATTTTTGAAGATTATACACACACTAACGTTTTTTTTGGCAATTTTGCTTCCAAACCACGAAGCCGTTGACGTGACATGTCGTCCATTTCTGAGACGATTCTAAGACTTTCAATAGTTTTGAAATATAACAAATAATCAGTTTAATATCCGTAGTGAGTGCCGTGTAAAGCGACTTCATTAAGAATCGCACAAATATAGTTCTCATTCTCCATATAAAACAATTTTCAAATTGCTGAGATCTATTACCCAGTATTAGTATCTGATTTACCTGTTATTTGAAAAAAGAAAATATTTTTAATAATACTCTGGCCTCCCGATATCTGTCATTATGCATACAGAAATCGCATTCTTTATCCGCTTTGTCTAAAATTTGAATAAAGGCGTTCTTTGAGATTTAAGGTCGGTATTATGTTCGCATTATCGTGCTATATTGTCATTTTTTTCACGTTTACTTTTCTATAATAGATAATTTTAAAGAATATGAACATTTGTTGCTTTGGATCATTCCCCATCAAGTTATAATAAAATTTGCCAAAAAAAAAATAGCTATTTTGATTTTACAGATTTATTTTTGATTTTAGCGGTTAAACCCGAACGCAATACTTACCTTAACGACAAATTTGCATTTATAGATACAAGATTTAATTTCGGTAATAAGGGGGCTTAACTTACATTTTATATTACCCCTCTCGTTAGAAAATGTCCACTACGGTTACCGATTTTCGGCATTCAATTTGTTGAGTGTCTTTTTTTACATAAAGGTGGGTATTAATTTCGAGTTTAGCCGCTAAAGTGAAAACTAAATCAGTAAAAAAAGGCATAATATTAAACATATTTGTTGCAAATTTTATTATAACTTGATGGGGAATAGCCCAAAGCAAATTTTCACAAAGTTGGTATTCCTTAAAAAATGGATTAATGAAGAAAAGTAATCGTGAAAAAATGACGATTTTAGCAGCTCAACTTGAACTTAATACCCACCTTAATATAATATATGTACCCAATTTGACTTTATTTTCCAAGCTAATTTTTGGCGATGTTTTTCATTATGTTTTCATCCATATTGTTTAAGTTCAAATGATGCACTTTAGATTTTTTGCAATGAGGGGATTTAATGTTTAATTTATATAATTTCAAAAAGGGGATTCAACTGACAGTTTATTGATATAGCGTTAGAAAATGTCCACGTGTACCGCTTTTCAGTCCATAGTGTATCAAAAGTATAAATATTGTAAATTCCTTCAATAAATTTAGGTTGTATTGATAGCTTAAAGAATATAGATTTAATAAGTATTTTACTCTGAAAAAGTTTGATGAAGTTATATAAAAAATTGCGAAAACCGAACATTGGACAATATTGAAGGATTTTTTAATGAAACGGTTTTTTTCCAATCAGCAATACAAAGAAATGTTTATATTTGCACCATAAAGGGGAGTACTAGATTCGAGTTTGGCCGCTAAAATCAAAAATAAATCATTAAAAGATTTAAACTTGTACTTCTTTGATGCAAATTTTTTATAACTTGATGGGGAATAGCGCAAATTTTCTAAAGTTTATATTCTTTTAAATAGATTTTTAAAGAAAAGTAATCATGAAAAAATGTGGATTTTAGCGGCTAAAGGTGAGTATTAAGTTCGAGTTTAGCCGCTAAAGTGAAAACTAAATCAGTAAAAAAAAGGCATAAAATTATACATATTGCAAATTTTAATATAATTTGATGGGGAATAGCCCAAAGCAAATTTGCACAAAGTTTACATTCCTTAAAATGGATTATTAAAGGAAATTAATCGTGAAAAAATGACGATTATAACGGCTAAACTCGGACTTAATACCCACCTTAAACTCGAACTTAAAGGTGATTCTAGTTTAGCCACTAAAATCTAAACTAAATCGGTAAAAAAGATAAAATTATACCTGTTTACAACTTTTTGATGACTTGATTGCGAATAGTAAGTAATCATGAAAAATGACGATTTTTAGTCCACCCATTAGCGTATCTAAACAATTTGTAAGCACCTATCTAACATTTAGTAATAATACATAGTTGAAAATTGTAAATAGGGTTTCAAATTCTCGAGAGTCCTTTCTTCACTTATGGGTTTATCTCATTGGCGTAAGTACGAAAATTATTGTTAGTTAGACCATGAATTACAAAAATATGCCTTTTTGCTGACTTCTAATGAGTTTAAATATTTTTGTTGTAAGGTTCGAGTTTAAGATGGGCACTAAGTTCGAGTTAAGACGCTAAAATAAAGTTTATATTCTTTTAATGGATTATTAGAGAAAAATAATAAAACTTGATAACCACCTTTAGGTACATACCCCGCGTTACGTTATATAGACACCGTCAAGTCACGTTCTTTTATTCACGTATTTCAAGCAGAGTTGCTCTTTCAACACGTGTTACTGTCGGATTGTTTTGTTTACCTTTTGCCTTATAATTGATTTTTATTTCAAAGAGGTTTTCCAACAATTTAGTGTTAAGCCAAATAAAGTAACAATGACGACTATCGAAGAACAACCTAAAATAAAGCTTGGTGATTACATTATCATACAGCGCCAAAAGTACACGAAACTTCAGAAATTCGGCAATTTAGATGCAACCGCAATTTTGGGAAAAGATCAGTTGGAGTTAAGAGGTTTATTGGATCAGTCGTATGGATGCACATTTAAAATGTGCCCTAAGGAGGAGCTAGGGAAATCTCATAGAGGACGTCAACGCCTACATCATTTGGAGCTGTGTAGCGAAGTGGAAATGAGAAATATAAGAGAGGTACTAGGCATCTCAAAAAGTGGAGAAGACAATCGCCATATAACAGACGACGGTGACAGTCAATCGTTAAAGCCAGAGGACATTGAACAATTAAGAGATGAATGCAACGAAAGCACAAAGATAATTGAAAAAATTGTCGAGAACTCGAAGACGTTCCATTCAAAGACAGAATATTCTCAAGAGAAATATCTGAAGAAGAAGGAGAAGAAATACTTTGAGTTTGTGCAAATAAGACAACCCACTATACGTCTCATTACGGATATATATTACAGACAAGATGCTGAAAAGGTGATGGGCATTAGAGTTGATACACTTTCTCAAATATTATCGTATTCAGGGATATCTGCGTTCGGTAATTACCTTTTGTATGAAAGTGGGTCAAATGGACTATTGCCAGCTGCTTTCCTAAATTCAATGGGAGCCAATACTGAGGCAATGTTAGTGCACATGCATCCAGGTAATGTTCCCCAAAAGCAAGCTATTTTGGCCCTAAATTTACCAGAGGAACAATTGAATAGGTGTATATCTGTTAATATATATTCTGTACTAAGAGAGTTTTATCAGGGTACATCGGAAAATTCAAGGGAAACTGAAGTATCCGAACCAAGTAATAAGAAACAGAAATTGGATGTTGATGTTGAAGAAAAAGGTATACACTCAATTCATTTCAAAGTGATCAGACAATTTCTATTTAACTCTTTGTTTTGTAGATTCCAAAGAAAGCCAAGGCGAAAAAATTCCTGAATGTGCAGGCAAACCGCAACAACAAAAATGGCAATTGGAGAATCAACGTGCTGTTGATTTAATACATGCAAAATTTGATTCTCTGGTGATTGCTTCTAAGGAACATCCATCCAACTTGGTTAGAGAATTGCTGCCCTTCGTAAAAGCTTCACGGCCTATTGTCATATTTAGTTTATCAAAAGAAGTGTTAATGGAACTGTATGTAGAACTGAAAACAGGCTCAAAAGTTACCAATCTACATTTGACTTCAAACTGGTTGCGTATGTATCAAATACTACCAAATCGTACGCATCCCGAAGTTAATATGCAAGCAAATAGTGGCTATTTGCTGACAGGTTATACCCTTGGATAATAATAAAGTCAGTTAAAAACGGTACATGGCCTACTTGTCTATATTGAGGGTTTGAAAATATGAGATTTTAGCTACAATAAGTTTGTTCTCCATACAATACTAGACAACACAATTTGCAATAGTTATAGACGACAATATACTTTTAGTAAGAAAGTATTCCTTAAGAACTTGCATCAAAAATGTAACAAAATTTTGAGATGTGATTACAAGTCCAATATAAATTTTCTTTTTCCTATGGTATTTGCTTCCTCGTTCAAGAAGATCTGGAAAAACTAACTTAAAAACTAGGTCTGTCACCCGGGATAAATCGCGCTCCGACATCACGGGATTTTTTATTTTGCATCCCGGGATTTTTTGGGGTCCCGACAAAATAATTCGTGGCTTTTTAGCACTAATTATTAATAAATTTAATCAAAAATCGAATTAAACGATAAGGTTCTCCTTTGAACAATGAGTTCATGTAAAAGGGAATTCGTGGCACATAACATAAAAAGCAATGATAAATTGTCCGCCGACAAGATGGTGTTTATCTGATAAAAATTTGTATGCCTTGATATTTTTAAGAAGTTACTTAAAACGAGGAAAAACAAAAGGATTAACGTGTACGAAAATATACCTAATCTAATCATAATCCTTAAAATGTTTTGCCGAGTAATACGCTTTAGAGACTACCAGTTATTCCGGACGGAATGTCGGTGTTTGTAAGGAATCGGTGTTTGTAAGGAATCAGTATCGATTATGCCTTCGGACTTAACTTATAATTTGCACAATATATGGGATATGTTCGACACGAGCACTGTCGTCCGGAATAACAGATAATCTGTAAAGCGCATAATATAGCGACATGACATTGCTTTTTATTTTTTTTTTCATATTGTTGAGTTCGTTAAGTAAGATAGCAATTTGAAATTGCTTTTTAATTTACTCTTATGTTCTTTTGTTGTCTTTTGTTAATAACATTGAATTAAAATAAACAATTTTTTGGCGCTATAGATTGTTATTACATTTTGAAATCCCGAATGACAGCCCTATTAAAACCAAACATTGTCATATTCACGAAACTCGGAGATGGATATTTGAAAAACGTCAATGCTAGCTACTTCATAAAATTCAACCATGTTTTCAAAAATTTGAGCGTTGAGATTTTTGGGGAAAACTTTTTCAAATCGTGGCAATACTCATTCAGATATGTTTTTCTGACGGTGGTGCTATGTTATCAATGCAAGGTACTTTAGTAAATAGAAGACAGTGACAGATACACATGCCGTGCGAAAAACGTAAACAATAGCATTTCTACTTTCGCTTATATGTTTTGATCAAAGTTGTTTTTATTTATCAAATATTTAAACAAATAAATATATCAAATGGCGAAACATCATCCCGACTTAATATTTTGCCGAAAACAACCCGGTGTAGGTAGGTAGTTTGCCTTATTTAACCACCATCTATTCTTCAGTTATTCTATACCTTTCAGCTATTGGTCGCTTGTGTGAAAAATGTGATGGAAAATGCGTTATATGCGATTCCTATGTCCGGCCATGCACATTAGTCCGAATATGCGATGAATGTAATTATGGTTCATATCAAGGGAGGTGTGTAATATGTGGTGGTCCTGGAGTTTCAGATGCCTACTACTGCAAGGAATGCACAACGCAGGAAAAAGATGTATGTAGTAGCTATATAATTTTTCTTGCCTCTGACTAACTAATATAAATTATAGAGAGATGGATGCCCGAAAATCGTCAATTTGGGAAGTTCTAAAACGGATTTGTTCTACGAAAGAAAAAAATATGGCTTCAAGCAGAAGTAAGTAACTTTGAAAATAGTAGCCAAACGTGTATGTTTTATCACATCTTTATTCTTTTCAGTTATTAAATATCTACTGGGAAAACATTTTCTATTAAGATCTTTTATACACAAAATAAAAAGTCTAAAGTTTTTGGAATATTAAAGATTTTATTTTATTTAAAAGAATTTACATCTATGCGGCGCTATCTATGGAATATTTCAAGCAAAGCTTATCAAATTCATCCGACTTTTTGTCAAAGTCTTTGACGAACTGGCTTTTGGGATAAAATTGACGGAGTTGTTCCCAATATCTTTGTATAGTTTCTTGGGATTTACCAGTCAAATGGGCAAGGACCATCATATTGATTAATGTATCGTAATCGTTGTGTTTCTTTGTCATAGATTCACGCAATACTGATTCTGCTTCCTCGTATCTTTCTAAGCCCAAATGAACGACAGCTTGACCATTCAAAAGTAGCGGCGTTGGTTTGTATTTCTCGCAAAATTCTTGATAAATATGGAATGCATCTTGCATGGATTCTGTTCCCGATGATAATGCAACCCAAGCTTGGGCCAATTGAGTTAATGTATGGTCATCTGAAATTTCTTGCATTTTTGCTACCAATTGCTTGGCGAGGTCTATTCTATTCAATCGCAACAAACACTGTACCGACAAAGCCATCGATTCCAAATTGGTGGATCCATGTAGAATTTTAAGAGCATTTTCAAACTGTTCGTCATAGCAATAGACAATTGCTGTGGCTATGCGCCAAATGTTAGTTTCATCCTCCTCTCCGGCTACCTTATCGGTTAGTTTGTTCAATATATCCTCTACCTTGTTTGGTTGCTCAAAAGCTTCGTGAATATAACGCAGTGCCAAGAGAGGTGTATTGTTATTTTCCTTGATATCATTCGCTATCAATCTTCCAGAATCCATAGCCAAATAAGACAAATACATATAAGACAAAAGTTCGGATCCCGATCCCGATGATTCAGGCAAAACGAAATTCACAGACCCCATAAAGTTGCCAATGTAATACTCATTTCTGGCATAAAAAAGAGTTGAATTGGTATCTTCTTCCTGGGACATGTTGCTCTTATTACTTGTAATAGGTAGAATATAACTAGAAATGCAGAAGTTTACAATATGAAAAGAACAAAATATTTTTACTTGTGTACTTCTGAATAAAACGATATGACGTGACGTGTTATGTTAAATGACAGCAACGCTTAGATGTGTTCAGTGATGTTTTTATTGTCATTGATTAGTGAATTTTTATATTTGTGTAACGTTATGCTTACGTGAACAACCAAATGACGTAAATATTATACAATAATATCTCGCGTAAAAATTATTAGATCTCTAAATTGGCCTTTTAGATCAAAGCAGATACACCTGGACCTCGGTTTGCGTTGTTTCGAAGTTGCGTCGCTGTTGAATTAGACTAGTTTTCACATTGCGTCGTTAGATTTTCAAAGTTGCGTTATTATCTATCTCCAATCTTTGCATAGTTTGCCATAGAAACTCATAATTCACTTTGCGTTGTGGTTTTTTGGAACGTATCTGCGAAGCAAAGCGAGGTCTAGGTGTACACCCAAATGTGATAGAATTAGATATAATTGTATATAAATCCATACATGACGAGATCTAACACCAGTAATTAAATATGATTAGATCTTACCATTTTTTGGATCTACTCATATCTAACCGTATCAAATTAGATCACTTAATTTTTACTAGGGATGCGCTATAACTGAGGTGATGGTAAACTTGACCCCTTTAATTTTTGAAAATTTTGGCTAAAAATTAATAATATTTGCTTTTAATATGAGTTCCATAACAATTTTTTGGGTAAATTAAGAATTCAAAGCTATCAGATTTGTATTTAAAGAAAACAAGGATTTAAGAACTCGCCTAATTAAAAATCCAAAAACAGGGGGCCAAATTTACCACTATCACAGTAGTTAAAGGTTAAAAAAATTCCATTTATTTAAGTCAATAATTTCTGCACCTATTTAGCCAAAATAAAGCATCTACATCCTTTGAACGATGGCTTCAATAAATCTCAATTTACTTGATTGTTGTTTTGTTTCTTCTGGTATTTACTGCATATTTGAAAAGATAAACAAACTTTTTCCATGATAATGAGATGATTACAAAATATAAATTTTATTTATATTCATTTAGTGTCGCCGGTATACTTGCAGTTTATGTAAGTATGACTATATATAAAAGACTTCAATGATTATATTATGTACACTTAAACGCAGTTTCTGAGAAAACCTCAATCTTATAAATGGCTTAGATTGCTAATTAGATAATAGGAATATATACAGCTTACAAAGCCATACCTAAACATGATGTTAAATACGTACAAGTAAATAAAAAATATATATATATAGAACACATCTTAATTGAAACAATTATAAATACAACAAAAACTATTTTTCTAAAATTATAGTAAACAAAAATAAATAACTAAGACAACTTAGGCATAGATAAATCCAGTAAACACTATGACTCCTCGTCGGAAATAACAATTTCCTCCAAAGATTTATTCCCACTTGGGTTTGGACTTATTTTCGCATTACATTCACTGTTCGTAATAGATGTTAGATTCTCCGTATTTAGACTAGGAACAGGGACGATCTTCAAATCCGCTATAGCGGTTGTGGTAGCGCTTGTATTACCCAATATTAGGTCAGGACTGTTCGGAGAGTTATTACAAATATTTAATTTAGTCGACTCTTTTAGTTTTCCATTAGGCGGTACCATACAATCCTTAATTTCCGCGTGATTTGAAGTCTTCGTTGCTTGATTTTCGATATTGTTGTTATTCTCGACATTTGATGTTGGACATTCTATTTCTAAGTTATTTTCTTTTGTTGCATGTAAGCTATCTGTTATTGTAGGAATCAAACCTTGGTCGGTTTGATGTTGCTCCGGGACAATATTGGTTACAGTAACATCTTGCTTGTCATCCCCATTATTTTCATTATCCGATTCGTTATCGGAAACTTCGCCATTAGCCAATGTCTCTACTTGTTCCTCGAGATTTTCATAATCATCTTCATCCTCTTCGTCCTCATCGTCGCTATCGTCAAGCCCAGTTACAACAGTTTCTTTAGAAATACCATCACTATGGTCAGAAACTTCGGGCTTGTTTAAATTTAAATCCGAGACAATTCCGTCCCCTTTTTCTGTGACCTTTTCGGAAGTTGTTTCTTCTTCCTTTGATGTGGACGTTTCTTCGCCGGCTTTTGTTTCTATATTTTCAGACTTGTTCTCATCATCCTCTTCTTCTGGCATATCTTGTTTGCGGGCATATTTTTCCAAAATATCACTAATTTTCTTATGGTTCTTCTGATTTTCACTTAATTTTGCAGCTAATGCGGGATCACTTTGGGCCGGATCCTTAGCATTTCCACCGTAATGTGTAACAGTCTCATACAGTTCCGCTTTTCGCCTTGACTGTAAAAGTTTCCCAACTTTAATGAATGCATCTTCCGCTAAAATATAAAAATAACATCAGATTAAATTCCTATTTGAAAGCAATCTATAACTATATCACCTCACCTATATTTTTCATTTCGAAATTGACCAAACCCAGACTGTAGGTACGATTGCAATGTTCCAACATGCGAAGGACATCATAATAATCTGGAAATTCTTTTGTGCGGTTTATAAAAGCTTGCAATGTTTTATTGAATTGTGGTATGCGGGTCTCGTTGAATTTGATAGGTTTTTTCACTAACCGACGAGCACTTTTACTCTCTCCCGTTAAATCGCAAATTTTTTCGTAAATCTACAAGAAGGGATTTTCTATATAGTTTCAAACAACATAACTCAATGTAATTGATCCACCTACCTGACATGCTCTTTTCTTGAATCTCTCCACCTGGAGAAAACTTGAATCATCGTCATCCCATTCAACTTCCGTTTCTTCTAAAGCTTCAATACGTTTGGTCAATACGTACAAGGCTTTATTAAGTTTTTTGATTTGTTCATCCAACTTTTTACTTCCCGTTGAAATGTTAGTAATCGTGGCTTCCTTGTCACCGCTATTAGCTGAAGTTGATGGTGCTTCTGGTGTCGAATTGGTGTCATTATTAGTTATTGCCGACGTTGTATCTTCAGATTTTATTTGCGGTGTCGGAGGAACTTCTACTATCTTAGCTTTACGTCTAACCTTAAGTTCCTCTACTATAGTCTTTAAGTTATAGTATACTAGATCTGGTTCCGCTCGTATAGCTTCCACAACCTTCCGAATACTCTTGCGAAAACTTTTTGATCTCACAAAGTCTTCGTGGACATCATAGTAGTACTTGATGAGTTTGTTTTTAATTAATTTTTCCATATCATCTGACTTATCGGCTTCCCGGCAAACTTTTATGAGTTCTGCGTACTCAGGTTCGAGGGGCCGCTTTGGCGGGGGTTTCAATTTGGCCTCACTCTCCTTATTAACATCTGGGGACTGTAGGCCTTTGCCATTGGTGTCTATCTTAACCTTCTGAGACGTATTATCACCATTTTTCTGTTTATCAAGGGATGTGTCTTCCAGTCTGCTTGGCGTGTCCGTTAGATTTATAACCTTATTTCTTTCGGGACTGTCGGTAAGATCCAAAATATCAGTCGACGGGGATTTATGTGACTTAGGAGTGGAAGGTGATGTTATGGGCGTTCGTTGGGGTCTTGCTGATGATTTCGGAGATTCCATAGTCAACTCTACCGTTTCATTGCCACGTTTATCCAACTGTGAATGTAGTTTGTGCCGTTGTTGCAACCAAGCTTCGTCTGATGGCTTCAGTACGGTCGTTGGTTTTATACGCCTCGAAGGTTTATCTGTGCGTGGCACTTGTGACGGACCAAGTTGGGGCGAAGGAGTTTTTGGAGCCGCAGACGAAGCAGGTGATGCAGCCGGCGATGGTGTTGTTGCAGTTTTAGGTGGCAAATGTATTTTAAAATTATTATTAAGATTATTTTGATTTGGATTGCTATTGGAGTGAGCTGTGATTGTGGTGTTTGGTGGTAGGTTTGTATGGAACATATGAGGATTTAAAAGCATCTGTTCATTCAAGCCAGCAGCAAAAGGTCCCAAATTATGGGGAGGTGTAGCCATTAATTGTAAAGGTGGGGTAGCACCAGCGGCCATTGAATGAACGCCTGTTATCATAGGCATAATGGGTGGCAATGGCGACATGGTTGTTGCTGCTACAGCTGGCGACATGATATTAGATGCATTCATATTGGCAAAAGACTTCGGGGCCAATCTAGGAATGGGTTGAGGAGGGGTTGGGGTCTTCCTTCTTCTATGCGCTTGATTAATCGAATTCACCTGTGCTTTTGGAGGTGTTGGTGTCTGTCGTTCATCATTGTATAAATGATTGTTTGCATGATTTACCCTGGCTCCTGGTAATGGTGAAATCTTTGGTTGCGCTGCAGCATTTACTGGGATTTTTGAACTCAGAGCTACTGGGGTTGTTCGGGGAGTTACAGTTATGCCACTGGGAATTCTTTGTTTTGGACATGCAATTGCCGATGAATGTGATGTATCAGATGACTTCAAGTTAGGCTTTTTCGGTGGACTCTAGAACGAGAAATTACTTTTAGTATACCAATAGCCTATAAATTTTAAATAGCCTAAAAGTTGTTCAAATGCGAAAAAATACGTTCGATGGCCATAATTCAGGAGTACGTGGTCAAGAAAAAATTATAATTTTATTCAGACTAATTCAACAGTTGGTTTTAGTATACCTTAAATGAGCTTTGTGGATTTTTTTTTTCAAATTCGACTCCTTCGAAGAACGAGTCGAGTTATTTTCATGCAAATTTAGTTATTCATTCCGATCCTGTAATTAGTGCGACGTCTGAATTCGACATTTTTAAACTTTTAAAAAGTCGGGGATTTAATGTTGTTAGGAAGACGACAACACTAATGTTGCCGTTTGACCACACAATTCTAATGTTGTCGCATGGAGACGATAACGTTAGTGTTGTAATTTGAGAGGTAACATAATTTTGTCGCACACTAATGTTGTCGCTTCGAGATAACAACGTTAAAGTTGTCCTCTGGCAGACGACAACAACTGCGCCACAAACATTGCTGTTAAAATTGTTTATTTCAAAAAATGAAATAAAACGCGGGAACCCATCACTAACAGAGCTATGTTAACATTTTGGAGACTTTTGCAATCTCCTTTTTGTACA
Organism: Haematobia irritans; assembly: GCF_050003625.1. Taxonomy (NCBI): domain Eukaryota; kingdom Metazoa; phylum Arthropoda; class Insecta; order Diptera; family Muscidae; genus Haematobia; species Haematobia irritans. The sequence continues at coordinate 1,686,426 of NC_134398.1, forward strand.
TTTTTCTTCATCTTGGTCTAGATTCATTCATTGCGATGTCTAGTCTATTAGACACACCACCAATTGCGTGTTATTCAATCACATTTTTTGGTGTAAACTGTACAACAAAACAACTCAGAAGAGTAATTAACAATAAAAAGGCAATACTGCAAAAAGCACTGTCACACTCCGCACAGAAAACATCGCTCATTGTGAATGTGTAAGTTAGAAATATGTATAGAAATGCATAGTACACCGACACAGATTAGCACACACACTACCACAAAATAAGATTTTACATGTTTTGTTTTTATATGTTTTTGAGTTGTGTAGAGTGAGCGCGTTGTAGACTTTGGTAGCAAGAGAGCATAGTGATGTGCACACTCGGATTGTTGCAGAAGATAAAAAGTAGTCACTTATTAAAGCGCAACAATTAGACCACAAAATGTCCAACACTTTTTTCCATTTATTGGTAGTTTATTAAAATGGAAAATTTTACAATATTTGCAATGTTGTAGGCTATTGCGAAGAGTTATTGGTTCACTTTGCGCTATTTGTTTTGATGTCTAATTTCGCAACAATGACCCAGTACAATTCTTTGGGACTCGGTTGTACATCACTAAACCACTCGAAGCAATCGCGCTCTCATTTAATGGCAAAAAGTAATCGTTTTTTTTAGTTTTAAAGCACCTATACAAACAAAAGATAAACACGCACACATACTCATCAATAAAACCCCACATCATACATTAAGCTCTTTCTTTTTTCATTCATTTTCTTAAACTTTTCTTGCTTTTACCTCATCTTCATCGGAAGAATCCAGCACAATTATTGAACTCATTCTTTTATTTATACAAATGCTATAATTATCTTTTATTAGACGGACTTTTTCGATAAAAATATAGAATTTTTATTATTTCTTAGATTTTTTCTTGTTATGACGGGCGGCACTTTTATTCTACACACATTAACTTCAACCTCTTCTTTCTCATAAACTACTACCACGACGATGAACGACGGCGACGATTATCTGCATTTTTTCCACTAAATATTGAGAATTGAGCGTAAAACATGTGAGTTGACAATTCTTGACATATAATGGGTATTTTTGTTTACATACCTTCTGCACACAAGAACCGGTTACTCCACTAAATACTGTAGAGGGTTGCCGAAGCAATTGTATGTTGTGGAGAGAATGGGGAAGCACCTTACGAGGGTTGTTGTTTAAGTACATACACACAGAAAACGAAATACCTAAGTTGATTTTGTAAAACTTTGTTATATTGCTTAGTATTAAGTTCGTTTCTGCGAAAAACGAATATCTGCATCTATCTCCGTAAATAGGATCTCAAACCCAGGGATGTTAACTTATTTTTTCATTCGAAAAATCCAGGATTGTATAAATATGTGTTTGAAAATGCTCAAAACAAAGATTTCGTATTTAAAGGTGGGTACTATGTTCGACTTTCGAGTTGAAAATCACTTTATTTTCGCGATTACTTTTCCTGAAATAATCAACATTATAAATTAAAACCAAAATATTCCTGTAAAGTCTTGCCGAAATCTAGGGGAACAAGAAACTGCGCATCAATTGAATTAATTTATCTGCTTCATATTGAACTATTTTATTAAAGTAACCGTGAAAATTTCAACTCGAAAAGCGAACATAGTACTTACCTTAAGGTAGGTACTATGTTCGGTTTCCGAAGCGAAATCCCATACAAAACCAAAAATGCGAAAAACTACCGAAATATTTTTTCATTTGTGGTACTTTGTTTTTTTTCGAGTTGAAAAACTGACATAAAGTGCATAGTCCCTAATTAGGTCGGCTTTAAATCCTTCCATATGTTGAGATTAGTTAGTTTCAAAACATGGCGCCATTTGTAATGTGAATTAAGAAATAATTGATTTATTCAAATGATTTGTGTTAAATTAGAATACAAAAGTGGTTCGCGTTGTTATTTAAAAATGCAATTAGATTGACGAAATAAAAATAACGGAGTGCTATATGTATATAACATATATAACAGCATCTGGTTCTGTAGCCGTTTCTGCCACAGTAGCATCTGCCCTCACATCCCTGACACCCACAATTGCAGCCACTACATCAGCTACAGTGAACAACTCCAACATAGCACCCTCAACACCTGCCACGACCACAGTGGCTGTGACCGCAAATATTGTATTGCAACAACCAAATACAACGGCCGCCCAAGTAGTGAGTGGTCCCATTGGGGTGGCAGCAAATACTACTCCAACATTAGCCACTATTACTAATTCTTCAAATGCAATATCGACTGTTGCTGCCGTTAGTAATACAAATGCAATACTAATGCAATGGTGGTTTCACAATCATCCACAATAGTATCACCAGCAGCTGGATCGAATGTTGTTGTTCCCACCACTACAATGGCTTTAGCAGGAGCTACCGTGGGACTTAAGTCTGGTCAGATATTACAATGACATTGAACCGTATAAATACGGCAGAGAATGAAGTTGATGTGGAGGAATGTTTACCAGGTGATGTTGTTAAATTGGATTTTGCTGGCGAAGAAGTGGCCGGGTGAAATTTTACCCCTAAGGAATGTCTTCTAGGAGTTTCCAATCGGCGACCGGTGCCCGTTGGAAACTCCGCCTATTACAACAGTACCATCATCGCTTCAGCCATCAGCAACAATAGCATTCCATCAGCGTCATATTGTAGAGATACAACCAGGCCACCATTTATCATCATCCCCTGCTAATTTAGAATTGACTAATGTTATGCAACATAATGTTTGCACAGAACACGAAGAAGTAGAAGAAGCTAATTGTCATAATACTGCAGATGTAATCGATGAAGATTTCTTTTTTAAAATATGCTTAAAAACGATTTCGTCTTATCTCTGTAAACCCAGTGCTTCTACATTCAACACCCATTTTTTACAAAGAAATGAATTGTATTTTTTTTTTATTATTTTACCGCTCCTCGTAATTGCTCCCTTTTCTATTTGTTAAGCGAGCTCGTTTTTTGTGTGTAAGAGGCGTAAATGAATGAGAACTGAACAAAAGAAATGTTAATGCAATTTTAATTTTTAATGGAAACAACATGAAAGCTAAATATGAGAAATGATAATTAAAATTTTTTAAATATAACAATATTAATGAAAGAAAGCTGATAATCCAGAAAAGAAAACATTGTGTTCTAGGGTCTTTAATTAGTGTATAAATGTACAAATTAATAAAAAATCATAATAAAATTATAATCGAACTTGTTTTATTTTTATATACCGGGGTACAAGTAATTGGGTGGTCTTATACGTTTTATACTTTTTAATATAAAATTAGTAAATTTTTCTGAACAAAGTTATATCCAAAATAAATGTTTATAGCAAATAATTAAATAATTTTTATTTAAATAGCAAAATAATTTTCTTGTATTCATCATTTGTCCAAAATGATTGCGATAGGCTGGAATGAAACGATTTAATTTCGTTGTGGCTTTTAAATTTCAGTTAGCGGCATTCTTGCATTTTATCAATTCAAAACACTGGTTGAATTTCATAACGTGACTGAAATAGTTATTGGAACTTATACATTGGGAGAGTATAACATCCTTCAGTAAACCAGCCAATTGCTTCTCAATGTATTAATTTCAGTCAACGAAGAGTCTGGTATAGAACACTAACATCCCTTTGTGACGAAATATAAGTCGGGAACAGTGACTTTGGCTTAGGAACTACCCTTGAACTTGAGTTATGGGCTTAAGTTGATTGTTCCCCCCGATGTAACAACATTGGCAAATGAAATGGCGTTATTATCCTTTGTGGGAACCGTGGTGGTGACCACTGGATTTGAAATTGCTAGTGAGGCGGCAACAGCATGGTATTGCAATGCGATTGTGTAGATATTGTGGACACCAACGAATTATGTTTGTTGATGAATGAGTCCATTGCTGCGCATGATGTAAAAGTTAGCATAACACCGGAATTATATGTTTTTTTGATGTGCGTTACAAATTGACGGTATCCATTTAGAAAAGCTGAAGAAGACAATGTACCACATGTTGTAAAAGCTGTTGCAGAATGTGGTAAGACACCAGGAGTAGAGCGGCTGGAGCTTTATTCTTAACAATTATTAGTGTCCAGTGCTGTATGAGATTTTTTTGCAAAACAATCCAAAAACTGGTAGAAAAACACTTTTAAAAACAATTATCATTAATGCGTGTAAACAATCAGCTGCTGCGTATGTTAAGTAAAAATAGTATGACATTTGGCGATGTTGTCAATTAAATTGCGGAGAAATAAACGCGGAATAGCTCCAAAATAGCTGTTTTCTTCGTTCGAAATGTATTGTCAACACTCTCATTTTTCAACGCGAAAGAATGGTTAAGTGAAGTTTTTTTCGTGCCAACAAACATAGTACCCACCTTTATTCCGCACTCACGTTTTTTGTATGGAGTATAATAGTTTTTCGTGCGAAAACGTGATCTTAGTATTAGGCTTATGGAGTTCAATCGATTTATACAAGCCTATTCGAATATTTTACAAAGTAAACTTAGTTTATGCTAAGTTTTTTAATCTTTCATAATATTATGTAATTTTACATTTTTAATCGTTTATCCCTACAATGAAATAGAGAAAGAAATACAAGAACATAATCAATTGACATATTAATGATGTGTCATCTTTTCGAATTACCCAACGTCAAAAGAAACTCATTAAATTGTATAAGGCAATACACATTTTTTAAAAAGAAAAGAAGAGAAAGAACTGAAGTAATTTTGTGAAGAGTAAATGGGTTTTTGATTTTTTATTAGTTTGCTTCGAAAAAGGTAAGTTCCTTGGTAAAACAAATAGCTAGTGTCTTTGATACAAACGTCATAAAAAAACAATGTTTTACTACCGTTTTAAGACAGTACCCAATAAACACAAACGTTTGAAAAATACTAAAATGCAATAATTTTTCAAACATTTTTTCAAAGGATTAGGGTAATATTCAAGTTGGGAAATTGTTGAGAAAATCGCGTTCTCAACAAAAAACAGACATTACCCTCAACAGTAAAATTCAACACAATAGCAATAATCTCTCAATTGTAATCCTCAAATTGAAATGCATTGCTACTCAATAATTTCTCAAACAGTTTTCAATGTGAGACAAATTAAAAACTAATATTGCTGCGAATATTTTCTAACCACAATTTGCATGAAAGTCAATCCCAGTTCTTACTGAAAGTCAACACTAAATTTCTAGTGATTTTGTACATTTTATTAATTTTTTTCGTTAAAAATATAATAATATTAAAAATAACATTTACAATATATAAAAATAATAATATGTTATAATACCAATCAAAACATAATTATCTTCTTAAAGGTATTAATAACTAAAACTATCAATACAACTTTAAATAACTTAAACATTTTTCATGTATAATTTCCCCCATAATGTTGGTGTCACATAACTATTAATTAATTAATTATTAATTAATATGCTGACAATTTCAAATAATTACTATCGAGGAACTTGCTGGCCTGCGTGTTAGAATAGATTCCATCAAGAGGAATTCACAAAATATCAAACTGATGACGGAATGTAAATTGATGTAATGCACATTTTCATCCAGAAGTTCTTGATTTAGGAACTGTTGCACTTTGTTTTAATTGGTTGCACTTTGTAAGTTTTCTGGAATCTTTTCTTTGTTGTTTCCTCCATCATTTTTTCACCGGTCAACATCTTCCAAGAATATAACATCCAATGATTTTAGTTTTCTGCAAAACAATCGAGTTTTGTGATTTCCATTACGTTTTCATTTCACTTTTTATTTTGACTTACCAATTATAATTACCGTTTTGGATTAATTTCAGTTTTATGTCAATAAAAATAACTGACCACGTACTTCGTGGCACAAAATGTATTGAAACCCACAAAATTCCTCAAGAACGTTGGTGTCACAAAATTCTTGTAAAACTCATTAAAATTCGGGAAATTAGCAAGGAACTTGATGACTAGAGAGTTAGAATAAATTTCCAGCAATTTCAATTCACAAAATATCAAATTAAACCGATGATGCCATGTAAATTAAACTATAGGCGTGATGCGAATTATCACCCAGTAGTTGATATGGAAAAGCATAAATACCAAGTTTAGTTCATTGTACTTTGATTTATGGAAACTTTCTCTTTTCGATAAGCCACCATCATTTTTCATTGGTCAACCTCTTAATGTTTCCAAGAATGCAGCATCCAAATGTTTTAGTTTTCTGCAATGAGATTTAAATTTAGTGACTTCTCCAAAGTGTTGATTTAATTTTTCATATTGACTTACCAATTATTATAAACTATTTGAAGCAGTTCCAGTTACTTGTCCAACATTTTTTCATCGGTCAGCTTTTTAATGTTTTAAAGAACGTAGAATCCATAATTTTAGTTTTCGGCAAAGAGATATAATTTAGTGTCTTCCTTAAAGTTTCATATCATTTTTTTATTTTCACTTACGTATTATTAGAAACTATTTGGAGTAAATTCAGTTTTTTGTCTAAAATGTTTTTTATTTCTTTCAATTGACCACGAACTTCGTTGCACAAACAAGTATTGAAAACCACATGGTTTTTTCGTTGCATTTTAGGGTAGTGTTTTGTCAAAGTTTTCTCATATTATCTTCAACCCCTTTTCAAAGATTTCGTCAACATTTTGGCAAATTGGAAGTAATTCGCAAACAATTTGAAGATGTATTGAATATGGGCTGTTTCAAGTCAAGTTGAATTTATGTTGATAATTATAGTTACCCTCAAACTGAAAAGTTGTTGCATTTGAAAAACGCTCATCCTGTGTTTATTGGGTAGTAAAAGAATTATTGTGGTCAAGTAAAACACGTTTGTTTATGCGCTTTACAGACTCAGTTATTCCGGACGACAGTGCTCGTGTCGAACATATCCCATATATTGTGCACATTATAAGTTAAGTCCGAAGGCATAATCGATACTGCTGCATGTTTATGGGATTGATAACACATTTACCGATTATTTAGTCATCGCCGACAAGTCGTATTGATCCGACACACTGTAAGATTCTTTACAAACACCGACATTCCGTCCGGAATAACTGATAGTCTGTAATGCGCTTTATATTCCAAAGCAAATTATCCTTAAAATGGATTATTAAAGAAAAGTACACCCAAAGAAATTTGTTAGTAGGGACAGCAGAAAAGTCTGCTGAAAAAGGGACAGCAGTCACTGTTTGCTGAAATAGCAAACATTTCTGCTATTTTTTAAGCTCGATTGCATATTGAATATTTATCGAATTAAGGCATAACAGCAAACAAAATGTTTGCTGATCGTATTTAGGAGCTTGTAAGTATATTACAGTACAAAAATATACCAAAAACTACTTTTGGTTCTTAAATATGCTTTGAGGAAAAATTTACAACCCAAACATTTTCTAATTTGTTGTTCATTAGGTCCTGAAGTACAAAAATATAACAGCAGACATCGACTGCTGTTTTTAGCGGACTTTTTTCTATGAGTGTAATCGTGAAAAAATTGAGATTTTAAGGTGGGTATTAAGTTCGAGTTTAGCCGCTAAAAACGTCATTTTTACACGATTACTTTTCTTTAATAATCCATTTTAAGGAATACAAACTTTGTGAAAATTTGCAACAAAATTGTATAATTTCATGCATTTTTCTTACAGATTTAGTTTTCACTTTAGCTATTTTAGCGTGTAAACTCGAACTTAATACTCACCTTTAGCGGCTAAACTCGAACTTAATACCCACCTTTAAGGTGAGTACTATGTTCGGTTTTTTCACCAAAACACTAAGTTAAAACTACAAATATATTTATGAAGACGATTATATTTTGATCGAGTATTGCCAAATAATGGATGGAAAAGATCCAAGGAATTGATTGCAAATAATTTTATATTTCTAAATTAGTTAATTAAAAAAAGTAACCGTGAAAACAAGCTGGTTTTCAGCTTGAAAACTGAACATAGTACTCAGCTTTAAAGTGAAAACTAAATCAGTAAAAAAACGCCATAAAATTATGAATATATGTTGCAAAGTTTAACATAACTTGATAGGGAATAGCCCAAAGCAAATTTTCACAAAGTTTGTATTCCTTAAAATGGATTATTAAAGAAAAGTAATTATGAAAAAATGACGATTTTAGCGGCTAAAGCTGAGTACTATGTTCAGTTTCCATCCATTATTTGAAAAGACTTGATCAAAATATAATCGTTTTCATAAATATATTTGTACTTTTAATTTAGTGTTTTGGTGAAAACCCCGAACATAGTACTCACCTTAAAGCTGAGTACTATGTTCAGTTTTCAAGCTGAAAACCAGCTTGTTTTCACGGTTACTTTTTTTTAATTAGTTAATATAGAAATATAAAATTATTTGCAATCAACTCCTTGGATCTTTTCCTTCCATTATTTGGTAAAACTTGATCAAAATATAATCGTCTTCATATATATTTTTGTACTTTTAGTTTAGTGTTTTGGTGAAAAACCCGAACATAGTACTCACCTTAATCTCGAAATTAATGCCCACCTTAAGGTGGGTACTATGTTCCTGTTTTCGAGTTGAAAACCACTTTATTTTTACGATTACTTTTTCTTAAATAATCAAACTTATAAATAAAACAAACATATTCCTGTAAAGTCTCGCCGAAAAATTTTTTTTCTTTGAACGGTTCCATCGCCCACTGAGGGCCTCGTCCCCATAACGTAGGGACAGCGTACACCATGATCCGGACCATGGCGGAGTGGAGGCAGAGGGATGTAACCAGCTACAGAAATATAGAGGAACAAGAAACTGCACATCAATTGAGTTAATTTATCTGCTTTATATTGAACTGTTTTAATAATGTAACCATCAAAATCCCGTTATTTCTTTACGGGATTTATCCCGAATGACAGCCCTAATTAGGACATTTGTATTCCTTGGTGAAAGTACATACCCTGCCGGGTACTTCAATACACTTTCGATAGAAAATGTTTGCAGGGATATACCCTGCCAGCATTTCAAAGTTCCATTTCATCCTCATCGCTACCACAGACTCGTAAGTGACACTGCAACAATCGCCAACTGTGATAGTATTTTGGCATCACTATTCGCATGAAAGTATTTTGCCATCACTATTGTTACAAGAGCCATTTTATATTTTGTGAAACACCAAGCACAACTAGCTGCTTATAATTTATTTAAATAAAAATCATAATGAAGTGCTGAAAACATAGTTATCTGGCTTAAAATTGTGAAAGGTATATTGGTGAACAATTTTTGACTTTCAAATGGAATAAAGTGATAGTTTTTCAAATATTTTCCAGACACGCTGCCTCCATTGGGAATAAAAGCACTGGCTAATAGACCCCTGCCAACATTTTTTGAATTTGGGGACTCTTTTGAGAATCCCCACTACGTCGAAAACAATCATATACGACATCAAAAACTCGTCGGAAAAGCGCCGTCACTATTGAGAAGTTGTACCACGCCAAGTTACTACAAAAATGTTTCGCATGAGTGCAATTATTAGGTGCCTTTGTAGATCAATTTAGAACGACGCCAATAAGGGACCCTCCAAACAATCAGAAAAAGTGCATTTTAAGATAGTTGTAAAAGAATCATTGTGGTCGAGTAAAACACGTTTGTTTAGATATTTATTAATTTGATTAAACATTTACAAATTCTTAAAAATATAACATTTATACCACTATCACATTACATTTAACATAATTTTTGGAATTAATGATGATGTTGAGTTACAAGTAACGAGTTACATGTTGCTGCGTCTATCAACCAGTGTTTTTATTCCATGGAGGCAGCGTGTCTGTAAAATATCTGAAAATCAATCACTTTATTCCATTTGGAAAATCACCAAATTGTTCACCAATATACCTTTCACAATTTTAAGCGTATAATCTATGTTTTCAGAACTTTATTTTCGTTTTCATTTAATTAAAATATAACAAGCTGGTTGCGCTTGGCGTTTCACAAAAAAAAAATGGCTTTTTTAACAGTAGGGATGGCAAATTACTTGCATGTACTTTTTGATGTACCTTTTCATGATGGTTGAAGTGACATTTACGAGTCTGTGGTAACGATGAGGTTGAAATGGAACTTTGAAATGCTGGCAGGGACGCTACAACATGTAACTTGCAACTTGTAACTCAACATCAATCTTTTATTAATGCATAAAAATGTGTTAAATGTGATGTGATGGTCGTATAAATGTTATATTTATGAGAATTTATAAATGTTTAATAAAATTAATAAACATCTAAACAATCGTGTTTTACTTGACCACAATGATTCTTTTACAACTATCTTAAAATGCACTTTGTCTGATTGTTTGAAGGGGCTCTTATTGGCGTCCTTCTAAATGTATCCAGAAGGGCACCTAATAATTGCACTCATGCGATACTTTTTGTAGTAACTCGGTGTGGTACAACTTCTCAATAGTGAAGGCGCTTTTCCGAGGAGTTTTGGATATCGTATACGACTGTTTTCGATGTAGTGGGGATTCTCAGAAGCGCCCCCAAATTCAAAAAATGTTGGCAGGGTAGTTACTGGCTATGTAACGTAACAAACAGCTGACACTCTACGTCTACTGTGGAGGTGTTGTGGAGCAATCGGCGTCATTATTTGGTTAACCGGCTTTTTACTGCTATTAAACGCCGTCATTTAATTGTACCCCGGCTTAGTTTGTTTAGTTTTGCATTTCCATTCGTTCGAAATGGTTGTTTTGGTCGGGTTCGTGAGTTGGTGTTTTCGATTTCTCGGAGCTCAATAATAAAAAATTACATAAATACAATTTAATAATATTCCCATTACTAAAGTAATAGTCATATATTGATTATTTAAAAGGTAGCTTGCCAATATCGCGAAAAAAAAAAGCTCCGAAAATAGTACAAATTTGTAAATTTTATTGTCGATGGACATGATTAGGGATGACACTGCAGAACTTCGAAAATCCGATTTATTAAAAGATAGGATTGTTTTGATGTGAAGAAGTCAGTAGTGAAATCCATTGCAAATATAAAAAATTGTTGATACAATGCTATTACAAAAGTTTTGGGACATAGTACGCGAACTCTGTCTGGAAACACTAATAATTGAATTAACAAATCGTCCAATCAGCTTGAATAACATAAAACGATTTTTTAGGAGTTATGTGATAGCCCCTAGAAATTGTTGTATGAAACCATGAAAGGAAAATAAAGAATACCACACAAATTACAAGTGTTAGACATTTTTACTTCTCATCCAGTCGACGAAGCCAGTTGTCCCTACTCAATGAGTTCAGTGTGAAGTGTCAAGTCTGTTGGTTTCGAAGGACACGCTAAGAGATGTCCCGTGTATGCCGACAATTCGGCAATCATCTTGAATTTCTGGCTTTAGATATGAGATGTAGCTGTTCAAATACCTAGATATGCCTGATCTTAGCTATGATAGCAACGACCTGGTTTCCATAGGCAGTTGTCTCTCGTTGTCGCTGACATGTGATGGTTTTCCACCCAGAACAACGCTGTACTAACAGGAAGATATTGCATTGATAGGAATACAAGTATCAGGAAATTGTTCAAGCCATTCACAGTATAGATGGGGCAGTATATCTCGAATTCTGGCAATGAACTTTATGGAATTATTTCGGATTTAGATTCTACTCATCGTGCCCTAAAATTTGGTATATGGGTGTATACTGCCCCCTCTATAGTTTTTGCACAATGATCGTTTTCTTATTTTAACTATTTGTTCTTTTTAAAGTTAACTTTATTTTTCTCTGTTAAGCACTTAGCAGAGCTCTGTTAACACTCTGTTAACGTTAAGACAATGTTATCATAAATTTTAAAGTTAACTTTATTTTCACGGACATCCAATGGATGGCTATAGATTTAGAAGTTGGTACTGGGTCTTCTGACTGAAGGACGTTAGAATTGGTTAAAGGTGGAATTGTCGACATTTCTATTTTTAAACATTTTGTATAGTTGAGTAATGCTTAATTCTCTCCGGTTACGGTTTAATGCTATCATTGATTTTATCAATACTGCGAATATAAATCTTACATAATTCCATTTTAAACCACTAATAAGTCTTTTAACACAAAAACATTCGTAATACCGAAAATTTCCGATTATATTCCATTCGATTATTTCACATTCGTTTTGTTAGATTAATAAGCCCGGTGATCTTTATGAGCGCTTATGAGGAAACGGAATCAGCGACAACCTCGCTTTTGACGGGTGTGGAGTTGGATGGGAGTGCGGCAATACATAAAAAGGTATCTCTTCCGGCACGTCGATCCCAGCGTCAAGCATTGTCTGCAGGTCTTGTAACAAAACGGAAAAAAATGTCACGAAGGGCAAATGTGATTGGAATTTGTGGTGTCACTTGTTTATGTATTTTGCTGTTGATCGCTACAACTCAGCATAGGCCGATTCCTGCCTCATTAGTTTCATCTTCATCCGGTTCGGTTGGTGCTATGGATAGTAGTGGAGGTAATGCAGGCCAGTCTAATGTTTATGCTCCAAGTGGAAATGTTATTGGACCTTCATTCACTAGTACTGCCACGATTGCCGAGGTTGTTGTACAAGAAAGATCAAAAATTGCTATGGAAATGGAGAATTTTGAATACCCCGCTGGTCGGTTTGGAGTGGATGCGGAAAAACTTTCCGATTTAACACCTGAAACAGAAGGTACTCCAGTTCGGAGTATGGTTCTTACTACTTGGCGATCCGGATCGACTTTTCTGGGAGATATTTTAAACTCAATGCCTGGTAATTATTACCACTACGAGCCCCTCCTTCATCTCGGTATAAAACAAGTTCGTGAACCTGCGGAAGAAGAGGAAGCCATAAAACACCTAAAAAGTCTATACTACTGTGACTATCACAATGATATGGATGAATATCTGAACTATGGCAAAAAGAATGTGCATTTATTTCAACACAATAAGAGGCTGTGGACTCTGTGTAAAGAATATCCGCAATACTGTTGGCGGCCTAAATTTCTTACACCCATCTGTAAACTATTTCCTTTGCAAAGTATGAAAACTGTAAGACTGAGACTAAGCTCCGCTGAAAAATTATTGGAAGATAAAAGGTAAGTTTTCCCCTTTCGCAGCACTTGATATTGTAGTTATTTTAATTATGGGTTTACGTTTCATCGAATTCCCATTCGATAATATATTTCTGAAAAGGAAACTGATAAATTTCTTCATTTGAATACACAAAAAAATATATCACCAATATATTTTCAATTTAAATTTAAATTTAAACAATTCAATGAAAACAAAATAATGTCAATCAAAAAAATCAATTATATGATTTGTTGTTTTTATGGAAAAAAAGAAAATGATTCATATAAAAAAGGTACATAGAGTTATTTCTTTTATATTGTTTCAATGGTGAACAAGTAACTGTCGATAATTTCAACCAATTTTAGTATGTGTAATTTAAAATAGTGTCAGGCAGGTAATACAAGCGAAAGCTAAACATTATCAAACTAATCCAAAAATGCGACCTCTACCTATCCCTACTTATTCTATAATTTAGTTTATAAACAACTACTTTATACCCTTTACGATGTTAAACACCGTTTATTTATTTATCAATAACAACAAGAATATTTGTCACAACTAGATAAGCGAAGCCCAAGAAATACATTATGTTATAAATTTGATTGATCTGGGAATAATCAAAAAATTGGTAGGCAGTGTTTTAACATACATGTGTTCAATAAACATTGCATGAGGAACCAGCAAGAATATTCATCATAATGATAAGAATTTTGGTTTAGCTTATTTATTTCTCTTTTTAGTTTATGCAATTACATTGCAAGCACACAAAAATAATTTAAGATTTAAGAACTCGTTCTCATATTGTTGCAATTTTAATTGGAAATAATTGTGAAATAAAATAGAGTTAATTCGTACTTTTTAGTGAGTTCTAACTCTATAGTAATAATATTAGAAGAACAAAAAACCTCCATATCCCTTGATAGCGAACATTTTTTTATTATAAACTATGTACGAAGGTTGTGTGAATGAATTACAACAATTGAATTCAACTTATTCATAAGGTACACGAAACCAAGACTCTCTATTATCTCTTATTTTATACTTTGTATAACAATATGTCGATTAAACGTATAATCCCATACGAATAATGACAACTTTTCATGCGTCTAAAAAAATTAAAGAAATCTTAGCTACATTAAATCTGTCTGACTATCAATGTTTTCTGTTGTGTTTTTGTACTTTGGTTGTCCCTAGCCATATATAACTTGTATTTGGCTTCTTCAACTTTCTTTCGTTTAATGGTTTTGATATGTTGTTGCTTTGGTTTCATACACTTTTGCTCCACCATCTTTCCCTTCAGTGACAGATAAAACAAACGCTCGCACTTCTGAGTGAGAGATTTTATTCATTCAGTGCGAGGGGACATACAATTTCTCCATTTCACTTTTTCAGTAATGTTTGCTTTCATTACATGCTGCCATAAAAACATGTTTTATGCTTTATCTTTGGAAAGCATATGGTTGTGGAATGCTTTTGTTGAGAAGTTAGTCATTTATTCACATCATTTTATATCTGCAAACATGATTACTTCCATTGCAATTTTTAACTTTTGTTTTTTTTTTGGCTAGGGCTATGGTTCAATTTCAAGGAAATCGAAGGATAGGCCCACACTAATGGTTGCTACCGTTTGCTTCCAAAGAGGGTTTCTCCAAATTTAATATCCTAATATGTAAAAAAATTTATTTATTATGAATATCCTAATTTACTGTTTAATAGTGGATTTCTGGACTGCATGGTACAACTCATATTTTTTGTAGACGGCTCACTTTGTGCTTTGTTTTTAGGTATATTTTGTTAGGCGATTTTTTTTTTGAAATTAAAATCTTTTTCGTTGATCAAAATCAACTTTTTAATAATAAATTTTAATGATGAAATTTTAATGCCGCGAAAATAGAAAAATGAACTTTAATGTATATAGTTAAAATTGTAGTGTCATTTAAAATAGTAGCGTAAACGATTTATAAAGATTTAAGGGAGTAAGAATATAGGATTTGACATTAATCATGTCGAATTATTTAAACGGTAGTATAAAACTCGATTGAAATACGTTAGCCAAATATAAAGATTTGATATCGATTTGACATGTGACCACAAGTGAAAATCAAATTCAATCAAATTTTAATTAATTAAAAATATGTCACAGGAATAATTACTTATTGCGACAGAGATTTCTATTCCGTTAATGTTGATCTGACAGGATAAAATTACGTTTCCAACTGCATATGTGTTGGCTGAATGATACAACTGCATTCTCTTTTGCTCGTTGTGTTTTTTGTTTTAACAAAAGGACCATTAATGCTGGCTTCATTCTACCAAGATTAGGACATGTATTGCAAATTCAATAAGTGTTGAAGTTATTTTTTGGAGAAAAGTGAAATCACTATTCGGAATTAATCGATATTTTTAAGTCATTAGAAACGACAATATAATTACTTTAAAATGGACATTGGAATTCCAACATCAAACGTAAATAGGGAAAATTCCTACTAAGTGACAGTGTGCAACTTCTCAGTTTCGTAAATGCGTGATTAATTCTTGATGTCAAAGGGTTAAAATTAAGAAGACAGGTCATCAAAATTTTGAAATGCGGCAAAAAATACACAATGTCTGGATAATAAATGAAAATTATTTATTTATTAATGGACCTAGAAATTCATTTATATTGTTACAAGTGAGCCATTCTTCTTCTTGAACATTGTGTTCAAAGCCAGTCTTTCACCAACATTAAGATGTTTATAATTTTACCATACATTTACAAAATGTGTACTCATTGAGCTCCCACATATTTAACAAATTATCGATATGTTACCAAAATTTTCGCTAGAACTGCACACTTGCATTAAAAACACAGGTATATATGTTTGGATTTAACATTGGTTGCTAGTAAAAATGCCCTCAACATTGTGAAATAACAAGCGATTTTCTTTTTAACATAGAGGCTCTTGACCCTGTCCAACATTTCACACTTATAGCCAGTCTCAATGTGATGACATACTTTAAAGATACGGCAGAAGTGCATACATTTTATAACATACTAATAGCAACAATAATGTTAAATATAAGTATTCGTTTTTTTTGCCAATTATACCATCAAAGGTAAATGAAATCTCTAAGGGGTTACTATTTATGTAAGGCTATGTCATTCTATACAATTATAATCATGGATGTGATATTAATCGCCAGATTTTCCACCATGTCAACTTAAATCATTTATTCTGATAAAACATTTATTAAATATAAAAATTAATAAACGGTTGAATAAAGAAAATATAAAAGCATTTCAATGAGATGGAAAATCGCTGAAAACCATCTTACTTTTTTGAATGAATTAATTTCATAAGACAAAATGTTATTTAATCCATACTTTAACATTTTTCATCCATGATTTGATACGTTTTCAATAATATATAATCGTCTTCATATATTTTTGTATTAATATTTTTAAAAATATTGATGTGAATATGTGAAGCCTCATGGCTTTGACAATTATGAATTATTAAAATGGATCTTTTTAAACTCATGTGAAAAATCATGAAATTTCCATAAATTAATGTGAATATGTGAAGCCTTATGGTTTTGACAATTATGAATTATTAAAATGGATCTTTTTAAACTCATGTAAAAAATCATGAAATTTCCATAAGCGTAGATCATGAAAATACATGCAATTTGGAGAAGAATTTACCTAAAATTTTACATTTTGGTACCAAAATGGTGTTAAACGTTCTAGCTTGTAAAGGGTGATTCTTTTGAGGTTAGGATTTTCATGCATTAGTATTTGACAGATCACGTGGGATTTCAGACATGGTGTCAAAGAGAAAGATGCTCAGTATGCTTTGACATTTCATCATGAATAGACGAACGATCTGCCACAACGTCGAATTTTCAGTGAATGGGCCCTAGAAAAGTTGGCAGAAAATCCGCTTTTTTATCGACAAATTTTGTTCAGCGATGAGGCTCATTTCTGGTTGAATGGCTACGTAAATAAGCAAAATTGCCGCATTTGGAGTGAAGAGCAACCAGAAGCCGTTCAAGAACTGCCCATGCATCCCGAAAAATGCACTGTTTGGTGTGGTTTGTACGCTGGTGGAATCATTGGACCGTATTTTTTCAAAGATGCTGTTGGACACAACGTTACGGTGAATGGCGATCGCTATCGTTCGATGCTAACAAACTTTTTGTTGCCAAAAATGGAAGAACTGAACTTGGTTGACATGTGGTTTCAACAAGATGGCGCTACATGCCACACAGCTCGCGATTCTATGGCCATTTTGAGGGAAAACTTCGGAGAACAATTAATCTCAAGAAATGGACCGGTAAGTTGGCCACCAAGATCATGCGATTTGACGCCTTTAGACTATTTTTTGTGGGGCTACGTCAAGTCTAAAGTCTACAGAAATAAGCCAGCAACTATTCCAGCTTTGGAAGACAACATTTCCGAAGAAATTCGGGCTATTCCGGCCGAAATGCTCGAAAAAGTTGCCCAAAATTGGACTTTCCGAATGGACCACCTAAGACGCAGCCGCGGTCAACATTTAAATGAAATTATCTTCAAAAAGTAAATGTCATGGACCAATCTAACGTTTCAAATAAAGAACCGATGAGGTTTTGCAAATTTTATGCGTTTTTTTTTAAAGAAAGTTATCAAGCTCTTAACAAATCACCCTTTACAATATGCTTAATATATAACTCGTTAGGGTATTAAATTTTGGTATTAAAATTGAATAGGGAATGAAATAACATATTCGTCTGATAAGAGTGGATTTTTTTGTACATTTGTGCTTTCTAAATGGAACAATACACTAAATACCGAAAACAATCCCCCAGTTCTAGTTTACGAATTCGCAAAATACAAAATTTTTCTCAATCTTTATATTCTGGACCACTACAATATATAATAGAAAATTTTTAGAAACTGTTCCTACCGATAAGGAATTCAATTTATAAAAATTTCATGTCTAAAGATGTATCGGTTGTCGAGTTATTGGCAATTCAAAATTTTGCGAATGTCGGTGAAAGCATTCGGAAATTACGAATTATCGGCACTTATCCCAAACTAAAATTCTGTATAAAAAATAACAAAACTCTGTAGCCTGGAATATTTATATACAAACGGTTAGCAAAAATGAAAATGACTTAAATGACTTAGACCGGCCTAATTACAGAAAGACCGAATTCAACATGGGCTCAGCTTTCTCAAACGGCTATAACAACATTGAAATTACAGATTTTGGTTGTTAAAAAAAATATGAATCCTTTGTTTGGGTTTTGATTGGCTAAAATGAGTTGTTAGTGAAGTTTATTTTTTATATCAAACCGTTCACACATTTCTCATAAAATGTATATTTAGAGATTTGGACTGAATTTCATTAATTTCGTAAAAATTCCTCTATGATATTTATCATATTTCGAAACATTAATCACATTTATCTGTTTTGAATATGTTTGTGTGCACATGAATTGATTTTTGACAAATTAGGCTTTAAAGTAGCCTAGCCGCACGTGTATAAAATTTTGCATAATGTACACTTTATAAATTTTGTTTCATACGCCATAGTGAAAGATACTAGCCAAGTTTTGTATGTACATACATATTTAGTATCGCTGTTGAAGCAAGTTTAAGGTACAAGTTGCATAAATACTTAAAAGTTCAATTACAACCTTAATTATTGTGAATTTCTTCAATATACATTTTCGTAAGCCATTTTTTTTTTTACTATTTTCGATTTCAAATTCTGGTGTAAATTGTGTATTATGGTATTTATATGGTAGCAAATCTTTGAAACTATGATCATTCGTTCCGATTTAGAGCTTTGAAACTGTAGAAACAGACAGTATAGGTAATGTAAAAGTCACTGAACTTTAACAGTCAGGAACAAAAATGAGAGAAAAATAGCCCATAATTCGTTGGTGTTTTTAAGTCAGCTGCCATATGCTTAAAAATGCACTCATACCGGTACCGGTAAACAGCATATTTGTGCCGTATCAATATTCATAGAGGGGGAAAGTGGTATGGTGGCTGTGGTAACTGTGCTGCTACAACCAAAGCCAGTTCTATCGCTTCTTTTGGAGTTGGCCTGTTGGCTAACTAGCACTAAGACTATATTGTGTGGCTTGGATGGTGGCATTGTATTTGAATCCCAAACGTTTGGTCTTTATGGTTTTAAGTGAAAAATTGACATTCACGTCGATGCCTAAACCTCATAACGTGGTAACTTGATAGTTCAAGACTTAACTTGTTTTCGTATTGAAATACTTTTATTATAATTTTCAAATGGATTGGAAAGAATTTTAAGTATTAAATAGAAATATTTTGCGAAAATTGCGAGTCAATTTTGGAGAAATTCTCCCAAGTCGACTTAGTTTACTACAGAATTAATAAACAACAATATTTTACTTAGTCACACATGACGACATACAGACATTTTTTTATACAAAGAGGATGATTACGACGAATAATAGTGAAAGTGATTGATTTTTACATAGCCCGCTTGCGGTTATAACAAATTTCATAGCTGTTGATCCAATAAGTTCAAATATTGCTAGCTATATCTTTATTGACACACATTTGTTCAAAAGATAAGTAAAATAAATGAAAGTGTCTGAACAAAATTTAATTACTACTGAAGAGTATGACACTTCTTGTCTTTTTGAAGGAATTATGTGTGATATATTCGACAGGAGTTCAATCAATATTAAAGTATTTAAGAGCCTCAATGAGACGGCATTTAAGTGGATTTTCAAAACAAAACTTTTTACAATTTAATTGATCTTAAAAACAAGAAAAAACAACCCATATAAGGCTTTGCCGCATTAATTGGATGTAGGAATTTTTTTGTAACTATTTTAAGAGTTTTATTAGTAGGCAAAAATATTTCTTTATGATACTCATTGTTCGAAAAGTTGAAAGAAAATCTGTTCACGTATGAGAGTGGATAGATTATAGATATTAAGTCAGCCCTCCAATATTGAGAAAAACTACCGAATGTCGTTATGTATTTAAGAAATTGGCTGTTATGTACTAATTTGGAGACCTTACTGGGACCTCAATTTTTGAGTTTAAGAAAATTCTTTCCGATGTAAATTGTAACAGAAATTTTTTACACCATTACGATGATATTGTATTTTAATTTTTAATTTCAATATTACGAACTCCGTAGCTAAAGGTGCACAGATTTATGAAAAATCCATTTGTGGGACACGTATTTTTTTTTTTGTTTTGCTTGAGTCACTACGGTACAAGTGTCTATCTAATGATGATAATAGCCGGCATGTAAACAACCATAACGAGTACTCACGCTTACAAAAACGCAATGCAGTATAAGCACTTGAAATTCTCATTGACCCGATTCAAAGTTTTCCTTCTTCCATTTTAAGACAGCAGCCAATAGAGAGGAACAATTAAATTGTTGGGAATGAAAAACACTACCATCGTTTTAAGTATAAATCACATAGCTAGTTGGTGTTAGTTTCAGCTAACAGCCATTAACTGGTGTCTCACTGGGACACTAGAATGAGGTGAATTTCGGTTTTAAACGGGAAATTTGAAGCAAATGACGAAGAGAAGAAGAATGTATAAGGGAAGACCTACTATTTGAAAATGGCAAATGTTTCCGGAATATGAAACCACCATTTCCAATTCAACACTTGCCACAAATTTCATGCATACATTACTCTGTCATAGAACGTTATTAGAGTAGAAATTTGAATAGTGTTTACTTGGGCATAACAATCACAGGCGAGAAAATTAAAAATAACTATGAATGGGATACCAATGCACGGGCAGAGACAGACATTGTAGTAGTATGTATAGTTGCAAGCAAAAATTCGATGTTTGAATTAGGGGTTCCTTCTAAGGGAGTACACTTATTTATTGCAACTGTTGCTTTCTTAAACTTTTCAATTAATTCCATATTGTATCTTGCAACAGTCATTGGGGGAGTGCGATTACTCTAATTATGCATTTTTTATATTTTACACATCTTCTAAATTTCACTATTTCCACATACTGCTCTCCATTGCAAATGTAGTAAAGTTTCTACTATCTGTCCGGGTATTTAAAAGGCAATAAAAAGAAGAAAGTATCTCATTTGCTGTGGTTATTATTAAGAAAAGAAAATCTTAGAAAGCTCTTTATGCTGCATACAAAATAATACCTCATACTTAAAATAGGGATGTCAAATGGGATACCTGAAATTTATATTTCCTATTTTAAGGAAATTTGTAAACATGTCCAAAATTCGAAGGTCGAAGTCGACTCCTTTGATTTTGGCTAAAATGTTATTAATTTTTTTTTCATTAATTTTGGTTATTTTGCTACCATTATCCACTTTTGATTCTTTTCAAAATCTGTCATTTGCATAATTGATAAAAGCCCAAAATTTAAAAACATTTTCAAATGCCCATTTTTTAAACTTCGGGGACGTCCAGTGTTTGACTCTGGATGATAAAATAGTTAGGTTTTATAACACAAAAACAAAAAAACTATATGTTGTTGCCGGGTCCGATTCCTGGTCGGGTGGCACTGGTAAACAATTTGCATGCGTAAATAAATAAAAACACCAGTTTTTCGCTTGTCTGGTGATACATTTACAACTGGCCGCACTTCCATTCTATAAAACAAAAGCAAGACAAAATAGAGGGGAAATACAAAGCCAAAATCAATAAATAGAAGTAACCAGCAGCGTCTCTAATGGAAAATAGTGGCGAAATTCAACCAACACCAATTTCTTTTCACTCACTAACAAAACAGCTTTTATGTTAGTCTAAATTTGGATAATATAAACTGTGAAGTAAAAACAGGCTCCCACTATAATCGGCTGTGCTGAAGTCGGAGCTTAGTCAAAATATGAACTTATGGATTATCACATCAGTTTTCCAATCTGTTACAACAACAGGTGCATGCTTAAAGTCTCTTTATTTATTTATTTTATATTATTGTGATAGTACTTTCAACCAAGTATTCTATTTAAAACAATTTTGTTGTCTTAATTCATGTTTCATTAAAAGTTTCCATATTTTATGAAGCCCGCCTAAATGAAATAGAGGGTTAAGATCCCAGTGACATAGCCGTTAATCGAAATTTAAAAATGTTGACTTTTTTAAATAATCTAGAATGTCGAGATAGATCGTTTTAATGACAACATAACCCGGATGTATATATGGTATGGGAAAAATTAAAATGTTGTTTACTTTTCTACTTGTAGCAAAGTTTCTCTAAGTGGTTTCATAGTTAGTGTGCCACATTGTCCGTATTCGGCTACAAAAGGGAAGCAAGATGTTCGATTTTTTGTCTCTTTCTTTGCAAATGAATGGTTGACCTTAAATGTGTTTGTCGTAGAATCTACCTATCCCATTATTTGAATTCTTAATATATTCAAATCATATATCAAATTTTTGTTTGTTTTTGGGAACGTAAGTCATAAAAATACTTTAGCTTGGAGTTGTGTTGGTAATCATTTTAATGGCTTTCTGATTGAAATGGGTGTTCCTAAATTGATTTGCAGCAACAAAAAATGGCTCATATAGGGAAAATGGTGCGTATTTTTGTCGAGATGATATACATTTTGTATCATTATGGTTTTGTTGCCAACAATATCCTTCCTTTTGTAATATCGTAACACACATGAGTACTACATGTTATGACATTTTGGACACAAGTAATGGTGGAACACACATATGTAATATATGAAATATTCATTAAAGGATATCTTTTTGTTTAATGTTCTGGTCTGTTTCTATGAAAATAATCTAATCAATCAAATGCTGACATTAATACATCGTAAAAAACTTAACCCTCCTCATCTTCATCTAACAAAAGAATGCTAATTACCAATAATGGAATAGAATAAAAACACAAACAGTTTTTACATAATGATTAATTATGTATATATTTTTTTATTATTATTTCTCACGTAGTACAGTCAATAATCTTTAAAGCGGGTATGATTCGACACAGAGGAAACGCTGCAAAGATAAAAGTGTGAATATAAATTTGCGGCCAATTCCTCAAGAATGGTTTCTAAGATATAGGCGATCCAATATCGGGGCTATACATAGCCGATATCTGGTGACGCTCTATCTCAAACACTGTACATAAGACTTTTTAAGTTATTTAAGAATCTTATTTTCGTACCCATTAGATGTTTCACGACATATTGACATTTTTATACGACTGAAGAGTTAGTAGGAATTATCACTAAATTGACTTTTTATACCAAAATTGGCTTTTGGAATTTAAATTCGTCCACAAATTTGAATTTTGCTTAACTCGAGAATTTATCTTTACACCCTTACCATTGATGCTGAACATTCTTTCCAATATCTGTATCAAGTAGAGTTTTGGGCGGTGTAGAACAGAATTCAAGGGACGGATTTGTTTTACTCTCTTTCTTTTGAAAGTGAACACAGCCTTTTATGTTTGTTATTTATTTTTTTATAGTCCAAAAATGTAGGTTAAAGATTTGTAGATATCTCCGGCAACAAACCCCACTGTAGACCATGCAATCTCGTGTGGCATAATCAAGGACAATGAGTAAAGGATAAAACAGCAACAAACTTCATGTACGAAGGTAAAGTAGCGCTAAATAGTGGTATTTATATCCACAAAGGAAAAAGCCTGTACGTGATTTTGTTGATAAATTGCTGACATGCAAGGGAGGTATATGAATTTAGTTGGTAGGTAAATAGAGTTAGAGTACTATGAATTTGGCCAACCATTGAAATACAAAATTACATAATATTACAAGTTTCTTTATTTATTTTAAGAAAATGATTTTTAAAATAGTTGTGATTTTGACTCTTTATTCGAAAACAACCCCATAATTAAAACTCCCGCTTATATTCATTAACGAAAGTGTGCAATTTTGAGATCGTTTTTCTACTGTATGTTTCTATTAAATGAGTTGTCATACAAAAACTACAACTGATATTGTTTCAGCTCTTCTCCTTTATATTTTTTCTTATAATTAAGAACTCGTATAGTCGTTAAAAAATCAAAATTAATAGGCTCTTAATTGGTACAAGTAAATAAAACAGAATAAAATACACTTATTACAACATGTAATAACTGGCCAATTTGTTTTTATAAAAAATATTTTTGCTTAGGTGAAGGCAAGTCCGAGTACACAAAAATTCTAATGGGAATAATGATTCAATACTTTCTTTTTTTATGCGTTAATAGTATGAAAAAAACTGGATTTGTTTAGGACCAAATAAAAGAACAAATAAAGCGAAATATGCAATTATGTCAAAATGCAATAAGCAAATAGAATACTGGGGGTAATATAACATCAAATAAACAATGCATAAGAATACCGAATGACTTTGCATTTGATGATAATCCCAGGCAAATGACACAACACTATGTAACAATACGCCGTATCGACGAAAGCTGACGGTAGTGTTCAGTGGCATTGGCGGGGATGCAGATGTGACATAAATTTCAAAACGTTAACAAAAAAATGCTGTCGTCATCTAAAAATATTTTAGGTCTCGATGTTAAATAAATGTTTTATTATTTCAAACATACAATATAAAATCTGTAGTTTTAATATTGGCTATGTTTATGCTTACGAGACTTTTTAATGAATTTTAATACTAATATTATAGATTTATATTCTATCTTGACAACACACTTTCAATAGTAAAATCTTTCATTTGTCTTTGGTTTAAATTGTTTTGGTTTCCAAGCAAAAAAACGAGATTATTATTGTCACATATCGAAAAAACGATCCAGTATAGGGGGACTACGTAGAGAAGTAATTTTTTTTTGGGTTAAAATTTCCCAAAGGCTATGTCATAAAAATTACAATTGTGTGCAATGCATAAAGAAAGGTACAAGAGGCAAGTTTTAGGTTTACATATGAAAATTCACGTTGCCTTTTTGGATTTCAGCCAAATATGTCAAACAGGGTGAACTATACACATACACGCAGCCTGCAAATGATACATTCAATGGCACGTAAACCATACATCGCGCTAAGAAAAGGTTTGCTGTAGTCATTCGAACAAATCTCTATAACACATGCATACAGTGAATTCCATAATTTTTCAGTTAAGTTTGGATAAACAGTAAAATTCTAAGTTTATTGCACTGCTAAGCAAAGGGAATTAGGTAATGTCTTTCAGAATAGCCAACATCTCAATTGTAATAAAGCTAATAATAGAATTGTAGGTGCTTTATAGCACGTACATTCCTATTTATAGATTAGAATCTCTACACACGGACACTATCCACAGAGCCATGACTATCATGTACTTTTTCAGACAAATATCTTTATAGCCACAGTCAAGCAATTCTATTTATATACCAGCTTGTTGGGCATACACAAGCCGATTTAATTAGTGTTAAAGAAACCACAAATGATGTACCAGTACATATTTTGGATTATATGTAATTTTATATATATTCCAAAAATGTTCGCAAGATGATGTTTAGCATTATTACATATTTACTACGAAACCTCAAAATGTATCACACGTGAAGAAGAATGAAAGAACAGTACTTAATATAAAATTAACTGGATGCAACAAAAAGCATGTTTGCAAAAATAAACTGCAAAAATAAATATTTTGTAATCAAAAAATATCTTTGGGGGATATTTTAGGTTAGGTTAGGTGGCAGCCCGATGTATCAGGCTCACTTAGACTATTCAGTCCATTGTGATACCACATTGGTGAACTTCTCTCTTATCACTGAGTGCTGCCCGATTCCATGTTAAACTCAATGACAAGGGACCTCCTTTTTATAGCCGAGTCCGAACGGCGTTCCACATTGCAGTGAAACCACTTAGAGAAGCTTTGAAACCCTCAGAAATGTCACCAGCATTACTGAGGTGGGATAATCCACCGCTGAAAAACTTTTTGGTGTTCGGTCGAAGCAGGAATCGAACCCACGACCTTGTGTATGTAAGGCAGGCATGCTAACCATTGCACCACGTTGGCTCCCCTTTGGGGGATAAAATTTTAAACTTTTCGAAGTGATTCGAAATAAACTATAAATCATCGAAATAACAACGTTTGCAATGCCCGTTTTTCAAACGTTTTATTTCTTTGCGTGTATGTTTAATTGAAAACTTTCATTTTATTACTTTAAATAAGTCCCTTCTAAACTTTGATTAAACCAAGAGAACATTTTTAATTTCTAAAAGCTTATTAGGTACCATTAAAGACATTTAATCACAAAATGTTGCCATATCTGTTTTGGTTTTTAATGGATTTCTCTAGAACTGTTTTTTACATACATATATACTATCCCAAATATTCATATCTAAACCATTTTATTACGCGTTTTTGTTCTATACTCATAGTTTTAATAGCTTATCCTAATCAGCCACACGTAATCCAATATCTTATACGTCTTCTTTCTATTTATAATAAATTTAATTGCTAATTAAATCTTGGGTTTTTATACAATTTATACTACACCCAAAATATTAAAACTGCTGTTAGGATTATTCGCATTTTTTTAATATTTTTTCTTCAGATAATGAACGGATTTCAATCCGTTTTCGCGCAGCAAGCATTTGTGCCATACCCGCAGCAATACTGAATGCTTGAGAATAATGACTTATCATCTCACATCAAATTTTCATGAGTATTACAAAGTAGCCAATATATTTGTTGTTTATTTCTCAAGCATTCAATTTTTCTCGTCCACTCTTAAAATTTAGCTCTTGATAACGCTGCAGAGAGATAATTTCCATATAATAGTAATTACTAATAGTAATTACTTACAACGATTATTTGATAATCAATGGTTTTTCTGGGTGAACTAAAAAATCGAAGAATATGTACTCCAAAATTTTCAACAGATTATAAATTTTTGGATAATTTTTTTATGTTAGTCAAACCTAATTTCTTTGAGTGTATATGTTTTTTCTAACTCAAGGAAGCATTCGTTAAAAAAAATATTTCCCTTATGTGCCGTCTACCGATAAGATTGCGGGTCAACGTTTTTTTATTTTTACACCCAAAAAAAAGTGGCCCCACCGTGGAAGAAAATGTAGGTTTATTTTAGAAAATTTTAATTAAAATAGTTTTCTAATTGCAACATGTTACAAATAAGTTAATACGTTTGGTCAAATTGAAGAACATTTTTTAAAAATAATTAATTTTTTTCTATTGTTTAAGAAAATTCCATATGTTGGAAGAAAAAATTGGATTTAAAAATTATTAAAATATCTTTAGCGCTGTACGAAGTTCGAGACAGGTACAATTTTAGTAAAAGAGAGACTTATGAATTTAATTTAAGCAAACTTCTGCCATTTTAGGAAAATATGAACTATTTTATTTTTTAGTAAAATTGTGCACTATATTTGTATACAACGTTTTTTTTCTTATTTTTAGTTCACGTCATTAAAGTTAGCAAAAAATTATTCAAATAAGGAACATTTACTCATATTGTGCAAAATTTAACTAAAATCAACTAATCTTCATGAACTAAAATAAAGTTCAGTTGGCATTAGAGCCCCTTTTTTTCTGGGTGTATGCTGTGATTGGAGACATTGGATATTCTGTGGGCAATGTTTGTCGCAAAATTGCTTTTGGACTATTAGACTATTTTTGTGACCACTGTAAAAAGCCTCCAATGATAAAACAAATGTGAAAGAGAATGACATTGAAAGAAAGTCCATTTAGTATATGCGTTCTTGTGACATGAAAACGTGTTACAAATCCCAAAACTATATGGAAGGCATATCCTTGGAATCTGACATATAAAATAAAATGCCAAATAGGTAAACATATTTTGTTTTTGCAACTTTGGTATTGAAAGTAAATAGCTTTTTATGGAATGATTTGTAAATAGAAATATATTTGTACTCGCTTTTATATTGCATGTATTATAAAATGGAATTGTAAATAAGATGAGTCGATCTAGCCATGTCCGTCTGTCCGTCCGTCCAATCGACTTAAAGTTTGTCGCAAGTTTTTGGTCAGAATAGAACTTTGTTCATTTTGGAAGAAATCGGTTCAGATTTAGATATAGTTTTCATATATATGTTTCGCCGATATGTACTTATTGTGCTTTAAATAATGCAAAAAGAGTACAAATGATAGTGTCGTAAAGTGTGCCAAATTTGTTTGCAATCGGTTCAGATTTAGATATAGCTCCCATATATATCATTCACTCGATTTACACCCATATGACCGCATACGTCAAAGTTGAAATCCGATTTACATGAATTTTTGCACAGGGAGTAGAATTAACATTGTACCATATCTATGCATGCCCAATTTGGTTGAAATCGGTTCAAATTTTAATATAGCTCATTTATACTCATATGACCAGAGACAAAATTTTAACTGCGATTTTCGTGAATTTTTGCACAGGGAGTAAAATTAACATTGTAACTATACATACCAGGTTTGGTTGAAATTTATAGCTTCCACATATATCTTTCGCCCGATTTTCACTCATATGACCACAGAGGTCAAAGTCTCATAGTAATCCGATTTATGTAAAATTTTGCACAGGGAATAGAACTAACGTTCTTGATATGCATGCCAATTTTGGTTTTAAATATATGTATATGGGAAATATATATGTATATGAGATAGTACCAAAAATGTAGATCTACGAAGTGGTGCAGGGTATATTAAATAAAGACGGTCCGTCCGACTTTAGACTTTCCTTACTTATTTTATTTTATCTCTTTTGTACAGCCCAGTGCAGTTTCCTTATCCCATGAACTGAACGTGTGTATAAAATTCAATGACCGTACAAATAAGTTCAATGCAAACTAAAACACCAAAAATTGTTCGTACGATTCAACAGTACGAATGAACTTCTTATATGATAAATATTTCGTAAATGCTTATGCTTATTTTTAGAGTTTTCATTAATAAACGCAAATTTTAAATTTATTTGCATATAATTGTATTTAATTACAATTTACTGTGAGTCTGTTTTTTAATTTCGATTTTTAACCAGGCATTTATAGTTTTCTTAATACATACATATATTAGAAAAAAACTTATATTTATAAAATCATTATTATTATTTTTGAAACACCGCGGCTTTGCCTCGTAATCAAAACCATAAACCTTCATCTTCGTATCCAAATTAACAGAGTATATATTATTGTACATGTTATCACACCTATTATTGATTTTAAAATGATTATTATGTTAGCGTGGGATGCTTGTTCAACATGACACGTGACGTTTGATGTTATTTCTCCACGTTTCAGTTTAAAAAGTTCTGAAAGGAAATTCCGTTCGGTCTATTTTGCAATTCTAAATGATCATGATGAAATGAACGAGCTTGTACAAGGGTGTGTTAAAACTTGGGAAAACCTCGAAGTGTTTTAGTGTATTTTGTGACATCATTATTTGCTTGATCCCACAAATGCAATTTGTAGATTGTTACAAATTCCTTTTTCCAAAAGCTGTGCGCTCTGTCGGCGGGACGGCTCGAGAGAAGAAACCATATACTAAGATAACATTATTGCAAACAAAAAGTATAAAAAATTGTTGGTGTACATACTGAAGAAGAAGGGCCTACAAAAATTCAAAGATTTTGTTTTGAATTTATCGCCAAAGATGCGTTTTGAATGCAATAGATACATATGTATGTACGTACTCGTTGCTTTCAAGCAAATTGGGAAATGGTTATTACTCAGGTCTGAGAGAAGAAAGATGTTTGTCAAAAATTCTGTATATATTTGAAAATTGTTTGAAATAACCCATCATTGTAGTTGACCTGTCTTCGGATTAAAAACTATTTGTAACCAATTTTGTGACTACTATGCAAGTATATGACATGATTTCAGACAGTCACGGTCAATAATGTACTTGAGACATTATACTTATAGATAATTTGGAATTCATAGTTGCCACGATTATGAAGAACATTGTAGATATATGAAGGAAATAACTGATAAATTTGTATTTCCATCTAAAATATACGAAGACGATTTGAGCGTCCATGGTACGATTACTTGAGCCTTTGGGTCCAAAATATGCAAATATTTATATAAGACAAATTTTTTGAATCTGAGTACGATTTTGTAGTGTAAACAGGTTTACAAACATCATTAAACATTCAATAATTTCGGCGATCACCTATTCATTGCAGCCAAATTTTTTCCCTGCGACCATCTTTTTGAGGTCTGAGTACAAGAAAAAGTCGCTGGGGGCCAGATCTGGAGAATACGGTGGGTGGGGAAGCAATTCGAAGCCCAATTCATGAATTTTTGCCATCGTTCTCAATGACTTGTGGCACGGTGCGTTGTCTTGGTGGAACAACACTTTTTTCTTCTTCACAGAGAACTGCAACCGGTGCCTTTTTTTCGTATTGCAATCTTACCCACAAAATGTCGGTGGCAGTGAGTAAGACACCAATTACCATGCGATCTTTTATATTGATACAAATGCGAGTATAAAAACACCACTAGTATATAACAATGTATGCAGTGTCTTGCAATCTTAAACCAATCGACATCGTAACAACGCTCGGTAAACAAAAAACGACTGTGGCACTTAAGTGTGATCGCATTCAACAACAACAATTACCAGCAGTTGGCATTAGCTCAAGAGAATTGAGAGAGTACCATATAAGAGAATACCAAACTGCTGAGATATGGGTAACCAATTTGTGTGATTGCTTTACTGCGGTGTTTTCGAGAGACCAACACTCATACTAACAAACACCGACAGTCGTCGGTTGTATTGGATATTGGTGGTTGAAATTCTTTTTACCAATTGGTGTTTTAAGATTGCAAATATTGGTGTTTACTAAATACACTGGTCGGTTGCGGTAGATCGCAGCCGTTTTCTGCTTCTTCATATGGGGACGTTTTACCGCGATTTCGACCAATAACGCTATATAATAGTCACTGTTGATGGTTTTTCCCTTCTCAAGATAATCGATAAAAATTATTCCA
The DNA here is from genome assembly GCF_050003625.1 of Haematobia irritans. NCBI lineage: Eukaryota > Metazoa > Arthropoda > Insecta > Diptera > Muscidae > Haematobia > Haematobia irritans. Next base: position 1,717,353 of record NC_134398.1, read on the forward strand.
TGCGCATCCCAAAAAACATTACTTTGCCACCGGACTTTTAAGTCTTTTCACGCTTCGGAGACGGTTCACCGGTCGCTGTCCACTCAGCCGACTGTCGATTGGACTCAGGAGTATAGTGATGGAGCCATGTTTCATCCATTGTCACATATCGACGGAAAAACTCGGGTGTATTACGAGTTAACAGCTGCAAACACCGCTCAGAATCATCAACACGTTGTTGTTTTTGGTCAAATGTGAGTTCGCGCGGCACCCATTTTGCACAGAGCTTCCGCATATCCAAATATTGATGAATGATATGACCAACACGTTCTTTTGATATCTTTAAGGCCTCTGCTATCTCGATCAACTTCATTTTACGGTCATTCAAAATCATTTTGTGGATTTTTTGATGTTTTCGTCGGTAACCACCCCTTTCGGGTGTCCACTGCGTTCACCGTCCTCCGTGCTCATTTCACCACGCTTGAATTCCCTGGGGCAGAGTCCGGAAAATCATTATCAAGCCAAGTTTTTGCTTCCACCGTATTTTTTTCCCTTCAGAAAACAGTATTTTATCAAAACATTTTTTTCACAATAACAAAAGTTGCTTCACAAAAGACGCTCTATCTCACAAACTAATTGACTTACAGACGTAAAATTTTGACACGAATCATTTGAAGGTTGGTACTATATAAAAATAATATGCATTTAATACCAGCGACGCCATCTATGTGTCAGACCGGGGACTTATCAGCCAACCTGTTAAAACGGTTAACCCGTTTTATTTTTTAGCTAAACATTTTTAATTCAAAATACTAACAACTAATTATTTTGCAATGTATTACGTCGGTTACTATTTTATCAGGATATGGAATAAATTCATTAATGTTTCATATATATCTTTTTTACCCAATTTTCTACCGTAATCAATTTAATCTCTCTTTAAAAATATAATTACTAATAACTGTAATAAAAAATTAAACATTTTTTAGTTGTTGTCTGTATAATTTTAATTATTCATGTTGCACAAAAAAATTTATTCATGATTGTTGGCCAAAATGATTTAATTCAATGTTGTTTGTTTTGTACTAATAAAGTATGGTTGCTGTTTTTAACACTTGGCATATAAACCAGTATGACTATGCTTTATCTGTTATTTGACTGTGGCTCAGGGGAATTCTTCTGTGACAGATAGACATGACACACTTAACAATAGAATCTTATTATGGTTTAGTGAATTTTGGAAAGCTTTTCAGTGATTGAGGACAAAATTTAATGGTAAGGGAAAAGTAGAAGTACAGTATATGAAACTTCAATATATGAAATTAATTCATTTTTACAAAACTAAAGGGTCTGAAATGTTTTTTGTAACATGTTGTAGCAAATAGTATAAAGGATTTTTCCAGTTTGGAAAATTAAAATAACTAATGGAAAGTGCATTAATAAACCGAAGTTTAACACCTATTTTGTATTACGACACATATTTTCACCCAGCAAAAAAAGCGTCGCCAAAAAAATAGTGAATATGTTCTTTTTGGATCCGGAAGTAGTGCAAAATTGGAGCAGAAGCGATAAATTTAACATTGACTTGTCATAGGACGGATGTCCACCATTTCAATAGCCGGTGAAATGAATTCGCACCACTTCTTAAGGTGTGATCCAAATTCAGTGTTTTGGATGAGAATTAAGAAAATGTGTGATATTTTGACAAAAAAAATAATTTTTTAATTTTTTTTATGATTTTTAATGAATTATAACGAGTGTCTTGAATGTTTAAAATCAAATATTTTCCAAAATTCGCAATTTTTCTGGAAAGTATTTTGCATTTTTTTTTGGGAAAATTTTAATAATTTGTACCATTTTATTAATTCTTAATCCGTTCTTAATCTAGAAGTGCCCATATGTAATAGGTACTTTTAGTTAATGTGGTATCACAATGGACTGAACAGTCTAAGTGAGCCTGAATCTTAATCGGGCTGCCACTTTAACCTAACCTAACCTAATCTGTTTTTAACGCATTTGAAACAAATTTTTTTAAATTTCCTCTTAAAAATATGAAAAAAACGAATTATAAAAAAATTGACTCAATTGAACTTCCTCTACAGTTAAAATAAAGAACATCTTTGGGAGGACATTTTAAATTTGTGCCTTTAGAAGAACTTCCAATTTTTTTTTTTTTGCTGGGCAGTGTATGATCAATATATTAAGAAAATGATTCACGACTAAATTATAACTGTATTTGTAGTAAAACATAATTAAATGCTTTTGATTTTAGCGAAAGGGTCAAGGACAATATTATAAGATTAACTAAAAAATCTAAGTTAAATAATATTGTTTTAAGTTAATTATATTTATTTAGTTATTAATTAATTAAATAAATTTTTTTATTAAGTTGGTATATCTTAGCTCTGGCATAACTCATAAATTCACTTTGATATTTTAAAAACTTTACCCAAATCAGAAAATTCAGATATCCACGAAGACAATAGTATTCAGATCAAAATTCAACGATTTCAATTGGCCTTGCTTGATCCCTTTTTGCTTTTCATAATTATCTGGGCTGGTAATGCGAGAACCACACTTTTATTATGGTAGCATTTCAGTTAATCTTTCCATTGTTTTTAACCTTTACTTGACAGTAGTCGTACAAAAAGTATATGTCTTCCATTTGTTTTTCATTTTCGCACACTGTCAAGTCCAGTGATTTGTGCATAAAAGAGAGCACTATAATCTTTTTTCATTTATTATTCTTTAATCTTACATGTAGTTTAGTGCAGGGAAAGTTTTTACATTAGGAATAACTATTGTACACATCCCACAAATAATGATCTCTAAAATAATTAATTTGATCAAAAAATGATTCATTCACGGAATGTCTCATCTTTTTATATTTTGTTAAAAAAAAAAAAAACTTTATACTAAAATTCTTTAATTTGTCATTAGTTTACACTATCAATCCTATAAAGATTTGGATGCATTTATCATTTTTATGCATTTATCATTCTGATATGCATGCCATTTGTTTCATTTTATATTTTTTCCTAAAACCAAGATACAAGACTTGATTATGATTGATCTTATGTCATTTTCATAAATAACTAATATAACTCACATCTTTCTCACAAAAAATCGCTTCTGTAACATATACTCCCAAACATATTTTGCTTCAAGCATATACATTTTTGGCTATTGCCCAAACATTTATATGTTTGATCTCTTCCAATATATAATATGTTTGAAAGCATATTGGTCTAAACAATATATGTTTGGGTAGTCAATTTCCAAACATTTTGTATTTTTGCATCCAAATTCAATAATGTTGTCTTCCAAAAGGAAGCATTTTGCACCCAAAAATATTATATGCTTAAAAAAATTCTCCCAAACAATATTGTGCTCAAAATTTTATTTATTTATTTATATATTTACAATCATAATGAATTATGAAAATAAACAGGTAATATAGGTGCTAACAACATAGGTTTTCGACCTGAATGCTCCAAATTTTGTTTCTGCCCAATTGTATATTCCCCCACATCTTTCTCACTTCCACGAGATTTTTTAGTTCTTAGCACCTTTTTCTGTAATACAAACATTATAGAAGAAATTATTCAATTGTATGATTTTTTTTATTTTAATTTTACCTTTTGACGGACGGGGATTCGAACAGCGGACCACACAGTTTGTAAGGATCAAAGAAGTAGCTGATCAATTGCCCAAGGAAAAATAAAATGTTAATTTTGTAATAACAAGCAACAACCACCAACTTAATTCAATATCGCTCCCTGTTAAATAGCGCTCCAAGCTACTAAACACATATATGTTTATAGGCTATTTCTAAATTAATATATGTTTGCATCCAAGCATATTATATTTAAAAACATTTTATGTCCCAAACATAATATGTTCTAACATATTAACATATATGTCCCAAACATGTTATGCTAGTTTATGAACATTATATGCTTGCACTCAAAAATATTGTGTTTAAAAATTTGTTTTCCAAACATATAATGTTTATAGCCAAACATATGAAAAACAGTCTTTTTCATCCGTGTTGATAAGACATTTTTCTGATATTCTTTGACCATTTTTGACCAAGTCCAAAAATGTCGTCTGAAAAACATGAAAAGTTTTATTAATAAAAATTTTGTACTTAATTTCGAATAACACATTACCTTGTTGAATGTTTACACTCTATGATACTTTACCTGATTTGTTTTTTTTTTCATATTTCCTCTCCCTGTAACCCTTAAACAGAGAAGAAGTTCTAATCTTTTGTTCTTTTTAGGTGTAAAATAATCTTATAATATTTAAACTTAAGCATACCAATTTTTTGTGTGAACCTTATTAAAATACCAAGCCTAGAGCCAAAATGAATGCACTCATACAAGCATAGTTATCCTCAACAACCAGTTGCACTCATTTGATTCACTCACTGTATTATGTTGATGTCTTTCGTCAAGTCTCTCTATCTGTATTTCATTCTTTTTGCATTATATCTCTTTCTCTCTCTCTCTCTGAATAACATATCGGAACATATATGTTTACATCCACACATATTTATGATAAAATTGATGTCCCAAACACAAAGCATTCTAACTTATGCTCTTTTGTGTCCCAAACAGTTTATTCTAATTTGGGCATATTATCTTTTTGCACATGGAAATATTGTGTAAAATGTTTCGCCAGAAACAAACTTTTTACCCGAAACATATGCAAAATATACGTTTTTCATTAGTGTGTATTCATATTTGGAATATACTAATAGAGCGATTAATATATAAAGATGAGATATAAAAATTAAATTATTGCTGAGTATTTGTAGTAGATACTACCATTTTTATACCCTGCTCCACACTGTGGAACAGGGTATTATAAGTTAGTGCATATGTTTGCAACACCCAGAAGGACACATGGTGTCTTTGGCAAAAATGCTCTGGTTGGGCTCTTGAGTCGATATAGCGATGTCCGTCTGTCCATGAACACATTTTTGTAATCAAAGTCTAGGTCGCAGTTTTAGTCCAATCGACTTCAAATCTGGCACAAGTATGTGTTTTGGCTCAGAATAGATCCCTATTGATTTTGGAAGAAATCGGTTCAGATTTAGATATAGCTCCCATATATATCTTTCGCCCGATATGGACTAATACGGTCCAAGAAGCCAGAGTTTTACCCCAATTTGGTTGAAATTTTGCACAGGGAGTAGAATTAGCATTGTAGCTATGCGTGCCAAATTTGGTTGGAATCGGTTCAGATTTTGATATAGCTCCCCTATATAGCTTTCGCCCGATTTACACTCATATGACCACAGAGGCTAATTTTTTGCTCCAATTTAGTTGAAATTATGCACAGGGAGTAGAATTAGCATTGTAGCTATGCGTGCAAAATTTGGTTGAAATCGGTTCAGATTTAGATATGCTCTAATATATAGCTTTCAGCCGATTTACACTCATATGACCACAGAGGCCAATTGTTTGGTCCGATTTAGTTGCAATTTTGCACAGGGAGTAGAATTAGCATTGTAGCTATGCGTGCCAAATTTGGTTGAAATCGGTTCAGATTTAGATATATCTCCCATATATAGCTTTCGCCCGATTTACACTCATATGACCACAGAGGCCAATTTTTAAGTCCGATTTAGTTGAAATTTTGCACAGGGAGTAGAATTAGCATTGTTGCTATGCGTGCCAAATTTGGTTGAAATCGGTTCAGATTTAGATATAGCTCCCATATATATGTTTTTCTGATTTCGAAAAAAATGGTCAAAATACCAACATTTTCCTTGTAAAATCGCCACTGCTTAGTCGAAAAGTTGTAAAAATGACTCTAATTTTCCTAAACTTCTAATACATATATATCGAGCGATAAATCATAAATAAACTTTTTCGAATTTTCCTTAAAATTGCTTCAGATTTAAACGTTTCCCATATTTTTTGACTGACATTGTGTTCAGCGTTGCCACACCGAAAAAAAAGTTTACTATTGTTTACGAAAAATGAACTAACCCATAGTAAGAATGACCATGATTTGGCGCCAAAGATTTTTTTCATCTAGATAAGTTCATGATTTTCTTATAAATAAGTTTATGTATTGCATCGTATTTTAGTTCATTCTTACTACGCTGTGGGAAGAATGTACTTACACTCATTCAAAATATTCCTGCTATCCGGAAAAATGAACAAGTTTTTGGGAATCCTATATTTAGAAATTGGTTTCAAATAAACTGTTTATCAGTATAATTTTCAAAGAAGCAAATAAATTGAGGAATTAAAGGTACAACAAGCCTGTATACAACTAAGAAATTTTTCGTACAACATAAGACAATTTTTCATAACTACCAGTATTTTATTTCAAAAAATTATTATTATATTACATAAAACTATGGCTTATGATATACAATAAAAGAAATGTTTTTATTCGTACGCTGTATGCTGTTACTTTTCGGTAGTAATTGCTTCTTCAAAAGAGTAATATTCTATGTTAGTAGAATGAAACTAATTAATATCAATTTCCATTTTCTATCCATATGAAAGATATATGCCATAAGTTGCTATTTTCATTTCATTTTTGTCCAATTTCACCGATTTCGCTAGGTTTTGTTGTGTGGATTTGCGTCATAAGCCTCTGAAGTTAAAAAGGTATATAAAATATAAAAATATTATCAAATTCTATGGTATTTTGATCTTTAACTTACAAGAGAATTTTCTTAGAGCAAATAGGGATATCAGCTTAGTTAGCATTAAACAGTAAGAAGATTCCAAAAAATACCATTAGATTTGCTGTCATCCTGCAAATGAAAATTATTTTTAATAAATAGAAATTTTGGCTTTATTACAAATGGACGAAAAACTTACCACATTGAAAAAAATCATCCAATTACTACATTAGTGGAATCATATCCATGCACAAATGGGACATTTTTGAAATCCTTCTCAGAATATAAATGAAATAAAAATATTATAAAATTAGATATAATTTCCACTTGTCAATATAGCATTTAGTATTTATGGTGGATATTAAGTTCGAGTTTAGTGGCTAAAATCCCAATTTTTCATGATTAGTTTTCTTTAGAAATACATGGGAACAAAATTGAACCGTTTTTGTGTTCATTTAAAATTTATATCAAATTTTTAGTAATTTGAGGTCGCTGAATCCAAATTTACACTTGTTTTTTTAAGAGCTCGACTTTTTGAGATATACGGTTATGTTCAAAATTAAGGCACTTCCGCTATATATATTGGAATAACTTGAAAACAATTCATCATATTAAATTAAAAAAACAGCGTTCTACATAAGCTTAAAAACGAATTTCTGTTCTTAATCGTGTAATCCATTTAAAGAATATAAACTTAATAAAAAACTTGTTTCGAGCTATTCTCCATCAAGTTATATTTAAATTTGCATCGAAGGCGTATAATTTTATACTTTTCTTACTGATTTATTTCTGATTTTAGCACCTAAACTCGAACTTAGTACACACCTTAAGGACTCGCTATAACATAAAAATATAGACTCAAAAAATTGTACTGTGATCCAGATGTAGAGTAAATATAGATCATTTTATTACCACTCATTATGAATATTTTTATGTAAACCAATTTAAAACCGCACTAATTTTAAATTATTAATAGAAATATACAGTTTCTTAATATGTGATTTATTTTAGAGTTATTTATTTTTTATCAATATAAAGTGTTTTTGTTTTCTCTAACATCACACCATTCACTTATCAGTTTCTAAAATGTTACGAAATAAATGTATTTTTATTAATAAACACAAATACCGCACGCAAGCGCACCACGTGTGCGCTTCATAAATGCATCAACAGAACTGAATGCACCAATAAAACTCAAAGCCACAAATAGTCATAAAGGACACATATGTAAAGAAAAACAACTCCACACACACATGATCCCTTTCTGATCTCGCTATTGCAACAAAACAACTATCACCACAAAAGATACCAACAACACACATTCCATAACATCATCGCAATAACAAACACAAACAAAAAAAAAAGATGATGCAATAATTTCATAATTTCTTCTCACTTCAATTTCCAGTATCACGTTTATTGATTAGTTGGTATTCTATCTATAGGATAAGGTAAAATATATTCAAAATTTACGAGGAATCCATAAAAAATTATAACACCCGTCAAGGATTAAATTAACTACTTTTTATTCTACTTTATCTAAAATTTTCAATGTGAGGAAATATACTCCAACTTATAGTAAAAACCGAAATAAGCTGTAGGAAGCCGCCATACGAATCGGTACTGTGGTTAAGTTAATTTTTACTACAAAAATTTTTTCCATACAAAAATTTTTCTTAGTAAATTGTCCACATTTCGTAGTAAGATTTTTATATTGCCTATGTCTTTTTATAATACAATCAACGATGCATTAACTATTGTATTGGAAATTTATTTAAGGAAAAATCCGTCCCATTCCGTAGTTAGTGAACTAAAAAACATTTACTGAAGTTTTATAAGTTTTCCTTTAGCTAAGTTAATTTTCGCAGTGGTTACGAAAAATGAACTATATTACAGTAAATTTTTTGAACTATGTGGAAGTTAAACTGGTCCTAAAATTAACAAGACACCTTTTTTTCTGTGCAGAATTGTTTCACCAAAAACCGCTAGATTTGCCCAAAAAAATAGCTAAAGAAAGCTAACAAATGCTAAAAAATAGCTAGAAAAAAAGCTAAATTTTTTGTATTGAAATTTAACAAATTTAAAGGCTTTATTTTACTTACAATGCATATTATTTTCATTTTAATTCCACTTCTGTGAGACTGTAATAATATCTAAGGCATATTAGATCTGTTTGCGTATTCGATACATTTTGATTACTATCACAAATTTTTTACTGGAAGTCCTTCGTTTTGTGGGAGCTACCTTCCCAACACCTCTATTTTATTTACTTGTTATTTTAAAATATTAAATAATCTAAGCATGCTTTGGATTTGGTAAAAAAAAAAAATGATTTGTCATTTTTTTAAATAAAATTTTAGTTTGGATTTGAAATTGTGAAAAATTCGAAATACATTACTTTTATTTAAATTGTAGAAAATACCTATAGTTTACATTTCCCAGTAAAAACATTTTCCTTTTCTTCATGAGCTATCAAAGTGCTTTAAAAACGTGCTAACGCCAACTTAAATTTCCAAATTCAGACTCGACTTCAAGTAGAAATTATTGTATATATACGTTTTTAAAATAAAGTGTTGAAAAACATCTTCTATTTTTGAACGCTATTTTGGTTTGTGGTTAAGATGCAAAAACTCCTCACATTTAAAGACTATTTCATTAATTCTTCCTTCTTTCATGAAAACATACCCATTTTTAAGTTGAATCACTTAATTATAAGGACAAAACGACTTCATCGTCTTTTGGACAAGGAAAACAGTTTATATAAAAGAAATTCACAAATGCTATTATAACCAAAATTCGCGTTCGTATTTTAAGGAGACGACAATATTTTTTCAGTGCACAAAGCTATTCACATCTACTATTTTAATTTAGTAATATCGTAATAACTTTAGAATATTATAATAACATAAAAAGGATAAACGAGTCAAATGATAATATTCCCAATAATTTACTGACAGTTTATCTAACAAATTTGTATGGTCATAGTAGATTTAAAGTTTACGATAACTTTTATGTATATAATGAGAAAACTTTACAACAAGGTGTACTTGCTACAAAAATGCCCGCATAATGGCTGGACTCATTATTAATGTTTCAACTGAGCTTTGAAATATGTGGAAACCCTTATACTTGCAGCAAGGCTTAGATAAAAACGCCGATTTTTCCATATTTCAATAGAAACATGTCGAAAATAAAAAAGCCAAAAATAGCTAAAAGGGTCATGAAAAAAAGCCAGAAAAAAAGCTAAAAGCTAAATGCATTTTTTTCCCGCTAAACGTCTTCAAAAAAAGCCAAATCTAGCGGGAAAAAAGCTAAATTGGCAACGCTGATTGTGTTCCACCCTAGTGCATTAGCCGACTTAAATGTTGAGTCTATAGATTTTGTAGAAGTCTATCAAATTCTTCCAGATCGAGTGATATTTAAATGTATGTATTTGGGACAAACCTTTATATATAGCCCCCAACACATTTGACGATGTGATATGGTATCGAAAATTTAGATCTACAAAGTGGTGCAGGGTATAATATAGTCGGCACCGCCCGACTTTAGACTTTCCTTACTTGTTAAGAAAAATTTTAGCTTAATGAGGCATAGATTTTTTTAGTAGTTAGATTAACCTGTTTATTAAGTCAATATTTTTATATATTAGTTGTTTTATTTTATTTTTTTTTAATTTGAACATGTCACATGTCTTGTCAACCACGTTATGCCTCATGTCAAATTATTTTCATATTAAATTAGGAAATGTAATGCTTAAATAAAAATCATTCATGTCAACCTTTATCAAGTTTTCCCGCCATTTTCGTTCCGTATCGAAACCCTTGTCATTATATGTAACACAATTCCATGCCTTTCACATGTTTTGGTGAAAGTGCTGCTAATGTCCTTTGATTTGGTTAAGATTTCTCAAGCTGTGATATATTAGGTGTAGTTAAAAGGAATCTATTTTATATTAGCATTGTAGAAGTGTGATCGGGTTTCGCTAGATGGCGTTCGAAAGATTAAATTCCTTTCTAAAAAAAATGTCTCAGTCCATACGGACACTAGCAAAGAAAAAAGAAGTGCAGGTTGTCTTCGTTCAACACGATTGTTTTGGCTTGATGTTGTAGTAAGTGACCAATCTTTCATCACCAGTCACCAACCGCTTCCATCTATTGGAAACATAATGGATTTCTTTTTACTACACCGAATATTTCTCTCTATATCTATTTAAAACTTTTACTTGCACTATACAGCAATTTTAGGCATACAACAACGTGAAATTGATGTACTCCATTAAGAAAATATATCTATATCTATACATAATGCTACATATAACTATATATGGAGGATGTATTGATTTTATTGTTTTGTTTTCTTTCCACATCTATAAAAACGTATGTTGGAAACATTGTGCAGCACATGGACTGCAGTGTTATGTTAGTAACGAATGTTAGGATGGTACGATTTCATATAAAGGTAAGTACTATGTTTGGGTTTTCCACAAAAACACTAAATTAAAAGTGCAAAAATAAATATGAAGGCGATTATATTTTAATCAAGTCTTGTCAAATTATGGATGGAAAAGATCCAAAGCATTTTATATTTCTAAATTAATTTAATTTAGTTAAAATATAACCGTGAAAACAAGCTGGTTTTCAGCTTGAAAACTGAACATAGTACTTACCTTTACGTACAAAACCCTAGTTTTAACCAAGAGAAAAGTTTCACTAGAAAAACTTTATTATTTCCTTTTGTCATTGAAATTTTGTATTTAAAGCCATGAAATATATATTTACTTGGAATTGATTAATTGATATTCTACACCCTCTCACTATCGGACATTTATTATTTACGAGCACGCAATAAAATCATTTGCACTCGTATAATTACCAATGAAAATAAAATAAGTAATAGATTTCACAGCCGTTTAAGTAAATTCTATTGAAATCTTCATTTTTTAAATTTATGAGTAGTAAAAAATAGTTTTTTTGTATTAAGTTTTTATTTCACCTTATCACGGTTATTTCCATCGTATTCTACAAGCCAATAGCGCTTGGTACGTAGTTGAGGTGAAAAACAGCATACTAAGAGCATATATCACTTACAATTTAGCTCTAGGCATGTTGAAAAGTACGTTCCTAAAGTAAGCAAGATTTCCATTTAATAGTAATAACTTACTAAGTTACCTACAAGATTACTTGGTAATGAGAGATTTTGCTGAGTGTATCAAAACAGTGTTATATGTGCAGCGATATTCTGCATGAAGAAACCATGCAGTAGAAGACATTCACTACTACACGGATGAAAAAGGCTGTTTTTCATATGTTTGGCTATAAACATTATATGTTTGGAACACAAATTTTTAAACACAATATTTTTGAGTGCAAGCATATAATGTTCTTAAACTAGCATAACATGTTTGACACATATATGTTAATATGTTAGAACATATTATGTTTGGGACATAAAATGTTTGTAAATATAAAATGTTTGGATGCAAACATATATTAATTTAGAAATAGCCTATAAACATAAAGGGTGATTCTTTTGAGGTTAGGATTTTCATGCATTAGTATTTGACAGATCACGTGGGATTTCAGACATGGTGTCAAAGAGAAAGATGCTCAGTATGCTTTGACATTTCATCATGAATAGACTTACTAACGAGCAACGCTTGCAAATCATTGAATTTTATTACCAAAATCAGTGTTCGGTTCGAAATGTGTTTCGCGCTTTACGTCCGATTTATGGTCTACATAATCGACCAAGTGAGCAAACAATTAATGCGATTGTGACCAAGTTTCGCACTCAGTTTACTTTATTGGACATTAAACCAACCACACGAATGCGTACAGTGCGTACAGAAGAGAATATTGCGTCTGTTTCTGAGAGTGTTGCTGAAGACCGTGAAATGTCGATTCGTCGCCGTTCGCAGCAATTGGGTTTGTGTTATTCGACCACATGGAAGATTTTACGCAAAGATCTTGGTGTAAAACCGTATAAAATACAGCTCGTGCAAGAACTGAAGCCGAACGATCTGCCACAACGTCGAATTTTCAGTGAATGGGCCCTAGAAAAGTTGGCAGAAAATCCGCTTTTTTATCGACAAATTTTGTTCAGCGATGAGGCTCATTTCTGGTTGAATGGCTACGTAAATAAGCAAAATTGCCGCATTTGGAGTGAAGAGCAACCAGAAGCCGTTCAAGAACTGCCCATGCATCCCGAAAAATGCACTGTTTGGTGTGGTTTGTACGCTGGTGGAATCATTGGACCGTATTTTTTCAAAGATGCTGTTGGACGCAACGTTACGGTGAATGGCGATCGCTATCGTTCGATGCTAACAAACTTTTTGTTGCCAAAAATGGAAGAACTGAACTTGGTTGACATGTGGTTTCAACAAGATGGCGCTACATGCCACACAGCTCGCGATTCTATGGCCATTTTGAGGGAAAACTTCGGAGAACAATTCATCTCAAGAAATGGACCGGTAAGTTGGCCACCAAGATCATGCGATTTGACGCCTTTAGACTATTTTTTGTGGGGCTACGTCAAGTCTAAAGTCTACAGAAATAAGCCAGCAACTATTCCAGCTTTGGAAGACAACAGTTCCGAAGAAATTCGGGCTATTCCGGCCGAAATGCTCGAAAAAGTTGCCCAAAATTGGACTTTCCGAATGGACCACCTAAGACGCAGCCGCGGTCAACATTTAAATGAAATTATCTTCAAAAAGTAAATGTCATGGACCAATCTAACGTTTCAAATAAAGAACCGATGAGATTTTGCAAATTTTATGCGTTTTTTAAAAAAAAAAGTTATCAAGCTCTTAACAAATCACCCTTTATATGTGTTTAGTAGCTTGGAGCGCTATTTAACAGGGAGCGATATTGAATTAAGTTGGTGGTTGTTGCTTGTTATTACAAAATTAACATTTTATTTTTCCTTGGGCAATTGATCAGCTACTTCTTTGATCCTTACAAACTGTGTGGTCCGCTGTTCGAATCCCCGTCCGGCAAAAGTTAAAATTAAAATAAAAAAAATCATACAATTGAATAATTTCTTCTACAATGTTTGTATTACAGAAAAAGGTGCTAAGAACTAAAAAATCTCGTGGAAGTGAGAAAGATGTTGGGGAATATACAATTGGGCAGAAACAAAATTTTGAGCATTCAGGTCGAAAACCTATGTTGTTAGCACCTATATTACCTGTTTATTTTCATAATTCGTTATGATTGTAAATATATAAATAAATAAATAAAATTTTGAGCACAATATTGTTTGGGAGATTTTTTTTAAGCATATAATATTTTTGGGTGCAAAATGCTTCCAAACATATTATATGTTCACATAATAACATATTGCAAAAATACAAAATGTTTGAAACTTAGACTACCCAAACATATATTGTTTAGACTAATATGCTTTCAAACATATTATATATTGGAAGAGATCAAACATATAAATGTTTGGGCAACACCCAAAAATGTATATGCTTGAAGCAAAATATGTTTGGGAGTATATGTTACAGAAGCGATTTTTTGTGAGCGTGTATATACTCCTAGTATATAATGCAACGAAGTATTCTAGCTCATACAAAAGTTGCTTCCATTACTAAAACTCCAGAGATATTTTGGTTTCTACATTGAAAAAGATATTAACCAAATAAATGGTTTATATATTTTCATTTTTTATTAAAAAAAATGGAATTTTAATTTACATTAACGGATATTGACGTATTGTGTAACAGGTAGGCTGATAAGTCCCCGGTCTGACACATAGATGGCGTCGCTAGTATTAAATGCATATTATTTTTATATAGTACCAGCCTTCAAATGATTCGTGTCAAAACTTGACGTCTGTAAGTCAATTAGTTTGTGAGACAGAGCGTCTTTTGTGAAGCAACTTTTGTTATTGTAAAAAAAATGGAAAAAAAGGAATTTCGTGTTTTGATAAAATACTGTTTTCTGAAGGGATAAAATACGGTGGAAGCAAAAACTTGGCTTGATAATGATTTTCCGGACTATGCCCCAGGGAAATCAACAATAATTGATTGGTATGCAAAATTCAAGCGTGGTGAAATGAGCACGGAGGACGGTGAACGCAGTGGACACGAAAGGGGTGGTTACCGACGAAAACATCAAAAAAATCCACAAAATGATTTTGAATCAAAGGAACGTGTTGGTCATATCATTCATCAATATTTGGTTATGCGGAAGCTCTATGCAAAATGGGTGCCGCGCGAGCTCACATTTGACCAAAAACAACAACGTGTTGATGATTCTGAGCGGTGTTTGCAGCTGTTAACTCGTAATACACCCGAGTTTTTCCGTCGATATGTGACAATGGATGAAACATGGCTCCATCACTACACTCCTGAGTCCAATCGAAAGTCGGCTGAGTGGACAGCAAGCGGTGAACCGTCTCCGAAGCGTGGAAAGACTCAAAAGTCTGCTGGCAAAGTAATGGCCTCTGTTTTTTTGGGATGCGCATGGAATAATTTTTATTGATTATCTTGAGAAGGGAAAAACCACCAACAGTGATTTTATATGGCGTTATTGGAGCGTTTGAAGGTCGAAATCGAAATGAAGAAAAAAGTGTTTTTCCACCAAGACAACGCACCGTGCCACAAGTCATTGAGAACGATGGCAAAAAAGCATGAATTGGGCTTCGAATTGCTTCCACACCCACCGTATTCTCCAGATCTGGCCCCCAGCGACTTTTTCTTGTTCTCAGACCTCAAAAGGATGCTCGCAGGGAAAAAATTTGTCTGCAATGAGGAGGTGATCGCCGAAACTGAGGCCTATTTTGAGGCAAAACCGAAGGAGTACTACCAAAATGGTATCAAAAAATTGGAAGGTCGTTATAATCAATTGACAAAAAAATGTGTTTTTCTTTATTAGACCGGGGACTTATCAGCCAACCTGTTAATGATCAGTTGTGCGATTGAAGTTCGATTATGCTTTTCTTGATACGATAGTAGTTTCTTCCTGCCGGGATGATGTTCATCAACCAGTTTCTGCACCGTCTGCATTTACGAAATACATTCGTTGCATCCCAAACCACAACTATTATCTTCCTTTGCTTGAATCACAATAGCCCCCCGTTATAAAAGCCCATTGTACCTTGCTTTCGAAAATATACAAAAGATATATTTGATTATAAAATCTATGAAAGGTTCTCTGTATTGCATAGATAACAGCTAATTTCCAATTATTTAGTTTATGTGCCGCAGTCAATGTACCATGGAACAACAACACTCAGGGTATCGCAGCGTATCGGAATTTCGTTGCTTTTTGTAATGTAGCGGA
Organism: Haematobia irritans; assembly: GCF_050003625.1. Classification (NCBI taxonomy): domain Eukaryota; kingdom Metazoa; phylum Arthropoda; class Insecta; order Diptera; family Muscidae; genus Haematobia; species Haematobia irritans. The sequence continues at coordinate 1,733,271 of NC_134398.1, forward strand.
TTTTTTTGAGATGCTGAAGAGTGCAGTCACCGTTCATATCTGACAGCATCGGTAAAAGAAAATAATATGGACATTATTCTATTAAGGTGCATTGTGTAGTAAACCTTTGGGGTTTCTGCTTGGCACTTCACCATAGACAGTACGCCAGAGTGAATTGTAAGTCCGTCGTTCAGTCAGCTTGTCATGCCCACAGTTGGCATGTCGAGATTCAGTCAACAGCCAGAAGGTATATCCATACTTTGGCCAAGCATAGCTAGCACACAATGCACTTTCGAGTCTTTAATGTGGAAAGTGAAGAGTACAAAACCGTATAAAATATGTATCAATGTTAGGCTTATAGGTGAAGGCACGAGTATACGACCATTACAATCCTAAAGCATTTACTGAATGAATCACTCAAAGCACAGTGGTTAATTTAAGGATTTAGTCCCATAGATGTTGGCCTTAACTGTAAATTTAACAATACTTCTAAGTTAAATTTAACAATACTTCTAAGTTAAGTTAATCAATCTTAATTCCAAGGAATGAAAATCTCAGTTATATTAGGGATATTTCTTTAAACCACAAATAGTTTTCTTTACATCAATGATCATTGACTTTAATTTAAAATTATACGATATTTGTCAGAATTGATTTTTTATTAAAAAAAACTAAGGGTTTGAAGATAAACTCGAGAGTTTAATTCGTTGTTTGTGTCTTAAAAAAATTTGAGACGAATTTGTCTTTGTAGGATGAATTTAACTTGTAGAACGCATTCCACAAACCATGCCTTTCTTAAAAATAGACATTTCAATGTTGCAAATTGTTTTAATTTGACTTTAATATTGCGTAACATTTGTGTCAATAATTTTTCCGTGATTAAGAAATACAAATGGCTGTCTTTAGAATGATTTTGGTATTGATTCCTAGCGAAACCTCCGGATAATCGCACAAAGGGTGCATATATAATGCAATTCTCTTTTGAGTTTTGCATACTTGATACTTTGCATTTATTTATTTTAACCGAATTTTTTCGAATTTAAGGACGCTTTCAATAATACCGATGATATTTTTCCGATTTTTTTTGGACTAATCAATTCGAAGGACAAGAAATCCTTGAACTCACGACAATATTTTTTCAGTGAACCGACTTTAACGCTTCCATTACCACTGTTTTCGCACGTGTTTTTTGTATCCCCATTGCGATGATGAAGTCGAAGCTTTGTACAGCGAGCCTTTTAAGTTCACCGTGGCACATAATTGCAAAGCATAACTTAATAAAGCAATTTTCCATTAGAAGGGGAAAACTACAAAGGAAACAATTGCACCTACCCTACATACCGCAATTCTAATTCCTTAGTTCACAATAGCAGAAGAACGTTTCCGTAATCAGTTGAACTCTAAATTCAATCATCACAAGTTACGCAGTATAAATGAAAAAAATGGCATAACAAATTCGTTAAGTGTTTTTTTGTTTAGCGCATGTACATTGCGTTATGTTCGTTCGTTCTTTGATAATTTTTGTACATTCTAACCAATTCAAACGGAAGTATTTTTTTATTTTATTTTTTAGTTTCCTTGTTTATTAGGATGGGGTGTACTTTATGATTTAAAAGAGATGTTCGAAACAAAAAAAAAAAAAAAAACAATAATCGAAGGGAATAAAAACATTATTTTAAGTTTTTTGTTGAATTAAGCAGCAAAATTGGGTCTTATATGTTAGAATGAGGGCAAAATATTTGAATCATTTCTGCTAGTTTTAATCCTGCAAAGACTCAAACCAAAGTTGTCTTGAATAAAAATATTTTGGCATTGATTCTGTTCCTTTAGTCTAGATTTAGTTAAAATAAAATTAGGATACAGATCTCATTTATCACATTTTCAAGTTTATTTTTAAGATATAATAGCAAACTATTACACAGGAAAGAGTCCGTTGTTTAACTGATTGTAAAAATAACTTATTTTTATTGGAAAAAATATTTTGTTGTTTGTTTTTAACAATTTTTAAGAAATTTTCCCCAATCCAATGAAATTTTCTTTATTAAAAGAAACCTTCCAAACATACTAAACAGGGTATAAAATTCAATGACCTTGTGCGGTCGTTGAATGCTAACTAAAGGTGGGTGGTTTGTATTCCTTAAAATGGATTATTAAAGAAAAGTAATCGTGAAAAAATGACGATTTTAGCGGCTAAACTCGACCTTAATACGCACCTTAAAGCAGAATAAAACTTTAGACGCTCCTCAAAAACAGTAAGAATGAACTATGAATCTGTTAATTAAAATATAATTTATTACGGCCATTTTCATGTAGTTCCGTTAGGCTTTAACTGCCAGTTAAAAGAAATTAAATTGCAAATATCTTCTTTCCCGTTAACTTTAACCGAACAATTTTCAACTGTAAGGTTCCTAACTGCCATATGGAATATATACACTGAAAAAGCAGTGAACCCTCCAGGAAGAAAACTTTCGGTTAATTTTAGAAAATTTTGAATACTTTAGAAAATTTTAACTAAATAGTATTACAAACGCTGGCATCACGCCAATATCATAAAAAAAGTAATTATTTTTCGACAAATTCAAGAAAATTTATTAGACATAATTAAGTTTTTTCACTTGTTAAAGAAATTTTTGTACTTTGAAGGAAAAAATTGGAGTTGAAAATTGCAAGAACATCTTTAGTGACATACGAAGTTCACGATGAACGCATTTATAGTAAAATTTACAAATTTAATGAAATATTGAACTATTTTGTAGAAGACACGAATTTAGTTAATGTTTATGCTTCATGTGTGTATATTTTTGTCCTCGGTGTTAGTTAATTTAACTAACGTACGCAAAAAATTATTAGAGTAAAGGAAACTTTCTCCAAACATAATAATTCCATGAACTAAAATAAAGTTAAATTGGCTTTAGTGAAATAGAGAGTTCACTTTTTTTTTGAGTGTAGAGAAAATGACAGATATGTTCATAGAGCGGTTTAAAAGTGCGTTAGCTAACGTAACACTAACGGAGCTTCATGAAAATAGGGGTTAGAATCAAAAATATTTTCTTTAATTATGAGCACTCTGCCTTATTTCATTGATATATGACACGCAAATTTCTAAAACAAGTATCCTACACAGAAAAAAAATATTGTTTGTCTTCAATCACGAAATTAATTGATCCAATAATTTTGTAATTGAAATGTCTTCAATTATAGTATCAATCACCAAAGTCAATTAAAAAATTAATTGTTCCAATTAAAAAATTAATTGATACAATTAATTTTTGTGATAGATTTTTGTTAAATTCAATTTTTAATTGAATATTAAAATCAATTAAAATTTTAATTGGAAAAATTTTTGGTTATATTTTTTCTATGCACATTTATAATTTTACATTATATTTTTTGCACGAAAATCATGAATTTGGGAATACACGTCCATTCAAATTTTGTGCTTCCGTTAAAATCTTATGTCTTTCTAATAAGTCATTTCATTTCATTATAATTAACCCAACCTAATATTGAAATTTATTTTTATAATACCATTCCAATTTTGTTAATAATATCCACGTAAAAGTTGATGTATTATTAGCTTATCTACTTCAATTTCAGTTTAATCTAATCTTTGTTCTTTTCTGTGTTATATGATCTAGTTAACCATATTAAATTAGCAATAGGAATGTGAAATAGGCTACTGTTTGATTGTTACGATGAAAATACATGATATGGGAAATCTTCAGAAGTTGATTGGTACTTTGATAAGAGCTTGTATATTAATTGTTCCTAAATGTTTTTTTGTTTGTTTTTGGCATGTATAACAAGCAAGTATTTGATAGTACAATAAATGTGCATTGTAAAATTAACAACCACTGCTACCAACCAATTTATTAAAAAAAACGTTATTCGTACCCGAATTCACTATTGTGACTGTGCAACGCACCATATATAGTTTTAAGTATACTGCACGCAAAAGGATTTGAAACAATGAACAGTCACCCGAATTGATTTTTCATCTCTCAGTCCAAAAATCATCGAGAAGACGCCGAAACTATTGAATACAAATGTCAACAATTGTATGAAAGTCCATAATGAATTGGATTAATTGAATCAATTTCAATTAACATTTAATGGTAAAAATATTACCCATTCAGATTATAAATTTCAGTTCAACATTTGGGCTTCTTCAACATTGTATATTTACTCAGTTGTTTTTTCGAGTCTACTTCTCTTTACTGTACATGCCTATAAACAGTATTCAGACTTGTCTAAATATTTATAATATTTGCTTAATTTGGCCTTGTATTTCCACAAACTCATAAGTACGGATGTCTTTTCTTCAAATGAAATAAAGAATGTATGTTGTTACGTTATAAATAGTAAGGCTATTATTCTCCAATGACAAATATGAAAATAAGGCCATACATTTCATATTTAAAGCTTCAGGATTGCCCACAAATGCTGAAGGCAAATTAAATTATAACATCTTTGACTAAAGAATAAAAGTAATATAACAATATCATAAAATTTAACAATTATTGTCCAAAGGACATGTTTTCTGCCAAGGAAGTAAAGAGAAACAAGCCAGAATGTGAGAGCGAAAAGAAGACAATAATTTAACACACAAAAAAATAAAGGATATTTGACTACATAGGTTTGTTTTGTGTTCGCTATGCTCTTGCCACTAATGTCTTTTATGGAACATTTTTTCCCTGGAGAAGTACATAGATTCAAGGCTGGACAATAGCGAGCTTTGATTACCGTACATTTCAAATGTTTGGACAGACATTAAGGTTTGAGGCCATTAATATCTACACCGCCATTAAGGCATACCGCCATTAGGCTTCTCGAAAAGCATACAGACGTACATACACCAGTTAATACTAATTCTATGAGTCTCTTTGCATATACAAATAAAACAAATGGATTATTCAAAAAATATTGTCTGATTTACATGATACAACTGATTGACCAGGTCAGTGAAAGAGTATGAAAATAAGAACAAATTTCTTACATGCAAAAATGTTTTTAATAAAAAATTATTAAAGTATTAAATAATTTTGCAATATATTTTACTTCTGTTAAGGACAAACAAATTTCCGTAATGTATTCCGCATCAAAAATCCAATATAAAACTTATCGATATTTCCAAATTTGGGTTGTAAAAATACAATATTGAAAATAGTTGACTATTACAAAATCGATAATTAATGCTACTTGTACAAACCACACCCATTTTCTCTTAAAAATTGCAATCATATATCTTATATCAATTATGATTACTGAAAAATAATTCGCTATTTTAGCGCTACTCAATTAAAATTTTTGGACATATGGCTATTTTTTTTACTAAAAACTTTCAAGCGTTTATATCTGAATTGCATCTCCCACCATGGAAATTTTCCACAGATAGATATTTAACACTTCACATTATACAGTTTCTAACATTTGTTTAGATTATATTAGAGAAATGTCTTACCAACTATTATTTTTCCAAAGAAATTTGCACACATTTGATTTGAGATAGTGTGAAAAAGTACATATGAAATCAAGATAAGAGTGTTGTAAATATGCAGCAAGTTTTCAAGTACACTTCATTTATATAATATTTGAATTCAAGGTCTTTTGAAAATTGTAAGTGAAAGAGTTTAAAATGGTACTATTGACATTTAACAGTCTTCACAAGTTAAGCCTTTTCGTCCGATGGCAACTATCTATACCACTATACCACACAATTACGTTCCATATTCAATGGATCCACTTGAGATATTTGAGTGTTAAGAAGAGGAAAGATTCATATTGTAAGTAAAACTTTTTAAATTTAACTCATCAAAGCCAATTGGTTGAAAGGGACAAAAACAAACAATAGATTTTAGCCTTTAATATATTAGGGATTCCATTCTTGATAATTTTTTTATTTTGCTATATAGTCATTGAAATGTCAATACATCACATACACCATAAATTAACTGAAATTATGAATACATGGATGCGCTTCAAATATAGGCTAAGATTTATTTTAAGGGTGCTGAAACACAGAGTTTTTTTAATTTACAATATTCTTATACCTCCAAAACATTAGGCTCGTAATCTATTAAAAGTGGATTTGAAATCCTCTATTTTTAAGGCTAATGACAGTTGAAATCTAGCTAAAGTGGATTTTGGAAGTATAATGTGAATGAGGATTAACTGAAATTTTTCTGTTCGTGAATAGTTTTGTTTGTAGTAATATATCAAAACAGAATTGGAAAAATGATGATATAAAATTATAATAAATGATATAAAATTATAATTTTAAGATTTGTTGCGTCCCCATTTTTTTAAGTTGCGTGCTTGGCTCATAACCGATGCCAATTGATGCCTTAATTGAGGGTCAAAATCTTTGTATCCAAGGCTATTTTTTCGCTATTCATTTAAAAGTTTTGTTTTAATACCTAAAGTGGAGGTTTCGTCGAACCCGTTGAATCCGAAGTGCAAACCCTAACAACAAATACAAAGTAAAGAAAAGCGGTCTACTGTAACATTTCCATATATCCTTTTTAAACGGGAGTTATAGTTACTTTCAATGAATTTGCAAATTATTTGGGCGACCTACATTTAAAATGTAAATTTATACATTTTATATGGTTTAATTAAGTACATTTTGTTTGTTGTTTTGGAGTGAGTTTGTTATTCCTCCCTCTTATAGAATCGTAAACCTGGGGTTTTCATCCTACATATTTAATTAACCCATGTTGACACTAAAGTTACTATGAGCAAAGTGTTCAAATACTGAACACAGATTAACCTCATATGCTTGTATTTTCAGTGATTTTAAGTGAAAAGCTAACGAAAATGGAAACCTTGCACTGAGAAAAATATTTTTCTAGGCAAAAAGATTTCTTGTCCTTAAAATACAAATGCGATTTTTGCTTAGCATAGAAGACGCATTATTCTGATACAACGATTTTTTACGTGACCAAAAACTGATAATCTTCTAAATAAACGCGCTTTGTCCTTAGTGTTATTGAATTCGGCTGTCAGCTTAAACAATTCTTCAATATTATTGAAATTTAGACGAATAAAAAAAACATACAAACATTTTAAGGCGTCTTTCAAAACTTTGTTTTAAAAACGCTTTTTATTATTGTAGTTGTAGTCGATTTTTAATTTATAATTTTAAGTTGAGGTTAATACTTTTAGGTCTTTTAAGAACTGTGTCCTAGTAGCAAGTACGCTAAGCTTAGATTTAAAAGTGATTTGGATCTTACAAGGTATCCTTAGTGTAATTTCTTCTTCGTCTTCTTAGCATCGGAACCAACACCAAAATTATTACATTACAGACTAAATCATTGGAACTATCTACGCTTTTTTCATTACAGATAAAATCATTGGAACTACACACGCTTTTTTCAGTGTGAATTTTCTCCAGTTTCATAAATACAAATAGTAAAAAATTTCATCGTTTTGAAGGTTAACTGCTGCTATCAACTTAAATATTTTCTATATATTGTATTATACACTTTGCATGACAATATCACCAAATCACAACGACTATCTAAAATCTATTCTGTGCTAATTTTTTAATTAATTGTTTGAAATCATCATCAATAATTGTTTTTTTAGTAAGTAGTTTGAGGCGATGTGAGAAGAATGACGCACCCATCTTACTATCTTCACGTTGAAAGATTCATTCTACCTACTTAAGTTTTAGATAAAAATAATGACTATATGTATGTGCAATGTCTTTTGGCGCAGTAGTACTTATACACATACAATCGCCCAAGTTAAACAGTCGGTTTCACATATTGGTCTTTTGAACTCGAGATTATTTTACAATTGATTTTATGAAATAATACTTTATACATTTGGTAATATGTAGGTACACAGCAAACATTATTTATGAAGGTTCTGTATGCACCAGAGATAGTCCGAGTAGCATTCTTTTTGGTTTTCTACCGTCAAAAAGTTGTAAACGTCGAAAATCATATACTTGTATAAAACGTGGTAAATGTCAAAAATACTTACAGGATAATTAGATTTGATTTCGAACTATTTTTAATATGCCTTAGTATGAAAACGACATATTAAAGAACTTTTAATACAAAAATTTTGAAATTTTTATTCAATGGTAATTTGCAATTTCAAATTGTTGAAACTGTAAAAATTGTGTAAATCGGATTTAGATACAAAATGTGGGCATACAAAATACCACAACATATATTTCGTACGATTTTCATTCATATGGTTATGTGAAATCAAACTGACAATAGTACGTACAAATATAAAATTTGACACAAAGTTTGCCTTTGTGTATTCCAATATTCGACTCTGGCCGATATTAGCATTTTCTTTCTAAAAAGAAAAGGTATTCGTAAACACAAAAACTGTAAATGGAATAAATACTTCTAAAAAACTTATACTATTCAAATTCTTAGTTTGTTAAAAACTAAGTAAAGGGTGATTCTTTTGAGGTTAGGATTTTCATGCATTAGTATTTGACAGATCACGTGGGATTTCAGACATGGTGTCAAAGAGAAAGATGCTCAGTATGCTTTGACATTTCATCATGAATAGACTTACTAACGAGCCACAACGTCGAATTTTCAGTGAATGGGCCCTAGAAAAGTTGGCAGAAAATCCGCTTTTTTATCGACAAATTTTGTTCAGCGATGAGGCTCATTTCTGGTTGAATGGCTACGTAAATAAGCAAAATTGCCGCATTTGGAGTGAAGAGCAACCAGAAGCCGTTCAAGAACTGCCCATGCATCCCGAAAAATGCACTGTTTGGTGTGGTTTGTACGCTGGTGGAATCATTGGACCGTATTTTTTCAAAGATGCTGTTGGACGCAACGTTACGGTGAATGGCGATCGCTATCGTTCGATGCTAACAAACTTTTTGTTGCCAAAAATGGAAGAACTGAACTTGGTTGACATGTGGTTTCAACAAGATGGCGCTACATGCCACACAGCTCGCGATTCTATGGCCATTTTAAGGGAAAACTTCGGAGAACAATTCATCTCAAGAAATGGACCGGTAAGTTGGCCACCAAGATCATGCGATTTGACGCCTTTAGACTATTTTTTGTGGGGCTACGTCAAGTCTAAAGTCTACAGAAATAAGCCAGCAACTATTCCAGCTTTGGAAGACAACATTTCCGAAGAAATTCGGGCTATTCCGGCCGAAATGCTCGAAAAAGTTGCCCAAAATTGGACTTTCCGAATGGACCACCTAAGACGCAGCCGCGGTCAACATTTAAATGAAATTATCTTCAAAAAGTAAATGTCATGGACCAATCTAACGTTTCAAATAAAGAACCGATGAGATTTTGCAAATTTTATGCGTTTTTTTTTAAAAAAAAGTTATCAAGCTCTTAACAAATCACCCTTTATTTTACGAAGGTTTACGACGTTTCTGGCGAAATACCTTACAGTTTACGACATTATGTGTGAATAATTTAAGGAGAAACTATCCAAAAATTATTCTTAGATATACAAAGGCAAGATCCTTTGGTGGGTGCTAAGTTCGAGTTTAGTCGCTAAAATCAAAAATGAATCAGTAATCAGTTAGAAACTAAACTACAGTACAGTGAACCCACCAGGAAGAAACATTTTGACTAATTTTAGAAAATTTTAACTAAACAGTATTACAAACGCTGACATCACGCCGATATCACAAAAATAAATAAATATTTTTCGACAAATTCAAGAAAATTTTTAGGCATAATTATTTTTTTTCACTTGGGGAAGAAAATTTTGTAGTTTTAAGGAAACATTTTTGAGTTCAAAACTGCAAGAATGTCTTTAGTGCCATACGAAGTTCAAGATGGGCGCATTTGTAGTAAAATTATAAAGTGTACTACAAATGAAACAATTAACCATTTTGTGAGAATTGCGAATTTTGTAAATGTTTATATTTCATTTGTGTATAATTTTTTCTCGTTTTTTGGTTCATTTAACTAACATAAACAAACAATTATTAGAGTAAAGGAAGCTTTCCCCAAAGATAATAAATTAATGAACTAAAATAAAGCTATATTGGCTTTAGTGAAATAAAGGGTTCGCTTTTTTTGTGTGTAAGTTTAAAACATCTATAATTTAGGTTTTTTCAATTACTTAATTTATTTATTTCTATATATGAACATGTATATATAAATTTCGTCCATACTAATCCATATAAAGGGTGGTTAAATTTCAAGAGCCGATGTTGATTTTGAATAAAACACAAACTATTTAGGAAATTATTGTAATTTTATTTTATTATGATATATTGGTATTACTCAATTATGTTTCGGCCAAATGGGCGCCGCGACCTCGGTGGCACACCTTCATCCGATGGTCCAAATTGTCGATGACGCTGAGGCATAATGGAGGTTCTATGCCGTTAATGTGCCGAATTATCTCATCCTTTAGCTCTTAAATTGTTGCTGGCTTATCGACGTACACCATTTCTTTCAAATAACCCCAAAGAAAAAAGTCCAACGGTGCCAAATCACATGATCTTGGCGGCCAATTGACATCGCCATTACGTGAGATAATTGCGCAAAAGAGCCATTGTTTCGTTAGCTGTGTGGCAAGTGGCACCATCCTGCTGAAACCACATATCGTCCACATCCATATCTTCCAATTCGGACCATAAAAAGTTCATTATCATCTCACGATAGCGATAACCATGCCTGACCGGCCTCATTTTGGAAAAAATACGGCCCGATGATGCCGCCAGCCCATAAACCGCACCAAACAGTTACTCTTTGTGGGTGCATTCGCCCAAAAGCGGCAATTCTGTTTATTGACGAATCCACTGAGGTGAAAATGTGCCTCATCACTGAAGATGATTTTCTTCGAAAATTGATCATCCACTGTTGCCATTTCTGCCCATTCACGACGTTTGGAATGGTCAAGAGGCTTTAGTTCTTGAGCCAATTGCACCTTGTAAGCGTGTAAATGCAAAACTTTATGCATAAAGTTCATCAACGACGAGTGTGAGAGGTGCAATTGTTGGGCACGACGACGAGATGAGGTGGACGGCTCTTCAGCCACACTATCGCGAACAGCAGCAATATTTTCTGCAGTACGAGCTGTACGAGCATGCACTGGTGTTCTCACATCTTCTACAGACCCGGTTTGCTCGAATTTTTCCACGATTTTTGCGTTTGTACGCACATTTGGACAATCAAATTGACCAAAAAAATCACGAAGTGCACGATATGCATTTTGATTTGAACGCCATGGTTCAAATTGAGTATGTCTGAAATAGAGAAATGTCAAATAAAATTCGGAAAAAAACTTGGCGTTTAGGTGTGGTTCACATTCAACATCGGCCCTTACAATTTAGGTATTTTATTAAAGTCTTCTTAAGATACTCTCAGAACTATTTAGTATTGAATTTAGGCTCATTAGCGTCAGCAGTTATAAATCCATCTTTAAATATATAATTTTAAATACATCATTCTAATTGCTTTTTATTTCTTTAAAATTTCAGCCTAAATATACATATTATCTTGTTGGTGCGTGATCCAAGAGGTACAATGCAATCCCGGCGACATAGAACTTGGTGTTACGACAACGCTGATTGTGATGATCCAAAAATATTATGTCAAGATCTGGAAGATGACTATAATTCAGCGGTAGATTTATTAAAAAAATATCCTACAAGATTTAGGTAAGTAAAATCGAAAATAATGTCGCTATGAAAATGATCTAATTTATGGCCGTTTTGCAGGACTTTAAGATACGAAGATTTATCTCTTGATCCTTACGATATGAGTCAAGAGTTATTGCAGTTTTATGGCTTGCCTTTTGATCCTTTAGTCGAAGAATTCTTAGATACCCATACTAAAGTAAATATAGGAGGTGTCAGCTCCACATTTCGGGATTCCAAATCAGCACCATTCCATTGGAAGCAGGACTTGAGCACAGAGGATGTGAGTATTTTCTAATATTTATAGTGAAACCGGAAAAACAAATACCATTTTAACAACAGAAATGCTCGACTTTTCAAAAGTTTGAAAATTTATTCCGAAAAAAAATGTGACAGACTGATCAATCGAAATGTTGTCCATGGTTAGCCACTACTTTTCACATCTTTCCGGCAACATACGGAAACCATTTGGGCTATAAGTCAGGCGCGGTAGGACGCCATTTGATAGTTTCCACATAAGTTTTTATGGGTTTTGCGGTCGAGCGTTATCGTGCTTACGCCTTGTCGTTCCTTTCCAAATATTGTGATCGGCTCAAACGCATCAACTGAGTTCGATACAAAGCTTCTGTGATCGTTTCACTCCGTTGCAGCATAGTATCCCACACCCACCCAGCAAAAAATGGAGCACTATTTCAGCAAGATTGTAAGGGAGAGAGGCAGTACCAACCAAAGACAATAAACTCTAGGAAGATAGGAAATCGGCTACTGAGGAGATCAAACCATTTACCGTGTTAGTTTCATACTCGAACCAAACGCGTATACGACAAGACATAGCATTAAAATGCAAATAAAAAGAAATACATTTCCATAAAGGGGAAAATGTAATTTTTTTGTTGTTGCCTAAAATTTAACACTGTTTCATTAAGAAATTTAAGTTTTTCATTTAAAAAATAAAAACGAAAAACAAATAAAAAAAATTACGCAACATTTGGTATGACGCAAGCCAATTTCCTATCTTCCTAGAGTTTATTGTCTTTGGTACCAACTGCTTACAAAACAACCGAATCAACGCTGATTTTTGTGTGAGTCCCGATTTAGAGCAGCTTCTACATAGCGCTGATATAATTGCTCATTTTAATAGAAATATTGCCCAGAAGTGATATTATATATCACTCAAGATTATCATGCCTGTTCTGGGTCACACCGCATTGTGCACCACACTATACACTTTCTACACACCACACACAAAGTTAGTTGTTCTGAGTCACACGTGTGAACACTTTTTTCGGACTTTTAATCGAAAAATGTGACAGCTGATTTTTTCTGCAAGCCATATTATTTGCAGACAGAATTTATAAACAAAACATATTTTGCCGGTATAAACATAAAAAATTAAAAGTAAGTGCGTAATTAAAAGCCATAAAATGCCTGCCGGATTTTTGTTAGCAGTGAATAATGTAAGGACAAGAGCAATTTATCAAGAACAAATAAGAAGGCGATTTCTACCTTTGTTTTGATTTGTTTTTTCTATCCCTCCTCAATGTTACTCATGAACAAACGATCGCCGTGTCGTTCTCGTTTTTGTTTTTGGCGGCGGAGAAGTTTTTATTTTGGTTTTGGTCAAACAGTTTTTAACATCCATACATTAAAGGAAATTGAATTATAGTGCGCATAATTAACTATTCTGTTAAGGTTTTTCTCATTTGTATTGCTTAAATATTTACAATAATATTGAAAACAAATTTTCTATCGTGGCGGCCTCCATGTGCAGAAAGATATTGGCGGCGTTAGTTTTTTTTTAATTTGCTCAGTGATTTGTGCACCAAGAACACTTTGCAGAATTGAAAATGCCATATTTTTCATGCAATAAATTTGGTAAAATTCACTTTTCTTAGCCCATTGATTTTGTAAAAGTTATAATTTAATTGCCTTACATTTTCAAAAAGACCTTTGATTTGTTTAGGAAAGCGGATAGTATTCACAAAAATCAAAGATAATTTTGCTTAAAACTTTTTTGTGTTAACTTTTAAAAATTGTGGCAACATTATACTTTCGAACACACTGAAAATCAGCTGATTAAAACAACCCCAAAATTTATACACCAATCAGAGGAAATTTCGGTTCAAATTTTAGATGGATTTTTAAAATCGTGGTTTCTGCCATATATAAGTGACTTTCCCAATAAAATTTGCAAATATTTATAAAAAACATATTAAAGTTTCAGAATCTGTTATTTATTTGTTATAAAAACTTCTAACTTTGCATACGATGGCTGTACACTAAGCCTACACAAAAGAAATGTTCGTGTACATTTTCAGGTCTATGACGGTGTATAGTGTTGGCCAGAACACCTTTTAAGTGTGACACCATACGTAACTTGTACATGTGTGTACCAGAACAGACACGTATATCTTGAGTATAGCATTTTTGGCGTGAAGTAAAACAGCACAACCTTTCATGTGTCTATACTGAATGAATTGGTTGTAATAACGTAAACGAATGATCATAGACTAGTTTGATTACTAGTTTACGTTATTGCCACCGATTCATGCAGTGTGGATGCACTGCCTACTTTATTGTATACCAAAAAGCGCAACTAAACTTTTACTGCTGAAGTATTTTTTGCTGGGCAGCTGATCTCACCAAATGGCAGCATAAGCTTCGTTCCATGAATATTCGGTTTTGCCGTCGATATTGAGTCAAGACCGGGGTAATAATAATTTTACGATTTTTTTCGCTTTTACTACTAAGCAAACTTCTTTCTCCCTTTTAGAATGCAAAAAATTCATATTTTTTGGTATTATGATAAAGAATTCAAATCTTTAAATATTGACTATTCGTATTCGTCAAATGTGTCACTTAAAAAAATATTGATGACATTTATACAAATTCTTGCATATGTGATAAATAATTTAATACTAAACGATATATTTAATACTAAACGATATATTTGTCTGACCAATTAACTATTCGACTGCTTCAAATGTGCCGCTTAAAAACAATATTGATAACATTTACAAAAATTATTGCCTACGTGATAAATAAAATAATTTAATTCTAAATATCTATCACATATAGTTGGTTGGCCAATATTTGCCAAAATGAGCAACTGTTCCAAACATATGTTTTACTATTTTATTTTTTGTATACATATCATTTGAACTAAATTGAATATGTATTTGTTTAATAACATGTTTACAAATTAACATTTAGAAAAAATATTTCCTATATGGTAAATAAAATAATTTTGTTCTAAATATCTACCACATACATTTGTTTGGCAAATATTTGCCAACACGAGCAACTGTTGCAAACATATGTTTTACTATTTTATTTTTATATCATTTGAACTAAATAGAATATGTACACATTTAATAAAAGTTTTGCAACTAAAGGGTGATTTGTTAAGAGCTTGATAACTTTTTTTTTTAAAAAAACGCATAAAATTTGCAAAATCTCATCGGTTCTTTATTTGAAACGTTAGATTGGTCCATGACATTTACTTTTTGAAGATAATTTCATTTAAATGTTGACCGCGGCTGCGTCTTAGGTGGTCCATTCGGAAAGTCCAATTTTGGGCAACTTTTTCGAGCATTTCGGCCGGAATAGCCCGAATTTCTTCGGAAATGTTGTCTTCCAAAGCTGGAATAGTTGCTGGCTTATTTCTGTAGACTTTAGACTTGACGTAGCCCCACAAAAAATAGTCTAAAGGCGTCAAATCGCATGATCTTGGTGGCCAACTTACCGGTCCATTTCTTGAGATGAATTGTTCTCCGAAGTTTTCCCTCAAAATGGCCATAGAATCGCGAGCTGTGTGGCATGTAGCGCCATCTTGTTGAAACCACATGTCAACCAAGTTCAGTTCTTCCATTTTTGGCAACAAAAAGTTTGTTAGCATCGAACGATAGCGATCGCCATTCACCGTAACGTTGCGTCCAACAGCATCTTTGAAAAAATACGGTCCAATGATTCCACCAGCGTACAAACCACACCAAACAGTGCATTTTTCGGGATGCATGGGCAGTTCTTGAACGGCTTCTGGTTGCTCTTCACTCCAAATGCGGCAATTTTGCTTATTTACGTAGCCATTCAACCAGAAATGAGCCTCATCGCTGAACAAAATTTGTCGATAAAAAAGCGGATTTTCTGCCACTGATTTTGGTAATAAAATTCAATGATTTGCAAGCGTTGCTCGTTAGTAAGTCTATTCATGATGAAATGTCAAAGCATACTGAGCATCTTTCTCTTTGACACCATGTCTGAAATCCCACGTGATCTGTCAAATACTAATGCATGAAAATCCTAACCTCAAAAGAATAACCCTTTACTATGAATATGTTTTTATCTTATGCTTAGTACTAAGTTCGTTTCTGCGAAAAACGAATATCTTCATCTATCTCCGTAAATAGAGTTTCAAACCCAGGGATGTTAACTTATTTATGCGAAATAATATGCCTGCCTATTTTTTCGTGCGAAAAATCCAGGGTTGTATAAATATGTGTTTGAAAATGCTCAAAACAAAGATTTCCCATTTATTCCGCACTAACGTTTTTTGTATGGAGTATAACAGTTTTTCGCGCGAAAACGTGATCTTAGTACTAGGCTTTACGGGCCAATCGAGAAAAATTGAAAATTGAAAGTTCGATCGATGAACCAAATTGTGGACTTTACATAAACTCAATGAAAATAAGATGTGCGCTAGATTTATAGTATGTAATTTATTTTCACCATGATTTTATGTGAAGAAAAAAATTAAAAGCAATGCCTAAACATGTACAAGAGTCTGAAGAAATGTTTGCTCGAATTTTAAATATTTTCTAAATCGTATTTCGCTCCATATGCATTTTATTGAGCAAAATCGATAAAATGTGCAACAAATAAAAAATGCACATTAGAGTTTCAGAATCTGTTTTTTATTTGTGTTAAAAATGTTCTAACTTTGCTGTACACTTGCTGCCCCCGCAGAAAACATGTTCGTGTACATTTGTGAAGTGTAGTCCGGAACACTTGACACCTCACGAAAGCAATACATGTGTGTACCAGGCACGAATTATTTAAATTATTTTTAATGAGTATAGGTTCCATAAGAAAAACGATTCATAAGTAAAAGAAAAAAGCTTTCATACAACACATTCTATATGTATATACTATGCACATTTACATTGGTTCAATTCCTAAGAGAAATACTAACTTCAACTTTTTATTTACAGATAATACATATACAAAAATCATGCACAAAAGCTATGGATTTGTGGGGATATCGAAAAATTGAAAACTTCACCGATTATGCCCGCAGTTTCGATCCAATTATAATGCCGCCTCCATTTACGTGAGATTCTTATGATACATTGACGTTAACAGCGATAGCACATTAATTAATCACTTACTACACTTTCTCTTTGTCTAACTACACGTTCGTCGCAAAATTGTGTGTGTTTGTTTTTAAAGAACGTTGGCAAGTATGAACTCTTGCGTAGTTATTGTTTGTTTAGTTTTGTCAAAACGGATTTTCATTTTTTGTGACAAGTATCTCAGATTTATTTACAATGAAAGAATTTAAAAACTACTTGCAAAAAATATATATCACAACATATACACGTAGTAGTGTATATGTGCCCATCTGTAGATTATTCTACTTATGCTATAATTATTTTATAGCACTTCCTTTTAAATTAAAATATAAAAGCAAATGTAATTTTTACGCAAAACGTAATAA
The DNA here is from genome assembly GCF_050003625.1 of Haematobia irritans. Lineage (NCBI taxonomy): Eukaryota > Metazoa > Arthropoda > Insecta > Diptera > Muscidae > Haematobia > Haematobia irritans. The sequence goes on from NC_134398.1 coordinate 1,750,568, forward strand.
CTATAAGGTGTTGATAAATGTGAAATACATCACATAGAATGATATACTAAATAGGTATTAACAATTATAAAGTTTTAATTTAAATAACACTTAGAATAGTAATGTTATAAACGAATTTTAAATTATAAGCTTTTAGATATATATAGCGAACTAATAAAATACCTTACATTGTCTAAACATAGGGCTTTTTACACTTTTAGTATGTAATTTTTTAGACCGATAGATATATGTGAGTATATTATTTGTTTATTTGGATGAAGTAATAAGTTACCACTCATTGAAAAATTCATTCGTTATGTTTTAAATACGTGTACATAAATTGCATACATATTTGTTTTGTATCAAGATAAAAATTTATTTGTAATATAAAAAATCGATTGTCTAGAAATAAGGTCCACAAAATAGAACACAGATATTGTTAAAGAAAGTATATACCAACCACACTGTGCTTATATTTGCAAAAATTAATTGATTTTGAACATTATTAGATATGGTATTTGTTAAAACGGCAAACTTGAAAGAAAGCAATGCGATACTCACATTTCAAATTATATCAAAATAAATTTAAAAATTTTAATCTGCAACTTTTGTGTATTTTTGTGAAATGAGTTTATCTAAAGGTAAGTTAAAGTAATTTCGTTATACCCACCATCATAGGATTGTAATGTACCGATATCCGCTTTTATGTCAGCGAGTCTTATTCACCCAATTCCCTTCAACCCATGGCTCCTATCAATTCATGTTTTGATTAGGTCCTATATAAGCCGACCGCATCTTGATTATGCATTATTTGCTCGAAAATACGAAGTAGATTGTATTTAATTTTTATGTACCCTTCATATACACCAATCTCCTAGCTTTATGTGGTTGTCGTGATTTGTTTGGATATAGGCTCTATATAGTCGGGTATAACGATGTAATTTCTTGAGAATAACATTAAGATTATTAAAATTTGTAGGGCCGGTTTCTCGTGTGGATAAAACAGCTGATCCCATACAAAAATATTACTAACCCGCGGTCTATCCTCCGGGTATGAGAAACTCTCCATTAAATTTATAGACTGAAGGTATTTTATATCGGTAATTTTTTACACCCATCTTGATCATCTATAAACTGACATTTATATGTTGTTGTTGTAACAGTTTTTAATGTAGTTTCATCCATGAATTGAACTACATAAGCATAGAACAATGCTTATGTAGTTCAATTCATTTCATTTATTATCGTACAAAGTGATACAAAAGTCAATAAATAGACCTAAATCCTGCATCACACAAAATTGTAATAAAATATAAACTTCAACATTTAGTAACTTCAGTAATTAGTAGCCAGCTCAAGGAACTCTGCGACAAGGATGGGGTGTGTCCAGAGTGATCTGGTGGTGAGACGGGTAGGCTTAGCTGGGCAAGCGAAAAGGTGACGAGTGTCACGTGTTGTTTCGTCCTGACATTTTTATCAGCATTCTTAAATAAAACTGGACTATACTTTTTACATTTTTTTTAATTAGAAAAAAGTTAACAAAGCGATATTACTACCGTTAATGCAAAGTTGCAAAGGATTGGAAAATAGGATTACATTGCTGGTTCTCAAAAAAAAAAAAAAAAAATCGCGAGATCAGTACATTTATGTGCTGTATCAAAATAGGTGAGTTTTAGGATGGAAACGATATTATTCTTAGCAACGTGGAAACACAAGAATTCTTCGAATTCTTGAAATCATCATAAAATATCCAAATCACTTTCTCTCATGCATGCAGTGAACAAGTCGTAAGGTAATAGAAAAAAATGTGTAAGATTTAACGTTATTTAGTCTTTCTAATATTTTTTGCATTGATAGTCAATTTATTAGACCACATTTCTTTAAGTAATTGGTTTACATTAAAGGAATAAAAAAATAGTAATAAAGTCCAAATTGCGGACTACGCCAAACATCATTTCATTCTCTTTATTTTTCTGGAAAATCATAAAAAGTCGTTCATTAGGACATTTTTAGAATTATTAAAAAAATAATGAAACAGAATTTTGAGCCGATTTCTGTACTTCATCGTTGGCAATGTTGTTGCTCCTCGGGTGTTAAATTATTTTATTGGGCCATCTCTTCGTTAACATATGATGAATGGCTTGCAGAAAGCGCAGAACTATTTGGAGATGACGAGTGTGAAAGCGATAAAGGAGGTCTTTTTATATGTACTTCATCACTCGCCATGTTATGCTGTTTCATTAATAGGTGCTGATAAATGTTATCAAAATTTGGTATTGCTGCTTCTGCGTCAATTTCTATGGAAGAAAATGGTGGCTTACTCTTATCGGCCTGCGATGTGATTTGTGAATCTGATGTTTTATTGCCTTTTTTGGACTTTTGGAAATTATTCGATGGTTTGGACATCTTGGATTCCGAATACAACTTTGGCTTACGGCCAAATGCAAAACATCCACTGAATTTTGTCACTACTGGTGTTAAATTGTCTACCGCTTTTGTCCTAAAAAAATTTGCATATTAATATTTTATTTGAATCTTCTATTTTATTTTGAGAGGGGTGATTTCTTACATTACATATTACTTCACACATAGTTTCGACATACATGCAAAGAAGAAATAACCACTTTCGAAAAAATAAGAAAAAGCTTCGTTAAACTCACACTGCTTTCAATGTTTCCAATTTTGGTATATTTGTAGCAGGCATTTTATTTCCAGTAGCTTCTAACTGGGCCAATTCCTCGGGATGCATTTTTTTCATATGACTTCGGCAATTTGACCCATTCGCAAAAGTCCTATCACAAAACTCACATGAATATGGTTTCAGTCCTGTCAAGATACATAGTTTAAGCAAGAGTACTTTGATTTCTGCAAACATTTCACCTGTATGTAAAAGTAAGTGATTCTTTAAAGCCTTGGCACGTTTGAAAGCCCTGCCACAGTAATCGCAGTTATGTTTCATTCTATCGTCGTGAACTAAAAAGTGTCGATTTAATGTGGCTCGCGAATTTAATTGCAGTCCACATTTTGGACAAATGTGCTTGTTCGGGCTATGTGTATCCATATGAATCTGTAAAATGAGATACATTATGAGTGTTCCCAAAAAGAGATCGGACTGTTGAGCAAACCCTTAATCGCGAATTATTTTTGAATTTCTTGTTGCAAACTTCACATTCGTATGGTTTGAGATCGGTGTGGGTTAATAGATGTTGCCTCAAATTAGAATTCGTCCTTAAACAAAGGCCGCATTCCTCACATACAAAGTTTTTGTCATTTTTGTGCTTAAAATTAATATGAGCCTCCAGCTGGGCCTTTGATGAAAACCGGGAATCACATTCATTGCATTTTATAGTTCTTCGCTTCTCCACCGGCATGTGTATTCGAATGTGTCTCTCAAAATTATACCAGCTTTGAAGAGTACGATCGCATGACTGAACAGGACATTTCCATTGTTTATTCTCGTTCTTAGTGCCATGTTCTTGTTTCATGTGTTGGCAACATATAGAATATGATTGAAGACTTTCTCCACATTCCTTGCAATTTCCATCCAAGACAAAATCAATTAGAACAATTTCCTTTCTTTTGCAAATTTTGTCTTTATGGTTCTTTCTTTTCCGTTGGTTATTGTTTTTAGGTTCATCGTTGCCGAGCGATACGATGTCCTCGTCTGTGTGATCTACACACGGTTCGCCGCTATCAGAACAACCATTATCATGTTCGAAATCAAAAGGGTCACCTTTGCCCCTTTCATTATACGCAATCCCACCAGAGTACATACTGTTGCTTTTGGGCGATTCAATGAAACGTTCTAAACTAGCCTCAGAGATGCACTGGTTTTCTGGTTCTTCTTTGATATTGTTTCCATAATCCGCTATAGAGTGAGCTACTATACTAATTTGATCAAACCAATTTCGATCTTTTTCAGCCACACCAAACTTCCTTCTTATATCCTTTAAATCGTATGATTGTTCGTTGATGAGAAATTCATACATTTGCTGCACTTTTTCCACACGTTGATTGAATTTTATTATTGTTATTACCAGTCGGTAACAATATTGGCATAAAACTTGTGGCATATCTTCTAATGATGTGTGATCCAAGAAATATTTCTCCAATATTTCATTTAATGCTACGTAGCCTTTATCATGAATATTAATGGAATTGTCATTTTGTTCATTGGCACACAAGCGACACCAACTACTCCATGGCTGATATTTGGAAGGTTCCATAATAAATCTGTCTAAAAAGTAAACTTTTGATATATGGGAGGTATAGAATCCGTTCCTTAGAAAAAATAATTGTTTTGATAAGTAAACAAAGCTGGTCTAAAATCAGCTGTTGAGCATTGGAAATCAGAGAAGTTGGGTATTGGTATTTAGGCTATAGAAAAGTTAGCAAAATGCTCGAATTCAACTTAACTTCACACAACCATTCAATAGAAATATTTATAAATTTAGCATTGTTTGGTTAGAAATGTATATTCTTCACCAATATATTTACAAACTAAAAAGGAAATAACAATTTGCACTATGAATTCATGGAAAACAATTCATTTCATTTATTAAATAATTTCCTAATGCATCGCATTTTCAATGTACTACTTGATACTTTCTAATTCAGCCTAAAAATAATTTACAACAATTTAACCTATAACTTATGCTATATTACGACAATAAATATTAATTTATTTTTAATTGTTAAGGAATATAAAATCGAATTATATACTTTCATGTTATAAAACTATTCACATGTTCATTTAAAAATGAACTCTAGTTGCCAAAAACAGTACTTCAGTTTAAAATTGAATTTTTTCACCAACATCATGGATGCATCATCCATATGTATACTAAACAGTTCATTCGTGCAAATCGAAGAAACGCGTTTTTCACCTTCCTCTGGCGAGAGTATCTTCCTATTTATTACACTCCACATCGAAGTATCGAGATTTGAATTCTGTTTCTCCAAAAGATCAAAAATATCAAGCAATTTTTTAGAACTGGATATCATAGGTATAACGACTTCGCATAGATTTCCTTCGTTTAATGATTTAATGTTGTACGTTTCTGAATATGTATGCAAACATGATGTCACCCAATCGAAGGCACTTTTATTTAAACAACATATCCATATTTTCCCCTCAAAGATATTTACAGCATCATTATTAAACTTTAATTCGTTAGTCCCGGTTTGTTGAAATCTATGGAAAAACCAATCCAGCAGTTTTTCGCAATGGGAATGGTTGCTGATAGGGGAGGAATCACGAGATAGAATTATTATAAATTTGCGAATTTCGGGATTTACTTTATAACAGGGATGGGAGATTTCGGTAGTTGTGCTAGAAGGGGAATTTTGATTATTAGCAGAAAAAACATTTTGAGATGAAATGTTGCCTGTTGCGACTAAATTGTTTTTTTCATTATCTTCAGATGTGGGAAAAGAATTTTCTTTTGATTGAAAAATTTGTATGCGCAAGGATTTATCTTTTTGGGGCGTGTTAGTAGTTTCAGTTACACATTCCGATTTCTTAGGCGTATTATCAGATTCTCCATGGTAGTCATTGGAATTCGTAACTCCATCTAAGTTCTTGCGTATTATTTGAGGAGGTCCAGGAATAACATTTGAAGATGAACTGTTGCCACCATTTTCGACGCCTAAAGGTCGAACACTTTTTCTTGTAATTATATCATTGGCATCCTCATCTTCAGACGTAGATGAGGAATTCTCATTTCTGCGGGTGTTATGCATTGACTGTTTTTTAGTAGTTTCATACATGCAATCAAAGTTCCTAGATTCGTTATTATTTTGACAATCGTTTGTATTTGGAAATTCGTCCAAGTATTTGCGCATCGTCGAAGAAGGTGTATCCATAACTGGCGTAGGTTTTAATCTATTAAAAGAATTTTTATTAAAAAATTGTTGAATGTGGTGTCGGAATAAATAAAATAAAATTCAAAGTATTTTCCAGAAAAAAATTCCAGAAAATTTCCAGAAAAAAAAATTAGCCGAGATACAAACCACCAACAAAAATGTTTTTCGAATTTGTATTTTTAGTATCATTAGAAAGGGCTTGACCTCAGTCTTTATAAGAAAAGTATTTGTGAAAAGCGCAAACTTGAAAACAACATTTTCAACAAATTTTTACAACGGGCCCACTGTGTCAAAACTAAGCCGGGTGCGGTATAGAGACTAGGTTCATTGGAAAGGGCTTGAGCTCAGCTTTCATAATCACAAAAGTCTTCATTAGAAAAGTATTTGTGAAAAGCTCATATTTAAAAATCAAATTTAATCAAATAAAAAAATAAATTCCAATTATATATATAATCGAAAGTTTCATAAGGTAAAATTCTTCTTAGATACTAGTGGTCTATTTCGTAAAACTTTGTTTTCCTATTGTATGTATTGTAGTCGTCCGTTGCCGTAAACTAACTTTGGGTATTAATCCATAGAGAATTTTCGAAAGTGGTATAGTATTTGTTCCACCATATCTAATAACACAACCAGGGGGATGTACTGTGTTTGATACCAACTACATAATTATAAAATAGTTGGAAATAGGTCAAGGTACCAATTTTCGGCATGATCAGCAGTATGTAACATTTTTAAACCATTGTGGCTACTTATGTAGGACTGTAAGCTGATAAATTCCCATATTCTCCGTATTCCAATTATAATTTCATTCTATGTGTAGGCCATGTTCACACCCACCACAGTATGTTATATAGTATCACAATTAATTTCTGTAATCTTAAAGTTTAGTTCTAATACAAACATGGTCTTGACCATCATATACTTTCCAAAATAAACACTTACCTTTTCGGATTGTTTGGACTTTTAAAGATTTTTTTATGCTTTCTATTAAACTCCCCTGATGATTGCGATATATTTGAATCATCACTACTACTACTGCTGCTTTCGGTTTCACTCCCTGTTTCCGAATTGGAATCTGAATCGGACTCATCCAATAGAGATACTGTTGATGTTGGCTTCGAAAATTGTTCACCCATTTTCTGATGTGAAGGTTTTATAACTTGTTTTTCCATCTCCTGTTGCCGTAGCCCATCTTCGTGACTGTAAATCTGAAGAAAACATACAAACTGAGGACTCTCATAGTCGCAAAACTCATCGTATGCTGCATACAGCATCAAAAGTGAAGAACCATTCTGGGCTTTACAAATATCATGAACTTTCATGTAACCTCGACTTTCATAGGATTCTGCTACCGCACGTATTATTTGTCTTTCTGGTGGCAAATTAACATACGGTTCTATCTTACGTTTCAATTGACTAAAAGTAATGTCCTCCTCGATCGGTATAAATTGATTAGTTGTATTTTTCTAAAATAGAGATAAAACAAAAGTTATGCTTTTGATACCCAATTTTTTAACACTAACCTGTAGGGAGGACTCTGATGAGGTTTGAGGTTCCAATTTAATTTTTACGAACATTCTATGGAAACTTAATTTCTTCAATTCCTCGTTGTCCGTTTTCTCAATTTGTCCGTTATTCCATAAAAACAAAAGGCGTTCCATCACCACCCCGTAGTGTTGGGAAAGTAAGTATATATTAAGGCCGGTACTCTGTTCGGTTTTCGCGTTGAAACTCCATACAAAATTAAAAAATGCGAAAAACTAGCGAAATTTTTCCATTTGTGGTACTTTGTTTTTTCGAGTTGAAAAACTGACGTTTATAGCATGGCGCCATTTGCAATGTGAATTAAGAAATAATTTATTTATTAAAACTATTTGTGTGGGTTTATAACACAAACACGGATTATATTTTTGTTCCGAAACTATACAAAGGATCAAAGGAGTAGCAGATCAATTGCCCAAGGAAAATAAAATGTTTAAATGCTAAAAGGCCGGTACTATGTTCATTCTTGCGAAAAATTTTTATGGAAACCATTATTTCGCACATAGAAAGCGGCGTTTTTTAGGTAGCTTGGAGCGCTCTTTTACAGGGAGCGATATTGGATTAAGTTGGTGGTTGTTGCTTGTTTTTACAAAATAACATTTTATTTTTCCTTGGGTAATTGATCTGCTATTCCCCTGCCAGCATTTCAAAGTTCCATTTCATCCTCATCGCTACCGCAGACTCGTAAGTGACACTGCAACAATCGCCAACTGTGATAGTATTTTGCCATCACTATTCGCATGAAAGTATTTTGCCATCACTATTGTTACAATAGCCATTTTATATTTTGTGAAACACCAAACACAACTAGCTTCTTATAAGTTATTTAAATAAAAACAATAATGAAGTGTTGAAAACATAGTTATTTCGCTTAAAATTGTGAAAGGTATATTGGTGAACAATTTTTGACTTTCCAAATGGAATAAAGTGATAGTTTTTCAAATATTTTTCCAGACACGCTGCCTCCATTGGAAAAAAAGCACTGGCTGATAGACAACATGTAACTTGCAACTTGTAACTCAACATCAATCTTTTATTAATGCATAAAAATATGTTAAATGTGATGTGATAGTCGTATAAATGTTGTATTTATGAGAATTTATAAATGTATAATAAAATTAATAAACATTGTGTTTTACTTGACCACAATGATTCTTTTACAACTATCTTAAAATGCACTTTCTCTGATTGTTTGAAGGGGCTCTTATTGGCGTCCGTCTAAATGTATCCAGAAGGGCACATAATAATTGCACTCATGCGATACTTTTTTGTAGTAACTTGGCGTGGTACAACTTCTCAATAGTGACGGCGCTTTTCCGAGGAGTTTTGGATATCGTATACGACTGTTTTCGACGTAGTGGGGATTCTCAGAAGCGCCCCCAAATTCAAAAAATGTTGGCAGGGTCCTTTGATCCTTCGTATAGTTTCGGAACAAAAATATGGTCCGTGTTTGATTTATAAACCCGCACAAATAGTTTTTAATAAATAAATTATTTCTTAATTCTCATTGCAAATGGCGCCGTGCTATAAACGTCAGTTTTACAACACGAAAAAATAAAGTATCACAAATGGAAAAAATTTCGCAAATTTTTCGCATTTTTTGGTGTTGTATGGAGTTTCAACGCGAAAACCGAACAGAGTACCGGCCTTTAGACAAAAAACAAGTGAGGAAAGTCCGGCGGGGCCGACTAAATTGTACCCTGCACCACTTTGTAGATCCACATTTTCGATACCATATCAAATCCGTAAAATGTGCTATATATAAAGATTTTTGTCCCAAGTACATATATTTAAATCTGACTCGATCTGGACGCAATTTATTAGGCTCCTACAAAATCTACAGACTTAAAATTTAAGTAGACTAATGCCCTGGGGTGCAACACAATGTTAGTAAAAAAATATAGCAAACATTTAAACCTGAAGCAATTCGATATATATGTATTAGAAGATAGGAAAATTTAAGTCAGTTTTACGCGTCTTTGATTTTACAAGAAAAATGTGGATATTTTGGCCAGATTTGAAATCGAAAAAATATATTTATCTGAAATGATAAACTATAAATTGCACTCCTTGTGCAAAATTCAAAGCATATCTGTCTGAAATTCTGGCTTTTGGGGCCGTATTAGTAGATATCGGGCGAAAGATATATATGGGAGCTATATCTAAAACTGAACCGATTTCAACCAAATTTAGCACGCATAGCTACAATGCTAATTCTACTCCCTGTGCAAAATTTCAACAAAATCGGAGCAAAAAATTGGCCTCTGTGGTCATATGAGTGTAAATGGGAGCTATATCTAAAACTGAACCGATGTCATCCAAAATCAATAGTGTTTTATTCTGACAAAAACGATTGAACTAAAATTGCGACCTTTCAAAGTTGTTACGCCGTTTATCAGTGATGTCAACACCCGAAATGCAAAAGGCACCAATGCATTGAACTGTACTGTTTTGTTGAGGTCGTGATTTTCAAGAATTTTTCAAATTGAATTCTAATGATATGTTCCCACCGACTTGTTTTCCTCATTCGTTATTCCAAAACATTTCACCGTTCACACCGGGTTGAGATGTTTTAGTTTGACAGTTACCATGGAAACTAGAAATTCACATTTATTCGAAATTCACATATATGCAACCTATGTCCAAATAATTACCGCGAGCGCAAAGGGAAAAAATTGTTTGTTATTTTCACATGTCCATGTTCTTGAAAGCATTTGTTTATTCTTTTTTTCTATGAAATTTATTTCAATATTTTGACATATATTTTGAATGGGGTATGTTATTCGGGGTATATTCCAAATTAGGTGGGTGCACATTCTAAAATTGGCGTGTTTTGGAGGAAAACTTGTGTTTTGAACTTGTTTTTTAGTATGGCGAAAACGACTCGTTTTGAAGTGCTTATAAACGGAAAACATTTCAAACCCTAATGCTTGGGGAGAACACCGTATAAAGGTGGGTACTATGTTCGGTTTTCGAGTTGAAAATCACTTTATTTTCGCGATTACTTTTCCTGAAATAATCAAAATTATAAATTAAAACCAAAATATTCCTGTAAAGTCTTGCCGAAATCTTGGGGAACAAGAAACTGCGCATCACTTGAATTAATTTATCTGCTTCATATTGAACTGTTTTATTAAAGTAACCGCGAAAATTTCAACTCGAAAAGCGAACATAGTACTTACCTTAACTTTTGGTTATAGCGATAGATTGGTTATAGTACGCGCGCAATTCGTGTTTATTTAGGTATGTAATACATTAACTGTACTAAATTTTATAATGCGTTTGAGTTCTAAAATTTGACTCCAAATGATTGCTCGCCATTTGACATTTCATTCCCAAGTGTTGCCAGAAGTACGGAAAATTCCCTACATGTAGGTTTTTTTATGCGTGTAGAAAATTTTGTCAAAACTATTATTATGGAAAATTTGGTCAAAATTTTATTTTTCAAACTCTATAGGAAATGTTCTCAAAATTTTATTTCTATAGAAAATTTTGTAAAAATTTTATTTTTTAGAATTTTGATCTACCAAAACAACAAGAATTCTACCAATCTGCCAAACAGAAAAAAATCTACTATTTTTGGTAGAATTCTTCCAACTGTGACAACCGTGGTGGTAATACAAATTTATTTTTATGTACTATACGATGCATTTTCATATGTGTTAAGATAATAAAGCACATAGAACCATTTTTGTTTTGTAAATTTTGTTTAAAATTTAATGAAAAATATTGTAGGAGAAATTGTAGGAAAAAATTTTTGTGCATGTGGGGGAAAATAGGGAACTTTTTTGTCCTTGTAGAGTAAACCGAAAATATTCGCTGGCAACACTGTACCCAAAGCTATAATTTCATTTGTTTGCGAAAGGACAAGAAGAATACTATTGATCAACAAACTCTTAATACAAGGAAACTCAGACCCTTAGTAATAGTAAGTTCTGCCCGAGCACCCTCATTAAAAACTGCATCCTGGAATGATAACAAGGGTTAACAGGCAACAAAATATATCGTCGCAAAATTAAAGAATGAGTGGATCTAAGAAAGCAAATGCTGAGATTGCTGAAACCAAGCATAATCAATACTCGTGGCTTGCATGGTGCCGTTTATGCGCCCGGCAATGTGGTTATGAGAAGGAGAATGAGATTTTTCCCAAGAATGATACTGGCCAAGCGACAGCTCTTACAACATCAATAGGAAAATATTTTTGGGTTAACGTGAGTACCAAGTTATGCTTTTGGACTTCTCTCTGATATGCATTAATTTCAGATCAAAGTGGAGGATGAATTATCGAAATGTATATGCAAACAGTGTAGGATACTGATAGATGAGCTATGTACTTTCACTGAACGTGTAAATAAAGTGCAGACGCTTTATTGTCTTCTGCAGAATCTTAAACCGGAATCCGAGGAGGAAGCTAATAAGTTACGGAGCCAATGCGGTCTATTAAAAGAAGGTTGGGAGCATATAATTAAAGAACCAACAGTGAAACCAATTTCTGTTAATCAAGAAGTTCAAACAGATTTGGTTATTTTTTTCAATAATGGATCGGACGGCATCCATAAGAAGAGCAAAACGGAACAAAATTCTCCAAAGCATTACGAATTGGAAAATATTGAGGAAATATTGATGGCAGTGGAACATGAAGACGAATCAATGGTGGAATGTACTACTCCAAATTCGAAATACAAACTTCTAGATGTTACTATAACCCGAACAGGAAATGAATCGAAAAAGAAGAACTCAAATAAAAAGTTGCGGAGTGAAATTGAGCTAGAAAGAGAAGCTGAAAGAAATTTTGAGATGATGGTAAATGATGATGATAGCTTGGTTGAGATAGACGAAAATGATTTTCGGGGTGAAATCGTCAAATGCGAGGATGTGGAAGATAGTGACCTATTCAAGGAGCTGAAATTTAATGGTGACGTAGGCGAAGATGTGTTGGAAAAATCCGGAAAGCATGAACCACAAGACGAAAACAATGCCATGGAATTTGAAAGCGCAGGGGAAGACAACGTTACTGAGGACGATACTGAGGACTACGTAGAAATTGAGGAAGAAGAAGAGTGTGAAGACAATTTTGAAGAAGACTCTAACCAAGTTGATGGAGAGAATTCTAATAATGATAATGCTTTGGAAGGGCTCACAAGAAAAAAACGTGGAAGGCCTCTAGGAACGAAACCCAACAAGAATGTTGCATCACAATATCGATACCAATGTTTGGACTGCAAAAGAAAGTATAAGAATCCCAATGTGTATCGAAAACATATGCTAGTGGTACATAGTACAACTGTCGAAGAAATTCACGATTTTGAATGTCCAGTTTGTCAAAAAGATTGTCACACAAAAAGTCGTTTGGAAATGCATAAAAGGCAACACATGACACTTGAGGAGAAACTAGTTATACCCTGCCCATACTGCGAGCGTAAATTTTCGTTTGTGGGAGCAATGCGGCAACATGTCAGGGGCTTTCATCAGAACTTAAAGCCTTATATATGTGATCAGTGTGGGCGAGCTTGCAAAACATTGGCTGCACTAAACGAACACCAACTGGTGCATACCGATAAGAAACCTTTTGTATGTAAATTGTGCGATAAAGCTTTCAAAACTAATGCTAGGATGAAAGCTCACATGGACACACATAACGAATCGGAATATGTTTGTCCAGATTGTGGCTTAAAATTAAACACACGGAGAACATTGCTTCAACATCGTCTCGTCCATACGAATGTTAAACAGTTCAAATGCGAATTTTGTGATTCTGCATTTAAAAGATCCAAATCGTTAAAGAATCATCTTTTAATCCATACAGGTGAGATAAACTTGAAACTTAGGTATCTTAGACAACTATAAAACGTTTTTTTTATTGTTAGGTTTGAGACCCTACAAATGCCAGTTTTGTGATAAAACCTTTTCGAATGGTGCTAACTGTAGGTCGCACAAACGTAGAGTGCATCCCACAGAATTGGCAGAAGAAGAAGCTCTTGGGAAGAAAAATGAACCAGTGGCAGTACCAAAGCTAGAAGAACTCAAGGCAGCGTAAGTTTAATTGACTAGATAGTAAAGCAAATTAAATAACTAGATAATTGTGTATTTCTTAGTAAAACAGCGGTGGTGCAACCCCGAAAAATTCGCCGCCATGTTCCCGCAAAACATAGTGGTGAAGATTCCAATGAGTCATACGAAGTAGGAGATATTCATTACGAGATTAGGGGAGAAGGCGAATCATTGTCTGAAAACCAAGATGAGGATGGATGTGAAGAAACTGTTATATATGAAATAATTGATGAAATCTAAACGATATCTTCATTAGTTATTTGTATTATACATTATTTAAACACATATATTTTAACTTGTATTTTAGGGGGTTTGCACCCCCATCAACCCTCCTCAGTTTTCATACCACTAGCTTGTTATTCCATACCAATTAATACCATAATCGTAAGTTTCCAATTTTTTTTTAAATTTTATTTTTACCTTTATTATCAAATAAAAAATGTTTTAATGGTAAGTTAATATCGCAAAACTAAGCAGTTTTTAATGACAAAATAAAAATAATAGTGAAACATCAAATTCCAATGGAAAGAATGGGGGTGATTTAACATCCTAAACGTTAAACATTCTACACAAGCAACCCATTTTGGTTGCTTATGTAGAAAAAAAGCAATAAAAATTTTCGTCGTTTGCGCTGATTTTCTGTCAAATCTTTTATAGTGATATATAGAATTAAGATTTACTAAAATGGCAGTACACTATTATTGGCCTCATTTGGCTTATTGTATTGTCTCAATAAATTGAAATTGAAGTACTTGAAAAAAAATTACCTCATCGGATATTCTAACTAGGGGAATACTGTCTTGTTCCACAAAATGATCTTGCGGCATATTAAATTTCATTTAATCTATTGAAGAAAAAACTTAATAACGGACCTCGGCAGTTCACCTCAGGCTTGAACAATTAAAAATGTCACGTCTTTTAGGTCAACATATTCAAGAGCTGATACGATATTCGTATTTCCATTTGGATATAACGCCATAAATGTTGTCAGTAAGGTCTTTCTATAGCTTAATGGGGTTTTTAATATTTTGGTTAAGGGGTTGCAACATGATAGGAGGCAACTGGTTTAACTAAAACATTGTTTCCTTTCCTTAAAAAAGTCTGTTTTTTGCCAATATTGTTTGGACGATCTGTAATATAGAGGCAAACTACATTTTTAAAACACAGATTTTTTGATATTCCAAACATTATTAGCTCAAGTTTATGGGTTACATTTACGGCATGTTGGTATCCCTTTGTTTCATGGCATTTCACTCAGAAGTTCTCGGGTTCCTTCAAAGAACTATATTAGATTTTTAAAAGATTTCAGTTTTACTTGAAATGTAAAAGATAGAGGAAACAATTGTTCCAAAGTTGAAATGAAATCCGTTAATATGTGAGAATTACGTGACTCTTGTTAAGCAGTGTGGACGGGAAATATAAATTCTTTGGTAAAATAACTCGCTTATATCAATTTTCGACCTCTAACTGGCAAACAAAAATTAGATAGGGGACGACGTAATAAAACAAACCGATTTTGTAAATTGTATTTATTCTATTTCCGGGTATTAGCTTAAATGTTTCCTTTGAAATTGTTCTATTTTCTCCATAACCGAGAGAGTAAGCTGGTTAATAATTTCTTTATGGTTATTCGAAAGGTTATAGTTATCAACACTTCTTCGAGAAACATAATGGTTTGGCAAATTTACCTGTGAATAAAAGATATTGAAAGTATACAGACTTGTCCACAACAAAGGTATTCATATACTTACCTTATGTCTAGCTATGGATTTCAGAATCAACCAAAGAACATAGAAACTGAACCAGACGGTGAAGTAAAGTGGAATGTACCATAGCTTACGACCTATATAAAAGTAACTATACTTTTTAACACGGGGCTCTGGTGGAGGTTCCGGTGGAGGAGGTTCAGTTGTTGTAGGTGGTGGGGGTTCAACATGATGGTGGTGATGATGATCATCGTATATTATTTCCGGATAATGAGGATATATAGGATATGAAGGAAATGAATGATGGTGATATGGATATGTATCGGAATCTACTATTATGTCGGGATGTCCATGGTGATCGTGATCTTGGTCATCGGTATGATGATCGTGGTTATCATTCTGCAAAGGGTGGTCATCCATCGTTTCATCGTGCGGTGGGTGATCATGTAATGCTTCGGGATGTGCTTTTAGCCACTCAGGAGGAGGCGTCGGATATTCTTTTTCTGTGTCATAAGCGTGATCGTCATTTGAATGAGCTGTAAGAAGTAGTATTTACATTAGTATTGCATCATGCTCTAAGTGCGTATGTTTTTATACTCTAAATAACTTTGTTTTGCGTGCAATTTTTTTAATTATCCTACAAGCTAATCAAGTAAACCCCTGACTTTGGGCATTTAAGACACATTTTTTTATTTTACTTTACAATTTCATATAGGCGAAAGCATTTGGTCTTGCATTTTATGTTAGGCCGTGAGTTATATGTGGTTGACTTTGTATTACCTTGTGGACCATCTTTAATTTAATTTGGTTTATATGTATAATTTTGAAACCTACTATCTTTCATAGACATTTGATCCATAGCATCCATATCCATAGAACCAGCAGTGTTGTCATTACCCATTGCGCTAGCTGGCAGAACTCCAATTGAATCATCACCATTATCTGCATCTCCGCTATCCGCATTTTCATGATCCTTGGTATCACTTCCTCCATTATCATTATTTATCGACGGTAAATATCCCAAATTTAAGGGTCCAGTATATTTGTAGCCATCGTCATTAGAACTGGCAGTATCCAAGGAAAAACTGCCATCCTTAAAAAGACCTGATGGAAGTGGTGAGTATGAATTTACTATGCTAGTTGGCATTGCAGCCTTATTGTCCTGTGTGGGCAAAGGATAATCTACATTATTGGGTGGAAAGGAATACAGATTTTTGGGTGGTACATAGGTGTTGACCACATTTGAGGCTGCTGGAATTTTGCCACTTGTCGTATAAGTCGGTGCATGATTGTGATGCTGATGATGGTCATGATTGGCTTTGATTTGATGAGATGCCACAGCCTCACTAGGTGTAAATCGATCCCTAATAGCCCCTGTAAATAGAGATAATGGTGATGTGAAAATGACAATAAGAAATTCCTAAAACGATGCT